>NC_073302.1:350732994-351042233 GCF_027595985.1 Sorex araneus
TTTCTCAGAGAGAAACAGGACCTTCAGTTCTTGGTATTTATTCCAATTAGTTGAAAACTTACATCTAAGTAAAAACATGTGGAAAAAGATCTGCTGCTGCTTTATTCATTTATTCATTGTCAAAACTTTGAAGCAGTCAAGTCATCCTTCAGTAGCTGAGTGGATAAACAAGCTACACTTCATCCTGATGATAGAATATTACTCGCCACTAAAAAGAAATGAGCTGCCAAGCCATGAGGAAGCAAGCCTGTTGTTCACTGCAAGAAGCCAGACTAGGAAGGCTGTCTACGTGGAGATCCAATGATATGATGTTCTGGAAACACAAAACTATGTGACAGCAAACATGTGTCAGGGCTTAAAAGGGAGGAAAGGGTGGATGGAGAGAGCACAGTGGAAGTTTAGGCTGATTTAAAACTACCCTGATTTTGTCTCTATGATAGTAAAATCGAAGTTACATTTTACCATGTAGTTTAGTAAACCAATAAGATGTACATCTCCCATAATGCTCCCTTTGGAGCTCCAATGGCCTTTGGAGCACCCAGGTGTAAGAAGGTTCAATGCTATGTCAGTTGCAACAAATGGGGTCTCTACAGAAGGGGGCTGAAAGGGTGGGGTTTGTGCCTGAGTGAGAACAATCTGTTCTTTCCTTCACTTAACTTTGCTGTGAACATAAAAATACTGTCTCAACAAATGGGCCTTTAAATCAATGCAAGGCCTGAAGATGCAATGCTATTTGGGTCCTGCAGTGCCGGGGAGACCTGGACCATGGGGAAGACAGTTCTGGGGGCCTCCAGGGCTGCACAGATGGTGCAGAGAGTGGGACCAAGGTCAGGTGCATGCTTAGCAGGCACTCTAACTGCTGCATTGTCTCCTATCCCCCAAAGTATTTATTTTTTAAAGCAACCCTGGTGAAAAATTAACCTGTTTTAAGATATAGATCTTACTCAGATCCTGTACCGGACACCAGGAAGACAGTTAGGGCAGGAGGTGGCCAGATATTGAGTGATAGTGAGGAATTGCCATAATAATGTAATAAGGTGATAATGCACTGTGGTTATGTTTGGGAAAAATAATTTTTAGAGCTACATACACAAAAGCAGGTAGGGCGTTTGCCTTGCATGTGGCAGACCCGGCTTCAATTCCTCTGTCCATCTCAGAGAGTCCAGCAAACTACGAGAGTATCTTGCCCACACGGCTTAGCCTGGCAAGCTAGCCATGGAATATTCGATATGCCAAAAACAGTAACAAGTCTCACAATGGAGACATTACTGGTGCCTGCTCGAGAAAATCAATGAGCAACGGGATGACAGTGACAGTGACATACAGAAATGTTTATCAAATAATATAAAGTCTAAGACTTCCTTTTTTATATTTTTGTAGGAGAGTAAGTGAGTAGGACTCTATGAAACAAGTCTGTCTGGGTGATGTACATGAGATTCATTACACTAGTCTATTAACTACTACTATGCTTAAGTTTGTCATAATACGTGGTCTTTGTAAATAAGGCAGCAGCAATATGAGTCCATATCCAGCTTCATAACAACTCCTGTATTTTGTGATATTGCTTGGCCATATGGACAAACCTTGAAGCCCTTTTCACTGGAATGAGATTAAATAATTGACGCACAAAGCCAATTAAATATTGAGATCTGGGAGCCTGTAAAAGTTAAACTAAACCTAATGAGCTTAGTTTAGCAAATAGCTTGACTCCTCACATATCATTTCTTGCATCATTGACATATTTCATCAGAATTAAGGAATTAATATTGCTATTTTTCTGCAATTTCTATTTGAAAACTTAATGTCTAATGACCTTTTCTCAATATTAGTCTAACAAAGGGAATAAGTCAAATGTTTGCTGAATCTCTTCCAAATGCCAGGCTCTGGACTTGCTGAATCTCTTTTAGTACATACAAATTCTCAGGAAAATAGGTTAATATTTCTCATTTTGAGATGGAAAAGGTGAAGCAAGAATAATCTGTTCAAGGTCACAAAGGTATCAAGTGCTGAGTCAGGATTTGAATTCTGGTGTGAGAGCCCTCCCCGCCCCAAGGGGCCCAGCCCCGCCAGCCGATCTCCAGAACCCAGCCACCGCCACAATCAAGGCCACTCCCCACCTGCTTGGGCCGAGCCTCACATATGAGTGAATATATTCCTGGACTGAGTGGCCACAAAAGCAGCCGCTTGATACTCCCTACCCATTCTCCATAATTACCACACCATGTTTGATGGGGTTCAGACAGTAGGCAACAAATCATAGAGGAAAATATACATATATATGTATATATACATATTTTTTCAGATAGATGTACCAAAGCTCACATCACCCAAACTTTAACAACATGTTATTGATATCCTATAGAATATCTTAACATCTCCTGCCAAAATAGAACAATCTTCACACTGTTTCTTTTATGGACATGTTTTTGTAAGCATGTTCAGCAGTTCTTCATAACAGACAATACAAAATATATTTTTTCAGTTGTGTTTTGGGACAGAGATTGGGGCTTGGGATAAAAACATTTCAAATTTGGTGATGGGAAAGTGTAATGGTGGTGGGATTTGTGTTCGAATATTGAATGTAATCAAATATTGTCACTGTCACTATCATCCCATTACTCATCGATTTGTTTGAGCAGGCACCAGTAACGTCTCTCATTGTGAGACTTATTGTTACTGTTTTTGGCATATCCAATACGTCACGGGTAGCTTGCCAGGCTCTGCCATGCAGGCGCAATACTCTCGGTAGCTTGCCAGGCTCTCCGAGAGGGGCAAAGGAATCGAACACGGGTCAGCTGCGTGAAAGGCAAACGCCCTACTACTGTGTGAACTAATTTATAAAATAAAAATAATAAAATAAAAAGATTTTGAATTCTGGCCCTCTATGTACAGAGCACTATGTTTTGTTGCCATTTTGTTTTGTTGGGGCCACACCTGGAGGTACTTGGGTGTTGCACCTGGCCATGTCCTCAAACCATACAATTCTAGGGATGAACCCTGGGACATTTGCAATCCAGACTGTTGAACAATTTTCTCAGCCTCCAAAACACAGACTTTTAATCTCTAAAATCTCTTAATTTGTACTTGACCCAGACTGAGTTATATCCCTCACATACTAATACTGCAACCCTGGGGCTGGAGCTGTAGTACAATAGATGGGGTGCTTGCACACACTGACCTGCCAAGAGTGATGCCTCATCCCTGAGCCCAGAACCAGAGTGAGCCCTGAGAGGCCCCAAAACAAAATCAAACAAAAAGAATATTGCAGAACTGCTCCGATTTGGGCTGCCAACCCTTGCCTCCTATAGATTTCTCTGAGTTTTAGGTTACAATCTATCCTTCTTTCCCATTTTCTCCTCCGTTTCTCTAATTCGTCTTTCTCTGTCTCTCTGTCCCTGTCTCTTTCTCTTTCTCTCTCTCTTGCTTCATGGCTGAGGTTCAATTGCTGCATAGAGGGCTGGATGTATATGGGGAATTGAGACTGGCCTGTAAAAGCAGAATGAAGAGCCCACTGAGTCAGTTTATGCATCAAACAGAAGGCAGACACTAGAGACCCTTCAAACAAGAGGTGTCTCTGAGGGGCTGGGCGGGACCCAATGTGAGGCCTTGGGATGAATCTGATACCACCAACAGAAGAGACTACAGAGACACAATGGAGGAGCAAGTCTGCACTGACCGTCACAAGCCGGCCTGAAGCCCAGGGTCTCTAGAGTCTTGACCTGGGGGCCCCAGAGGCCTTCTCAGAGAACGCCTGTTTCCCATGGTTGCTACAGGTTGCTACAAGTGCCCACTGCATCACAAGTGTGCACAAAATAACAGTTCTCTTCTTATCACTGGGCTTCACTTCCATAGAAGCAGATACATTTTAGTACTGGGCACTGTCTAGGCCTGAGATTTTCAAGCCATTACACAAAATACTTGGAAACTACCTCAACCACCCCAGGTGTCCCCAGTCCCACAGGGGATCTTGTTTCTGCCTCAGACTGGCAGCCAAAGGGCAGAGCTAGAGAGTGTGGCCCTCTCTCACAAAGGGACACAAAGTTTTCAGAATTTGTATGTAAGGTGCCTCTGAACAATTCCTTAGACACTCTTTCATAAGCTTTTAAGTTTTGTGTGTTGTTTTTTGGGGACTAAATCTTGCAGTATTCAAGGATGGAGCTGCATTCATGAATCACTCCTGGTAGTACTCAGGGATTAGTCCTAGCTATCTGCTTAGGGGTCACTCCTAAAGGTGCTTGAGCACCATATATGGTGTCAGGGTTAACCACATGTAAGGCAAGTGCCTTAACTTTGTATGATCTCTCCAGACCAAGGATTTAAAATAATTTATTAAAACTATCAAAGCTAATTCTGTAAGCTCATCTTTTAGCTGGGATGAGCCAAATCTCCCAATTGTACAAGAACATACTTGGGTGAGAGGGAAAGCTCTCAATGGTATATTCATTAAGGATTGATTGTAGACACTTGCTATTCATAGGGCTTCTTACCCAGTAGGAACCTTGTTCGAGCTACTACCTCCAGGACCCATTGTTTTGTAAAGGATGAGAGGGCAAATAGATTTGTATCCTTTCTAAACTAATACATGGAGCAAAGTTTCTTTGACCAGTGTCAAAGAATTAGTTTGTCCTTTCTACCTTGCCACAAGCTTAGGTTTATTGGATTATACCCATCACAGTGCTCCCGAGCCACTCCCATTCCTTTGCTTATCTGTAACTTCTCTGTGCTTTGCTTCCCCAACTGGTCTATCACCTTCCCCCTAATCAGACTCTGCTAATTTGTAAGGTCAGATCCTTCTAAGGACACTGGACCTTACAAGTTAGCAGAGCTGTGAGATGTTGCTCTTCTCCTTCTTTTATGTCCTTTGCATGGTTACTTCAGAGCAATGTCCTTTTTTTATGGACACAGGATGACAGTTAATGATATGTTTTTGTACCTTGGGAGTTAATTGACTCTGAATAATATTCATTCCTGGGCATACTGCTTTCTCTACTTAAGCCTCAGTTGTCCTTAGTTTCTAGCACCCCAAAATCAGGGTCCTGATGAGGGACTGAATGGACCCAGGGCAAGCTGTGAGCTATCCTGGCATTGAAATGGGCCAGGCCAAAGTGCCACATACTTAACTATAAGTAAAGAGCATGGTCATGGACAAATTCTGTCATGATCCAAAAAAAGTAATGACGAGATTAGGACCCTGCTAGGGTTAGGAAAGACTAATCTGTCCTGAGCATGGTAGTCTGAGATCTATATCAAGATGGACCCAGGAGAGCAATCCTACAAGCTTAATGTATCTCTTACTGTGTCCAAACAAAATGACTAATATTATGAATGTTAGTAAGTTTGTTGGACTGGCTCCCTTTTGCAGGTTAGTGGACCGAACGGGTGTCATCTCATCTGCGCCTGCACCTCCCCACCCCCCCCCCGTCTTCCTTCGGACCCCACTCCACCCTATCTAAGCAATGCCCACCTAGACCCTCGCCACCCTCCAGCGCCTGCCCGCTGGTCCACTCCCTTTTGCAGAGGTGAAACTGAAAGTCCCTCTTCCATACCACCACAACAATGTGAAGAAACAGCGCAAATCCCCACCACAAGGAGAGAATGAAGAAAAGAATCCAGATGCCTCAGTAGACCTTTCCTACAAACTGGAGCTCTCCGATAAAGAATTCAGAGGTGAAATCCTCAAGATGTTCAATGAACTCAATCAAAAGATTGACAAGGTATTCGTTACATTAAAGGAGGACCTGACAGAAACTATACAACAGACAGCCAAGAAATTACCAGAAGAAATGAGAACAGAAATAAAAAACCTACAAAAGGAAATGTCACAAATAAAGGATTCGGTAGATGAATTAAAAAACTCAGTGGGTGCCCTCAACAATAGAATGACTGCAGCAGAAGACAGAATCAGTGAGCTTGAAGATCAGTGTGAAAAACTAAAGCTCGCCGAAGGGCGAGTGTACTCGCGGGCTCTCCGGGCGGCTCTGTCTAACTGCCCACGTTCGGTGCCCTGGAACCACAGTGTGTGAACTGGATTGGGATGGCCGGTGGTCAAGGAAAGGCGAAGGAAGAACAAGGACCATGCTGGTTGCTGATTAGTTACTGTTTATTCAATCTTTAATCTTCCATCTTCCACACTCCCAGCTCCGGCCTCTCTCTGGATCTACCGCTGCCTCCTTCTCTAGTTTCTCCTCTTTTCTTGTCTCTCCCTCTCTCTCTCCGAACCCCTTTTTCTCCTCATGGCCCTTCCAAAGGGCGCAATACATTGAAGTCACCAAAGGCACCAAAAAATGTTACAGGAAGAACATTGAGACAACATTATTCTCTTGAATCTGCAGCCCATTAATCTAGGCCCCCAGAAAGAAGATACAAAACCAAAACCGAAGCCTTCCTTGGGCTTGGGCTGAAAGCACTCGGATTTACATCCCAAAGACTAGGCTAGGCCAGAGCCTGGAATCTACAATGTCAAGTCAGGCCTGGCTAGCACCTAAAATCTGCATGTCAAAGACCAGCCAGGCTTCTTGTGAGAAAGGGGAAAATATTCCAACAGATCAACTGCAGGCAGCCTACAGGCAACAACAATCAATGGGGAGAGACCTCAAAATAACTCTAGGGAGAATTAGAGTCCTAGGGGATGAATTCAAGAAGAACAACATTAGAATCATTGGAGTACCAGAAGGACAGGGAAGCAACCCCAATGAAAAAGCCACAGTCAAAAAAAATCATTGCTGAAAAGTTCCCAGAACTGGACAATGCAGACATCCAGATTCAAGGAGCCAGAAGGGTAACAGCTAAAAGCGACCTGAACAATAAAACTCCAAGACATATCATAGTTAGGATGATGGACGTAACAGATAGAGACACATTACTGCCAGCCACAAGGTCAAAGAAGGAAATCACATACAATGGAGTACCCCACAGGTTCACAGCAGACCTATCAGAGGAAACCCTTCAAGCTCAAAGGCAGTGGTGGGATATAGTGAAAAAACTCAATGAAATGAATGCTTCACCAAGAATATTTTATCTGGCCAAACTCTCATTCAAACTCAAAGGAATTATACACTATTTTGCGGATAAACAACAACTCAGGAACTTAATAGACTCTAAACCAAACCTAAAAGAAGGTCTAAAGAGGCTACTATAAGACAAGAAAAACCCCTACAAGCACAACAAACACTTACAGAAAAATGGCACAAACCCTATGACAATAATCTCTCTCAATGTCAATGGTCTTAATTCACCAATTTAGAGACACAGACTGGCAAAATGGATTCAGAGACTGAACTTAACATTCTGCTGCCTGCAAGAAACACATCTGAATAGCCAGAACAAACACAGACTCAAAGTCAAAGGATGGAAAACAATGCTGCAAGCAAACAACTCCCTCAAAAAAGCTGGGGTGGCTTTACTAGTATCAGACAACATAGACTTCAGGTTGAAAAAGATTAGAGGGGATAGTGAAGGCCACTTTTTATTAATCAAGGGATATGTACAGCAGGAAGAAATCACACTCCTAAATGTGTACGCACTCAATGAGGGACCAGCTAAATACCTATAACAGCTGCTAACAGACCTTAAAAAGGACATTGTGGGCAACACAATAGTAGTTGGAGACTTCAACACCGCCCTATCACCTCTGGACAGATCAAGAAGATTAAGATTAAATCACCAAGGAAATACTGGTTTTGAAGGAAGAAATAGAAGAGAAAGGACTAATAGATCTATACAGGGCTCTATATCCAAAAAAAAAGGAATACACATTCTTTTCCAGTGCACATGGAACATTTTCCAGAATAGACCATGCGCTGGGCCACACAACATACCTCAACAGAATCAACAAAATAGACATTGTACCAGCTATTTTTTCAGACCATGATGCACTGAAAATAGAAATTAATCATGGACAGATGCAGAAAAATAAATCAAACACCTGGATTAGCTCGATGTTGAACAATGAGTGGGCCAGGAAGGAAATCAAGGAGGATTACTTTTACTTCTGATTTACTTCCCAGGAGGCAACTGCCTTCTGGGAGACTAGAGCAGCTCCTTCCCTCCTCCCTCCATCCCTACCCCTTTTACTCCCTCCCTCTTTCCTTACCTCTGCTTCCCTCATCCCTCCCTCCCTTCCCACTCTTCCTTCCCACCCTCCACTCCCTCTCTCCCTCCCTCCCTTCCTTCCTTTCTTCCCTTCTTCCATCCTCCCTTCTATATTCATACAGGTGCTAGGTTGAAAAGAGGAAAAAAGGAAAAGAAAATGGATGAACCTTGACTTCAAAGAACTCAGATTGAGATACAAACTGATAGCAATTTGTGAATCATGTTAATTCTTGTATTTGTCACTGAATCTTCAGTACAGTCGTGTAAGAGAGATGGCCACGTCAACCTTTAAGAAACTTATGCTTGGACCTCCAAGTGGTCCCGCCACCGGAAGTCACGCCCTCGACCCACCCTCGGCGTCATCTTGCCACATTCAACAGAGAAGAGGCCAGGCATTCTGGTGAGCAATGCGGCTGGAGAAATGCTCTGGACCCGAAAATGGGCCAGCAACACCGGGGATCCAGACGGAGGAGTTACAGCCTGCACACCTTCTCCAGATGAAGCCCTGGCGACACTGAGCAGCAACTAATACGGCTCCGGCTTGCGGGACTGGGACACATCCGAACCACGCGGCCGCGTTAGCGCCTTTTCTAAAAACTGAAAACATACAATCTTTTAATGGAAAACCAATTATCAAATGCTTCCTTAGTAGGGCTATCTTTCTTAGGGGGAAGCTCCAACAACAATAGTAAGTTTTGTTTTGCAATATGGAACGTAATCAAGGTAAAGAGAAAAATGAAGTGAAATTCATCAGTTATACAGTTGGGGGTGGGGGACGGGGGTGGGGGGCGGGGGCGGGGGGTATACTGGGGATTTTGGTGGTGGAATATGGGCACTGGTGAGGGATGGTGTTTGAATATTGTATAACTGAGACATAAACCTGAAAACTTTGTAACTTTCCACATGGTGATAAAATAAAAATTTAAAAAAAAAGAAAGAAACTTATGCTTGGAAATGACAGAAAACTTCCCCAGGGCAGTGTACGGTCACTCACGTTGTGGTTGCCAGTGCGTAACCTTGGATGCATGCCTACTGCTTCTTTCCTGGGAGCTCTCTTCCCACTCCCACTTTCTGGGTATTGAGGCACATTCCAGAAACTTCCTCCCACTGTCCAGACTCATGCTCTCCCAAAAGGGGTGAGGCCTTCGCCCAACTCTCATATAATCACCTTGAACCCATGACTCACAGGGAAGAAGCAGAGAACATTCTCCCTACTTTACAGACAAAGGACCCCAAAATGGGCATTTTACTTGCCTTGGGCTGACAGTCTAGCTGAGATGCTCTCCTTGGCCTTGTGACCCTTAGACTTTGTTCTTTGCAGTGTCATTCCAGCAGGATAGAACAATTCCTGTAATGCATGTCATTGCTCTTTAGATGGAAAGGTGGCTACTAAATAATGGCCAAGTAGTGGTAGCAAAGAAGTCATTTGTTAATAACTTCCCCCTCTTGCCCAACCCCAGCTCCTCTCCCTCCTGGCCCCCACCCTTCCTACTCCCCATCCCCTGCCTCCTGCCTTGACAGCTACTTTCCCCTGCAGCCGGCCTTGGTTCAGGGAGCCAGCATCCCATCTGACACTTGCAGAGAAATTGGGGTGGGTGAAGGGGAAACAGAGGGAGGAGCAGCAGTCCTATGTCCGTGTCTGGATGGGAACGAGAGCAGCACGCGCTTCCTTCTACAAACACCAGCACCGAGGGTCTTCTTTTACATACACTTTGGCAGGGATGACTTAAGTAAGTCTTGACTCTCTTTCCCTGGAGACAAGACTAAAAGTATTGTTTAGAAATCTAATATATGGTTTATTTACTCAATTTGTGCTGAGCTCCGCAGTTCCTTCAGGCCAGCCTCCCTCACCCATTACTCTATTAATGCTCCATTACTGAAATTAGTGCTATAATTGGAGGAGGAAGGGCTGTGCAAGGGGGCACTCCTTAAAGGCACAGGTCCCCTTTAATCTTATCACGAGCAAAGGCAGGGACCCGTGTGGGGGCTACAGGGAACATTTGGGCCACAGTGACGCCCAGGCATTCAGAGATGGACAGGACAAGGCCTGGAGCAGCTCAGAGTGGAGGCCTGGCGGAGCGAGGGAGGCAAGGTCAGAGTCTCCAGCTACAGCTCCACCAACTTTCATGCCCCGCCCCCCGCCCATATTAGACCCCTCAAACCCGAGTTTCAAAGATACCACTGACCACTCCTTAGCAGGTGAGGTCAGAGCTGTTTATCTCAAGCATTCTTGGGTGCACTTCGTTCGTCTATCTGCCTTTTGCACCCATCAGCTCTCCTTAACCCCCTCCCCCCACACACCCCTGTACCTTCTTCAGTCAATAACTTGCAGGAATCATCATTCTTGCTCTTCCTCCTCATGCCCACTTGACCTCTGGGAGTTGACCTACAGCAACGATTAGCCACTCTTCAGTATGGTGGCCATCACTCTGTTAAAGCTCTCTAGTCACCAGGGGGTCCAGGCACCTGCCCCAGGCCTGGTTACTGAGTTCATTTCCTAGTGCATGGAGGCCTACAGCCATTTTTCCAGCTTTCTCTGAGCCCCAGATCAGAGTTCCTCAGTTTTTGCCCTCCCCAAATGCAAACTCCTCCTCAGATGGTGCAACTTCTCTAACTGCAAATGCCTGCTTGCTGGAGGGAACATTCCAGCGGGGAAAATGGAGTTTTCAGATAGAACTCCTCTTTCTGACACAGCACTCTCTCTCTCCAGCTGCCACTGGTAGCATTTATTCATGTCATAGATCCTTCTTTAAAACTGTGATGGCAACACACTAACTCGCATGGCACCTTTTAAAAGTTCGTAAACACTTGTTAGCAGCTTTTTCTCTGCCTTTCTCTCCTGTGATCCTGACAATTCTTATTTTTAAAGCCACAGATGCCAAGGGTCAGAGCTAGTACCAGGTGAGGCGCTTGCTTTGCTCTTTGCTGACCCTGTTTCCACCTCCAGTTCAGAATATGATCCCGAAAGCACCACCAGGAGTTCACCTACCTGAACACAGGTAGGTGTGACCCAAAAACAAAGAAGAAAAAATGTGTTTTGACAGTTCCCAGATGCAAACTTCCAGCCTGGATCTCATTGCCCACCTACCTGATGACCCTCCCATAGGTACTGTTCAGCCTATTTTACTTCCTTGTTGTCCATTTTGGTTTGGGACTTGGTGACTGACATCTTTATGGTACATAGACTGGAGAACACAGGGTCATCACTGATCCTTCTGGTTTCCTTTTTTGAAAGATTATTTTATTTAATTAATGAAGTGTGATTTACAAAGTTATTGACAGTTGAGTTTTAGGCATATATTTTAACACCAATCCCACCACCAGTGTCAACTTGCTCCATTAGTGTCCCAGTATTTCCTCCTCACTCCAAACCCCTCCCCCCCACCCCTGCCTGTCATCTTGACAGGCACATTACAAAGTTCTGGTAGTTTCAGCTAAGATCTCATGTTTTCAGTGTTGTTTATTCTGTGTTTTGGATATATGGCTACACACTCTCCCACATCACCAGTGTGACTGAAATCGACTCTGTTCCCCGTTGCTTCCAATCTTCCAATTCTCTCTTCTTTTCCTTCCCCCTTGATTTCTGATCCTTCTGTTTTTCTAACCTGCCCCCAAACTAGCAGACATTTAGTCCCTAACTTCCTTTTTCCTCCACCATATTTCTCATGTTTACTTCTTCTTTGTCCCCACTGGCTGGCACCATCACATTCTATCTCGTCCGCTTCAGCAGCCTCCTGGCCAAAGGCTCAGTCTGGCCTATCCACCCACTTACCCACAGTTGTGAGACAGAATATAAGAGGCTCAGATGCTGCAGTGGTAACTCTCAGAGCCGTTACCCAGCCCCTTCTCTTGGCCACAGTTCCCTTTGCCACGTATCTGGACTCTGACATCTGCCATCAGTGTGGATCTCAGAGGAAAAGAAACTGACTTCATTGCTAAGGCAGCTGCTTCTCTTTTGTTCCATGTTGATTTTGGAAGGTTTCTCCTTTCACTGAGTAGAAAGTAGCCTCAATCTTGTCTTTTCTGGTTCTTTCTTTCTTCCCTTCATTTTTATTTTTTTTAAATTTTTTTATTGAGTCACCATGTGGAAAGCTACAAAGTTTTCAGGTTTAAGTCTCAGTTATACATTGCTCGAACACCAATCCCTTCGCCAGTGCTCATATTCCACCATCAAGAATCACAGTATAGCTCCACCCCGCACCCCCACACCCCACCATTAGCCCCCCCACCTGTGTAACTAATAAATTTCACTGTACTTTCACTTTGATTGCATTCAATATTTCAACAAAACTCACTATTATTGTTTGGAGAGTCTCTCCCCTAAAGTCAGACCTGCTGAAAAGGAAGCATTAGATAATTTGTTTTCCATTGCTGAGGATGAAGAGGTATGAGATCGAGTGACCACATTTAGCGGCCTCACGGTTTTGGGTTTCTGTATTTTAGTATTTTAGTAACTAAGTCCAGAGGGATATCTGCCAGAAGTTGCATCATTGCCAACTTGTACTTCTCAGTTACATTATATTCTGCATATGAGTGCAATCTTTCTATGTCTGTCTCTTTCTTTCTGACTCATTTCACTCAACATGATACTTTCCATGTTGATCCATTTATATGCAAATTTCATGACTTCATGTTTTCTGACAGCTACATACATTGTGTAGGTGTACCAGAGTTTCTTTAACCAGTCATCTGTTTGGGGGCACTCTGTTTTTTTCCAGATTCTGGCTATTGTAAACAGTGCTGCAATGAACATAGAAATACAGATGCCATCTCTACTATACCTTTTTGCCTCTCTGGGATATATTCCCAGGAGTGGTATTGCTGGGTCAAATGGAAGCTCAATTTCTAATTTTTTGAGAATCGTCCATATTGTTTTCCAAAAGGGCTGAACCAGTCGGCATTCCCACCAGCAGTGAAGAAGAGTCCCTTTCTCCCCGCATCCATGCCAACACCGGTTGTTTTTGTTTTTTGGGATGTGGGCCAGTCTCTGTGGTGTGAGATGATATCTCATGGTTGTTTTGATCTGCATCTCCCTAATGATTAGTGATGTTGAACATTTTCTTATGTGCCTCTGAGCCATTCAGATTTCTTCTTTGGGAAAGTTTCTGTTCATTTCATCACCCCATTTTTTGATCAGGTTGGCAGTTTTCTTCTTGTGGAGTTCAATCAGTGCATTGTATATCCTTGTTATCAACCCTTTATCGGATGGGTACTGTGTAAATATCCTTTCCCATTCTGTACATTGTCTTTGTACTTTGGTCACTGTTTCTTTTGAGGTGCAGAAGCTTCTTAGTTTGAGATAGTCCCATTTATTTATCTCTCTTTTCACTTGCTTTGCCAGTGGCCTGTCAGCTTTGAAGATACCTTTGGCTTCAATGTCGTGGAGGGTTTTGCCGACCTTGTCTCACTCTGACAGTAAGACACGAGGCCCCGGCAGTTTGGTGTGACTTGTAGATGTGGGTTTCAAACATCAGCATTTTGTTTTCCTTCATGCTTCTATTTTTCTCCTGAATCTGGTTCTCAGAGATTCCCCATATCATGCAGACAAGGACAATGCCCTAAGAATGGCAGTGCAATGGAAGCAAGGCAGCACTATCCCTGAGAGACCGCCCAGAGGTCTGCACCATGTGGACCACCTAGACCCTGACCTTGAGTAATTGAAAGAGAGAGAAACCAACGTTTCCATTCTGTCCTGTGAAGCCATTGCCTTTTGTTACCGTGTCTTAGCTCCAGCTCTGAGTAAGCCGTGTCTCATGGCTCTCTCCTTGAAGTCTATATCCTGGCTTCCGAATTCCTCGTCAGGCCCCTGTAGTGTCTGAGCTTCCACATTCAGGCTCCCTGCTCAGGCTGCCACTGCTGCTGCATGGGGCTGATTCCCGGCTCTCTGCTCAGAAATTACTCCGGCAGGGCCCAGCTCCACATATGGCCACATGTGGTGCTGGGGATCCCCAAGACTGTCTCTGACTCCTCTTTTCTCAATTTTAACATTTAGAAATACTTTGGCTCCAAATCGCAAAAATTCAGCTGACCATGGCTCCAGTGGAAGCATGCTTATTTCTTAGTAGAAAGTCAGATGATGTGAGATAGTCCAAGGAAATTGGATCTTAGAGAGATACTTTCAGGAAGCTATATGTTAGAGAGTTAGACCCAAAAAGCCAAATGATGGAGATGATGCTGGGAAGTCGGATGACAAAGAAATGGTCCCAGGGAGCTGACTATTAGAGATGGTCCTTGGCTTAGCTTGGCAGGCAAGTGATGCCATCAAGGATCTGAGCACTAGTGTCCCCAGCTGTCCTCTACAACTGCTTTCTGTGGCACTCCTCTGAGTCACAGTTTGGCTTCTTTTATGGCAGACACCACCCTGTGACACAGCAGCATTTCAAGAAAGCAGGGTAAATGCAAAAGCAGAAGGTCTTATCCTTTTACTACTTTCTATTAGGGAGAAATATATTTTCAGATGTTGTCCTCAAGATTTACCCCACAGTCTTACTGGTCAGAATCGAGTCAGATTTCTGTTCCTGGACTAATCACTCAAAAAGGCATTGAGCTTGCAGTACAGTACCTGATTCTGACTATTCATTATGGATCCATTATGGAGAGTAGAGTAGGTGGAAATCAAACTGGCATTCCATTATTCAGAAAAAAGGGAATCTCGCATCTGCTCATTATTTGCATGCCACTCATATGCCAGCTGTTGACCAGCACTGCAACTTATCCACTTATTTGTTCAGACTGGAAGTTCCTTAAAGGAATTAAGGCTACCTGTTCTACTTTGCCATTATTGTGTCTGTCATGCGCACAGAGTTTATCCTGAGGATGCTCATCCTTATCGTCCAGATCTTAGTACTCTTATTTGGGGATTGGGGAGTTGGGGAGTCATGCTCAGGAGTCTGGGGACCCCTCCAGAAGTTCTTGGCCAACTATCCCTGATTCATTACAAGGCCTGAGGATGTGGTGCTGCTCAGGCCGTGCAGTGCCAGAGATGCCAGGCTATCCCAGTGGCACAGTGGGCCTCGGGAACTGCACCAGCAGTGCCTGGGGAACCATGGTGCTGGGTAGCACCTTGACCACTGTATACCCTTAGCCCTGAATCCCAGCACCCTCCTCAGGAAAGACACAGACTCTGCAGAGGAGGAAGCTGGGGAGACTCTCTGCCAACTCACTTCTACGCAAAACTTTAACAACACTGACCGTCCTTTCCCAGGACGCCTTAGCAGAGGATGTGCAAGAGAAGTGCAATTAGGGTGTCACAGTTCTACCTCTTTTTGCTGCTGTCGCCAGAGGCAGAAGTGCTAAAATAAAGCTGAAAAGCTGGTCTTGAGACATTTCTGGCCAGTCAAAGTCAGGAGGCTCACACGTCCCATATGGTAACAACTCACAGAACTTCACGGCTGGATCAGAGGCAGACTCGGGTTATGGCCACGCGACAGCCCTTCAGGGCCTCTCTGGGTCAAGGAGCTGTGATCACACTTTCCCTGGGCAGTGGCATCGTCCACAGCCTGGAGCAAGGCTCTGCACATTAGTTCCCAGACATACTTCAAAGTGCCCCATGTCATTCTCTGCTGGAAGCATAGACCAACAACAGCTGTGAGGGCTGAGGGAGGCCAATGCTGAAAGTGCTGCAGCACCAGTGGTGCAAACCATAATAACTCAAGGGGGGAGGGGGAGAGAAAGAGAGAGAGAGAGAGAGAGAGAGAGAGAGAGAGAGAGAGAGAGAAGAAAAGTGCCTGCCATAGAGGCAGGCTGGGATAGGGGTGGCAGGAGAGAAATTGGGACATTGGCTATGGGAAATGTACACGGATAAAGGGACAGGTGTTGGGACAGTTACGTGACTGAAGGCCAATCACAACTTTGTAACTATGTATTTCGCAGTGATTCATTAAATTTTTTTTTAAAAGATGAAATTTGCAAACTGATTTCCCTGTGGCCATAAATTGGCAGTTAGCTCTATGATTAAATAGTTACTGATAATAAAACTATGAGAATCAAGCTATTGAGTGAGCATCCCAGCCAACACCATGTTCAAAGTTTTGACCTTACTTGATGCAGCACCAAGGTGTAAGATAGAGGTTTTTAAGTTTTCTAATGAGCCTCTGTGAAAAGATTGTCCAAGTGAAATTTTGTGACTTTCTTTCTCTGCCAGCAAAAGGCCAGTCAATAAAGAAAGTGTAAAAATAGCAAAAATTCTTTCCCATTCCTATTGGTTTAAACACTGAGAAGTATATACCTGTGAAAATATATATATACCAATATATACCACCGACTTTGTACATTAGAGCTGTACATAAGCCTCAATACTTTTAACCATTTTTCCTAAAAAATAATAAGAAAACTGGGGCTGGAGTAATAATACAGTGGTACAGCACTTGCCTTGTACATCCAGGTGGTCCCATACCCCTGAGCCCACCAGGAGTAATTCCTTAGAGCAGAACCAGGAGTAACCCCTGACATTGCCACATGTGGCCCCAAAGCACAAATAAACAAGTAAAAGGAAAGAAACAAACATTATAAATAGAAAAATGAGAAGAGAGCCTCCCTACACAAAACTACCCCTGTCTGCTGTGCACTTTAGTGCTTTGTTTCTTGTCTCTCTCCTCCCTCCTCTTCATCCTGTCCTTCTGCACAGGCTCTGGGACCTGCCTGGCAGCCCTCTCTAGGTTGCCATGGGAGGGAGCTGTGGCCACTTCTGACTTGAAAGCCAGCATCTAAAGATCTGGTGCTGCTACCCATGTTATTGCGGAGTCCCTCCCAGCCACTGGCCGGCCCGCTCAGGGCTCTCACGTAGGTGCCAGAGGTGTTACAGGAACTAGGACATGCTACTGCCCGCCCTCAGTCCATCACATGGCTGAGGTCTCACTTCTGCGTCCCACTACACCGCATTTTCCCATTTGCTTCCTGGAGGTCGACAGACTCTCCCACAAACACAGGTGCGGAGTCTGTCCTTTCTCCCTGGTGGAAGGTGAGTGTGAGGCTCTGCCCAGCCCAGGTTCTCCCTTCTCCTGTGTGAACAGCTCTTGCTCCTTGCATTGCTCCTGCCAGCCCTGGTCACCACTCAGCTGCCCCTTCTACTCCTGACAGTCCTGTGTTTGTTTGTTTTGGAGCCACATCTGGTGATGCTCAGGAATCACTCCTAATGGGTTCAGGGGACCATATGGGGTGCCAGAGATTGAACCCTGGTCAGCTGTGTGCAAGGAAGATGCCCTTCCCACTGTACTATCGCTCCCGCCCAAACTTCTGGGAGTCTTTAGTTCAACCACTGAGAAGCAGAAACACTGAGTACCACGACTACCAAAAGAGATGGGGTGCTTGGCATGGCCCGCTCTGGGGTGTTGAGTGGAAATTTCCCACCACAGACAGGCAGGAACTGGGTCATGGCGGTGACATGAGCTGGCACTGCTCTGGGAGACCAGAGAGGCAAATATAGACACCTGCTCCAAAGGCTGGACAAGGGGAAGATAAGTGCTATCCTGGGGGTTCTAGCAAGGGTACCCAGCACCCAACCACCTTCGCTGAGTCTAAGAAGTAATGGAAGAAGTGGGGTGCAGGAAAGGACCTTGCAGAATCCTCAACGGATATAAATATATATGTGGGAAGGGTACCATGGTTTACAAACTATTATGAATAGGGTATTATAGTTGAACTATTTCTGTCCCACACCTTCCACCCCGGTGTCAGCTTCCCTCACCACTGACCCAATTTCCCTCACCCTGAGCCCTGTGGAAAGGTCCTACTGAAGACCAGCTCTCAGTTTCTGCCTTTGGGCATTTGCTAGCCACCTCTCCACCCTCCATTCTGCATCTGAGAGAAATCATTCTGTGTCTCTCCCTCTGGCATCATTAAGCATCAACTACATGGCAGCAAATTTCATGACTCCGGCTCAATCCACGTGGCAAAAAATCTTATGCCTTCATTTATTCTTACAACCAAGTAGTATTCCATTGAGTGTACATACCACAGTTTCTTTATCCATTCATCTGTTCTTGGACATTTGGATTATTTCCAGATTTGGGCCAATGTGCACAGTGCTGCAATGAAATGAGAGCGCAGATGACTTTTCTGAATAAAGTTTTGGGGCTTTTGGGGTAGATGCCCAGAATTGGAATTGCTGGGTCATATAGAAGCTCAATTCCTAGCTTATTGAGAATTGTCCATGTTATTTTTCCAAAAGGTCAGACTAGTTGACTTTCTTTTTTATTATTATTGAATCACAATGAGAACAGTTACAAAGCTTTCTGGTTTAAGTCTCAGTCATACAATGATCAAACACCCATCCATTCACCAGTACACATGTTCCACCACCAAGACTCCCAGTATACCTCCCATCCCACCCCCCACTCTGCCTGTGTGGCAGGTGATTTTCATATTACTCTCTCTTTATTTTGATTACATTCAATATTTTGACAGAAGAGCCACCATTATTATTTGGAATTTTTCCCAACAATCAGACCTGCCGAAAAGGCATCATTAGATAATAATTTGTTTTCTATTGCTGATATGAAAAGCGTTTTGGATTTCTGGTATTTTAGTAGTAAGTTTGGAGGTATTTCTGCCAGAAGCTGCTGGGTTCCAAGATTGGTTTGTGTGCCTCTGGGATCATGGCCATTCAGGAACAGAGGAGCCGTTCATGAGCTGGCCGGTTCTGCCCCACCATCCCGAGAGTCCCTGTGTGCCTCATCACTGCAAGCTTGTACCTCTCTTGGACCAGCTGACATTTCTACCAGCAATGAGAGTCTCATAATCCCCACATCCATGCCAACACTGGTTGTTTTTGATGTATTCCAGTCCCTCTGGTATAAGATCATTCTTATTGTTGTTTTGATTTGTATTTCCCTGATTACAAAGGTAGAGAACTTTTTTGTGACCTTCTGACCATTTGTCTTTGAGCAAGTTCCTATTCCTCTCTCCCCACCATTAAAAATAAAAAAAAAATCTCTAATTAAAAATTAGAGATTTACTAGTGCTTTATATATCTCGGACATCAACCCTTCCCTTTATCTGATGAGCGCTGGGCAAATATCCCTCTCCCAGTATGTAGAGTGATTTTTTTGTTCTGGCTACATTCTCCTCTGTGCGCAGAAGCTTCTTAGTTTGATATAGTCCCATTTGTTTATCTTTGTTTCAGAGTGCTTGACCAATGGTTTCAAATAACCGAAGATACATCTAGCTTCTGAAACTTTTGCTTCAAAAATAGGAAAATAGACTGGAGAGACTACAGTGGGTAAAGTTCTTGCCTTGCACACGACCAACCCGGGCTCAATCCGTGGCATTCCATATGGTTCCCTGTGCCCCACCAGGAGTGATCCCTGAGTGCAGAGCCAGGAGAAACCCCTCAACACTGCTGTGTGTGGCTCCAAAACAAAAAAAAAAATTTAATAGGAACTTATGAACATTGAGGGGCCAGACAGAATAGAGGGGTAGAGTATTTATCTCACATGAAGCCAACAAGGGTTCAATCCTCCATACGGTCCCAGCACCACCAGGAGTAATCTCTGAGCACGAGCCAGGAGTATGCCCTGAGCACTGCCAAGTGTGTTCCCCAAACAAAACAAAATATCTGAATATTGAGGGACTAGGGCTGTGTCTCAAGTGGTAGTGCACTGGCCTTGTTTATGTGAGGACCTAAATCTGATCCCAGACACCTCTCTTCTCTCTATCTCTATCTCTGTCTCTGTCTGTCTGTCTCTCTCTCCCCTCCTTTCTCTCTTCCTCTCCCCTCTCTCTCCCCCACTCTCTCTCTCACACACAAACAAATTTTACATAAATAAAATGCCTACAGTTTACATTTTTTAACCTTTATTCATAGATTCTAATCAGCATCCACTAACTTGCTAAGGACTCGTTGGTTTTCCTCAAGCACCAAACCAGGCCTGCCCTGAGCCATGTGGATGTGAAATGTGAGTGGCAAGGGGAGTGTCATGGTACTTCTCCGAAGGGCCCTGGGAGTGAGTGCCAGGGCCTTTCCCACCAGGGCTCTCAGGGTCCCCGCTCTGCTCCCGGCCATGGCCATTATCTGTCGTGCAGGGCTCAGGTTTGGAGGCCTCCTGGCTGGCAGGCAGCTGGCCCCAGCCCAGCTCTGCGTGCCTGCCTCCCTCTCCGAGCGGGTCATGGGGTCTGCATTGTCACCTTGAAACATTAGAGCGAGCCATAAGCTGCAGAAGGTGAGATGTAGGCCGGGGGCAGGGCGGCCAGGCCCCAGGGTGGCTGGAGAGCGTTTGACAGCCCGGACTGGAGCCCAGGGTCCCAATCCTGACAACAAGAGCCCCCAGGCAGGCGCCGAGTGGATAAGAGTGTAGACAGTGAGGCCGCTGTGATGCTTGCCAGCACCTGCAGATAGCAGGCGAATAATTGGCACATGTTTAAAAAAAAAGCCAAAAGCTATTGGATATAAGCATTTTCTCCCAGTGTCTGGCGGGAGTGGCCGGGAGGAATTTAATCAGTGAGAGTTGTTTAAATGGGACTCGCACACAGCCCTGCGAGGCTGGTAATGAACTCCATATCAGGTGCCACCCCTGTCTGCTGAGCACATTCAATTTGTTAATTCTGCAGCTGGTGAGAGGGGTCAGATAGGAAAGTGACGATTGTTTTCTGACGTTCAACCCCTGCTCACATCTTTCTAATTAATCCTTTTAGGAGCCACAGGGAGATTAAGAAGGAGAGAAGGTGAGGGAAGCAAAGAAGCTGATTCAAAGCCAGCCTGCCCCTCAACGCTGGAGGAATTTGGGGGGAGGGGGCCGGGCCGAGGAGCAGCAGTTCCTGGGAAAGCATTCAGGGGGCAGTCAGGGGCTGGGGGAGGAGGGGAGAGAGGAGGAGGAGGAGGAGGAGGAGGAGGAGGAGGAGGAGGAGGAGGAGGAGGAGAGGGACAAGGAGGAGGGCTCAGAGGAAGAGGATGCTGTTGAGGAATAAGGAGGATGAGGGGGATGAGGAGGAGGAGGAGGAAAAGGTTCATCCCCAGGAGCAGCAGCAGCTCCAGGGGGCGCTGCAAGCAGGGGTGCGGGGGAAGGGCCCTACTCTCCAATAGTGTGGGCTAAGATCTCAGTCAGGAGCCATGGAGGGGTTAGGCTGGGAGAGGGAGTACAGCTGCAGAGCCAGTCTCACTGCTGCCAGGGGCCCCAGGACTGTCCCCGCCCTCCTGTCCATTGCTCTGTGTGAGTGGTCTTTAGGGTCCACCTCCTGGCCCTTCTGGAGCCATCCACCGCTGTTCTCTGCTGCACGATCCTGCCCTGCTTCCCTCTGAGTCCAGTCCGTGGAACCCAGGAACTGGAGGGGGTGCAGCAGAAAGTTGTCTCAGGGGCTACAGGGGTTTGTCTGATGAACGTCACTTCCCTTCCTCCTTCCCCACGCCCCCCACCATGCTCTGCTAACAGCTGGACTCAGCCCATTTTCCTCCTCACCCACAGCTGTAAAGAAACACCCTCTAAGTATCCTAATGGTTGCCCATTGCTCACTGGCGTGCTCATGCTCCTCTCAGTGGATAAAGCGACCCTGAGTTTAAACTTGGCCTCATTCACGGTAGAGACAGAAGAAAGATACTCCATCGCTGTCAGCTGACTCAGTTGTCAACGGGGTCAGCAGCCTGTGGCTTTGTGCAAAGCTGAATCAAACCCTTAGCAGTTGTCTAGTTAATGCCCATTCTTCGCTCATGGAGATCCTGAGGGTAGGAGAAGCACAGAGTTAGTAATAGAAAGGAAATCATAAAACACAATGGTCTCCTGAATTGTTCTCAAACCCCAGGTAGCCACACAGTTCTCTGCCAGAGTGACTCCAGCCACCTGAGTGGGGGCTCCCCTAAACTTTGAAGAAAATGCTGGGCTGTCCACGTGTGCAGGCTCTGGGGACAGGGCAAGAACTGCCTCCCCATTCTGGTGGCTCCTACTCAGTGTGGTGCTTTCAATTGGGAGTGTCAAATCCAGTCTTCAAATATTTTCTGGGTCACTTCCAGTGCCTGATGCTGTGCTAGGTCCTAGGAAATCCAATGTGAGTTAGATGCAGCAGCAGACCTCAACAGGAGAAGGAGCCAGGGAGAAGGAAGAGAAGAAGGACAAGGAGGAGGAAGGGCCCTAGATCCTTAATTTGGATCAAATAATAAAGTTCTACCAGGTATGGCAGTGGAAGTGTACTATTCTACTCTCTCTCTCTCTCTCTGTCTGTCTCTCTCGCTCTCTCTCTCCTGTGTATGTGTGTGGTGTGTGTGTGTGTGTGTGTTTTAGAGGAGGAGGAAGAACCGAAAAAGATACACTAGGGCATTCAAATATGGGCTTTCAGCAAGTGTAGTGAAGCAGTCCTGCAGGCAGGGGTGAGCAAGCGCAGAGAGGTGGAGCGGACGAGACTGAAGGTGCTCTCCTGGCAGCCTCAATGCTGAGGGCTGGGGGATTCCATGGGAAGTTAGACAGGTTCAGAAAGGAGAAAGGTTCTGAAAACCCTCTGAAATTCTAGTCTGATCAAAAGACAGAGAAGCTGTGGGGGCCAGGGAAGGCTTCCTGAAATAAAGCACCCTCCTTGCAAGCATGTGGCTTCTAGTGTACCCCCTGCACATTGGCAGGTGCTGAGCGTGGCCCCAGCAGCTCTGCTGAGTGGATATGATCCATAGCCTTCCAAAACTGGTAGAGGGTAGAGATTAAACAGTCACAGAGAAGAAGGGTGAATATATGGAAATACACCCATCACGCAGAGAGATGGGTGACTCAGCCCTTGTAGATTTACTCTGCCCGTGTAGCTCGAGTCCTTCAGAGCATTACTTAAATATGCTTCTGATCATGGTACTGCAAGGGTACCATGTGCTTGGGGGGAGTAAGATCTCTCTGCACATATAAACTCTCAGTCACATATAACTTCTAATTTGGGTCCTAAGTCAGGTCTTGTTTATACAAATTGTCAGACATAAAAAGAAATAGGAAGGTAGAGTGGGGGAGGTGGGGTCAATTAGCTCTTTATCAGGTGTAAGGATGGCACATTCTTCCATTCATTAGCACCCACTTGTGCCTGCCAAGAGAAGAGCAATCAGCTGCCATTTGCCTGGGGTTTGCAGAGAAGACGTGACCCTAGGAGAGAAGATGCGTTGCCAGCAGCAGAAAGGGCCAAGGAATAAAGTGGACACCAGTGTTGTCCAAAGGTGGCTAGCTCTCGTGGCCTTAGAGATACCAAGAAATGAGTTCCGTGTTCTGGCAAGGGATGAAATCTAAGGAAGCTGGCTGATCCTTTGGTTTTTGCTGCTGGTAGTAAAATTTCTCTTGAGGGCCATGTAGTCACCTGAAATAGAAAGAACATACAACTATCCCAGGTGCTAGCCATACCTTGGCAATAGTTCTCAGCAAGGAGGGGCAAACTCTGAGACCCAGTAACCCAGGAACCCGGGAACCAAGTGTGGTGGGAACACAGGCAGGTGATGCCAGGATGGGATGCTCAGGCTGAGCAGGGCGGCCAGGCCAGGGGCCAGTTTTCTGTTCTTTCAAGCCTGAAATTGAGATACATATGCAAAAGTTACATATTTTCTGAAAAATAAATTTATTGTGATTGTGGCAACATGGATGAAACAGTATTGGCATTTATGCTATTAGTACACAGTTACCGCACAAAAGTTGTCAAGTGTAAATGTTAACTATGAGTGAAATTCATCCAAATACTGTGCAAACCATACTCCCCACATCTTGCTGTATTGTAAGCAATGGCACATGAATAAAAGATGCTTATAAGAAATCAAAACAGACTGCAAAAGGGGCACAGGTCAAATAAAACATACCTAAGGAACCTCAGTGGCCTCATCCCATCAATGTCTCCATCATGTCCTAACAAATCAGGCCCTGAAGCAGTGGGTGCTCTAATGCCTGGAGGCAGAGTCGATGCCAGATTCACAGTAGAATATGCCAAGCACCTGGGAGATAAGTTTGGAATGAACAACGTCCTTGTTGAGCAGACGTCTCAAAGGCCTGAGCTTTTGAGCTCATGGCTTCACATGCCAGGGACCCAGGTCTGATCCCTAGCACTGCATGTCGCCAACATCCTCAGCACTGATCCATGGATAGTCCGTGAACATTGTTGGATGTGCTCCCCCACAAAAACAAACAAACAGAACAGAACAGTGTACATACAGTTGATAGAGTTTCAGGGGGGAGTTCAGTGAGGAAAGGCTTAATTCTGCAAGATCTCATCATCCTGAAAAGGAACTATGTCCAAACTCTACCTTTTCAGTCACTGAAAACCAAGTCAAATTCATGACCATTTGGTAGATGCAGTTACAATGTATTTTCATTTATATTGCATTTGATTTACACCATGAGTCAGTTTCCAAAAGGACTACTCAAAGACAAGAATGCTCACTAAATATTTCAATTATCCCTTTATATTCTCCCACTCTCATGCAATTCATTTGGTACATATGACTGGCATTGACCACTGAGCAGACAGTTAAGAGAATATTCACTTTCTGTGCTTCTTGCTCACCTATCATGAAAATATTTAAGGCCACTCTTTGAGGTGAGAGCTGAAACTCTTGTGTTGCCAGGCAGAGAAGAGCCATAGTCAAAAGTATTAGATTTTTCATGAACAAGAATTAAGTTTTTGAGTTTAGTCATTGAGATTTTCAAATAACTTGCTACTATACCTCATATATTAATCATCCTAATTAATAAAGTTCTTGTTATAATGCCATACATTTATAATATGTAAAGACGATTAGAGGCCACCCTAAAAGCCTCCATCTCTCTCAGAGAGCCCGGCAAGCTACTGAGAGTATCCTGCCCACATGGCAGAGCCTGACAAGCTACCCATGGCGTACTCGATATGCCAAAAACAGTAACAATGATGGTCCTCATTCCCCTGACCCTGAAAGAGCCCCCAATACACCATCGAGCTACAATATCACGCGATAGGGACGAATGGAGACATTACTGGTGCCCGCTCAAGCAAATTGATGAACAACGGGATGACAGTGATACAGTGATATACGTATCACTTTACTACATCTACAACCTTCATTACACCATTAAACTGGGAGAAATATTATAGCAAGTAAAGCAATGTCCTTGCACACAGCCAATCCAGATTCAATTCCTACCACCACATATGGTCCCACATAAAGAATCACTCTTACATAAATCTTGAGACAAATTAAAATGAAAACAACATAATAAAAATATGAAATGCAGCAAAACAGTACTAAGGACATTTATATTTGCAAGCGCATCAAGAAAGAAAAAAATCAATTTAAGGAGCTGAAAAATAAAAAACTAAACCAGAAGTTGAAAGAAGGAAAAAAACTTAAATTAGAACAATAAAAGTAATTTATATTGCAAAGATTAAAAATGCAAAGCAATAAAAATTTGTGCTATCAAATCCATAAAGTATATCAAACATTATATACTTGATCCATAAAGTATATCAAACATTAGCTATAATGATAAAAACAAAAGATAGAACAGTCTTAAAACCAGAAATGAAATTGGAGACATTACTACAAATTTTATAGACATCTACAGGTTTATAAGAGAGCAATATATGACAACTGCATAATAACAAATTGAATGACTTAGATGAAAGGAAGAAGTCTCAGAAGCAAGCTACCAAGAATGAATCATGAAGAAAAATACTAGTAATCCCACAACCCTTTGTTTTTGTTTTGTTTTGTTTTGTTTAGAACAACTGAAGTGTTAATTTAATATAAACAATACCCAGGGATGTTATAAGAAAATATAATTTGCTACCAAGAACCACCCGAAGTACTTACATTGCTTAAACTTTGGGGTTTCACAGTATCCAAGAAGCTACTTTGTCATCCTTACAATAGACTAGTACCTCTAAAACAAGGCATTAAACTGTTCCTCTTTGTTGCAGTTAACCTTAAATTCTAAAGTAGTATTGCTTTTGACACTTCAGACAAAATCTCATAAAGATAACCAGTTCTCAAATGACTTGTTACAGAGACAGCGCATTTTCCATTTACAAATAAAAAATTATCATAAAGCATTAAAAATACACTAACATCGCCACTGAGATGTGATCACTGGGGCCACATGTGTGCGGCCTCTCCGCAGCTGCACGAGCATGACTCCAGAGGCCAGTTAAACTACCTTTGGTATCGGCAGCTCCTTGCAGAATGTCTCCAGACTGAGAACTAAGCCTCGGCCCCATGCCTGCCCAGGAGGGGAAAGGTATTTCTCTCTCGCGCCTCTTCCTTGCTGGGGGTGAAGGGCGTGGCGACCGCCATATTATGACGGTCTCAACTCTCACAGATGAGAGTTACAAGCTTGCAATGATCCAATATCTGGAAGAAATCTCCCTGGACTTAGTTGCTAAAATACAGAAATCCAAAACTGTGCAGCCGCTACTGCGGCCGCGCGACCTCATATCTCTTCACAACAGGTCTGACTCTAGTGGGGAACTCCTAACAATAATAGTGAGGTTTTTGTTGAAATATTGAATGTAACCAAAG
Organism: Sorex araneus; assembly: GCF_027595985.1. Lineage (NCBI taxonomy): Eukaryota > Metazoa > Chordata > Mammalia > Eulipotyphla > Soricidae > Sorex > Sorex araneus. The sequence continues at coordinate 350,759,510 of NC_073302.1, forward strand.
TAAAGAGAAAGTAAAGTGAAATTTATCAGTTGAGGGGGTGAGAGTGGGATGGGAGGTATACTGGGTTGTTTGATTGTTTTCTGGTGGTGGAATATGGGCACTGGTGAAGGGATGGTTGTTTCAGCATTGTATAACTGAGACTTAAGCCTGAAAACATTGTAATTTTCCACATGGTGATTCAATAAAATAAAATGAAATTTAAAAAATATATACAGCATCAAGAAGAGAGAAAACAGGATTTTTTTAGTTCACTTTAGAAAGTACCTTATTTTTTTAAATTTATTTATTTTTAATTAGTGAGTCACCGTGAGGGTACAGTTACAGATTTATACATTTTTGTGCTCATGTTTCCCCCATACAAAGTTTGAGAACCCATCCCTTCACCAGTGCCCATTCTCCACCACCGGTACACCCAACATCCCTCCTACCCTCCCCAATCCCATCTCCCCCCCACCCCACCCTGCCACTGTGGCAGGGCATTTCCTTTTGTTCTCTCTCTCATTAGGTGTTGTGGTTAGCAATAGAGGTCTTGAGTGGCCACTGTGTTCAGTCTCTAGACCACATTCAGCCCGCATCACCCTTCCCCCGCATGGCCTCTGACCGCATTATACTTGGTGATTCCTTCTCTGAGTTGCCCTTTCCCCAGAATGTAAGACCAGCTTCCAAGTCATGGAGTCAACCTCCTGGTACTTATTTCTACTATTCTTCTATTCTTGGGTGTTAGTCTCCTACTCTGTTATTCTATATTCCACAGATGAGTGCAATCTTTCTATGTCTGTCTCTTTCTGACTCATTTCACTTAGCATGATACTTTCCATGCCGATCCACTTATACGCAAATTTCATGACCTCCTTTTTTCTAACAGCTGCATAGTATTACATTGTATAGATGTACCAAAGTTTCTTCAACCAGTCATCTGTTCTAGGGCACAAGGGTTTTTTCCAGATTCTGGCTATTGTAAACAGTGCTGAAATGAACATATAAGTGCATATGTCATTTCGACTATACTTTTTAGCTTCTCTGGGATATATTCCCAGCAGTGGTATGCTGGGTCAAATGGGAGCTCAATGTCTAATTTTTTGAGAAGTGTCCATATTGTTTTCCAAAAGGGCTGAACAAGTCGGCATTCCCACCAGCAGTGTAGAAGGGTCCCTTTCTCCCCACATCCTCTCCAACAGCGGTTGCTTTTGTTCTTTTGGATGTGTGCTAGTCTCTGTGGTGTAAGGTGGTATCTCATGGCTCTTTTGATCTGCATCTCCCTGATGATTAGTGATGTAGAGCACTTTTTCATGTGCCTTTTGGCCATTCATATCTCTTCCTTGAGAAAGTTTCTGTTCATTTCTTCACCCCATTTTCTAATGGGGTTGGATGTTTTCTTCTTGTAGAGTTCGACCAGTGCTTTATATACCATTGATATCAACCCCTTATCTGATGGGTATTGTGTGAATATCTTTCCCATTCTGTAGATAGTCTTTGTATTCTGGTCACTGTATCTTTTGCGGTGCAGAAGCTTTTTAGTTTAATGTAGTCCCATCTGTTGATCTCTGCTTCTACTAGATTGCTTAGTTCCGTGTGATCTTTGAAGATACCTTTATCTTCAATATTGTGGAGGGTTTTGCCGACCTTGTCTTCGATGAACCTTATGGTTTATGGTCTGATGTTGAGGTCTTTAATCCATTTTGATCTGACTTTTGAGCATGGTGACAGGTCGAGGTAAGCCCATTCTTTTGCATGTGGTTGTCCAGTTGTGCCAGCACCATTTGTTAAAGAGGCTTTCCTTGCTCCACTTCACATCTCTTGCTCCCTTATCAAAGATTAGATGATCATACATTTGGGGTTTTGTGTAGGGATATTCCACCCTGTTCCATTGGTCTGCAGCTCTGCCTTTGTTCCAGTACCATGCTGTTTTAATTGTTACTGCTTTGTAATAAAGTTTGAGGTTGGGTAGGGTGATGCCTCCCATCGTCTTTTTCCCAAGAATTGTTTTAGCTATCCGTGGGCATTTGTTGTTCCATATGAATTTTAGGATTGCTCGATCCATTTCTTTGAAGAATGTCATCGGTATCCTTATAGGGATCGTGTTGAATCTGTATAATGCTTTGGGGAGTATTGCCATTTTGATAACATTGATTCTCCCTATCCATGAGCAGGGGATATGTTTCCATTTCCTCATGTCCTCTTTTATTTCATGGAGTAGCGTTTTATAGTTTTCTTTGTAGAGGTCTTTTACTTCCTTGGTTAAGCTGATTCCGAGGTACTTGATTTTCTGGGGCACGATTGTGAATGGGATTGCTTTTTTCATGACCCTTTCCTCTGCCTCATTGTTTGTATATAAGAACGCCATGGATTTTTGCGTATTGATTTTGTAGCCTGCAACTTTACTGTATATGTCTATTGTTTCTAAGAGTTTCTTAGTAGACTTTAGGCTTCTCTAGATATAGTATCATATCGTCTGCAAATAGTGAGAGTTTGATTTCTTCCTTTCCTATCTGGATGCCCTTAATCTCTTGTCTAATAGCTATCGCAAGTACTTCCAGTACTATATTGAAGAGAAGTGGTGAGAGTGGGCATCCTTGTCTTGTAACTGATCTTAGAGGAAAGGCCCTTAGTTTTTCCCTGTTGAGGATAATGCTTGCCGTAGGCTTGTGGTAGATGGCTTCGACTATCTTGAGGAAAGTTCCTCCAAACCCCATTTTGGTGAGGGTTTTCATCATGAAAGGATGTTGGATCTTGTCAAATGCTTTCTCTGCATCTATTGATATGATCATATGGTTTTTATATTTACTTTTGTTGATATGATGGATTATGTTGATTGATTTCCAACTGTTAAACCATCCTTGCATCCCTGGGATGAATCCCACTTGGTCGTGATGTATGATCTTTTTGATGAGTTGTTGGATCCTATTTGCTAATATTTTGCTGAGGATCTTCGCATCGGTGTTCATCAGGGATATTGGTCTGTAATTTTCTTTCTTAGTGGTGTCTTTGTTTGCTTTTGGTATTAGGGAGATGTGTGCTTCATAGAAACTGTTTGGGAGAGTTCATTTTTTTTCAATTTCCTGGAAAAGTTTGAGGAGAACTGGCAACAGGTCTTCTTGAAATGTTTGGAAGAATTCACCGGTGAAACCATCTGGGCCAGGGCTTTTGTTTTTGGGGAGACTTTTGATTACAGTTTCAATTTCCTTGGTATTAATGGTTCTATTCAGGTATTCCAGGTCTTCTTTGTTCAGTCTTGGGAGATTGTAGGAGTCAAGGAATTCATCCATTTCTTTTAGGTTCTCCTGTTTTGTGGCGTACAGGCCTTCAAAGTAGTCTCTAATGATCTTTTGTATCTCACTGGTTTCTGTCATGATGTCCCCCTTTTCATTTCTGATTCGATTTATTAGGGTTCTCTCTCTTTCTTTCTTTGTGAGTCTTGTTAGCGGTTTATCAATCTTATTTATTTTCTCGAAGAACCAGCTCTTGATTTCATTGATCTTTCGGATTGTTTTTTTGGTTTCGATGTCATTAATTTCTGCTCTAATTTTTATTATTTTTTTCCTTTGGTCTGGTTTGGGTTCCTTTTTCTGGTCCTTTTCTAAGGTCTTGAGTCGTGAAGTCAAGCTATCTATGTGGGCCTTTTCTTCCTTCCTGAGGAATGCTTGGAGAGCTATAAATTTTCCCCTTAACAGGGCTTTAGCTGCATCCCATAGGATTTGGTAGCTCGTGTCTTCATTCTCATTTGTTTCTAAGTATCTTTTGATTTCTTCCTTGATTTCCTTCCTGACTTGTTCAACATTGAATTATTTAATTTCCAGGTGTTTGATTTGGTTCTCCATGTCGGTGAGTGCTTAGCTTCTATCTTCAGCGCATCGTGGTCTGAAAAGATGGTTGATACAATTTCTATTTTTCCAATTCTATTGAGGTATGTTCTGGGGCCCAGTACATGGTCTATTTTAGAAAATGATCCATGTGCACTGGAAAAGAATGTGTATTCTTTCTTTTTGGGGTGTAAAGCCCTGTATAGGTCTATTAGGCCTCTCTCTTCAATTTTTTCTTTCAGAGTCAGTGTTTCCTTGTTGAGTTTTGTTCTTGTCGATCTATCTAGAGGAGATAAGGCTGTATTGAAGTCTCTGACTACTATTGTGCTGTTAGTGATGTCCTCTTTAAAGTCTGTTAGGAGTTGTTTAAATATTTAACTGGTCATTCATTAGGAGAGTATACGTTTAAGAGTGTGATTTCTTCCTGTTGTACATATCCCTTGATAAATAGAAAATGACCTTCGCTGTCCCTTTTAATCTTTTTCAACCTGAAGTCTATGTTGTCAGATACCAGGATGGCCACTCCAGCTTTTTTAAGGGGGTTGTTTGCTTGCAGGATTGTTTTCCATCCTTTGACTTTGAGTCTACGTTTACTCTGCTTGTTCAGGTGTGTTTCTTGCAGGCAGCAGAATGTTGGGTTTAATTTCTGGATCCATTTTGCCACTCTGTGTCTCTTGATGGGTGCATTTAGCATTTAGGCCGTTGACATTGAGAGAGATTATTGTGATAGGGTTTTGTGTCATACTTCTGTGGTATTTGTTGTTTTTATGGGGCTCCTCCTTGTTTTACAGTAGCCCCTTTAGACCTTCTTTCAAGTTTGGTTTTGAGTCTATGAAGTTCCTGAGCTGTTATTTATCAGAGAAATAGTGTATGGTTCCTTCGAGTTTGAGTGAGAGTTTAGCCGGATAAAGTATTCTTGGTGAGGCATTCATTTCGTTGAGTTTTTTCACTATGTCCCACCATTGTCTTCGGGTCGGAGGTTTCTTCTGATAGGTCTGCTGTGAATCTGAGGGGTGCTCCTTTGTATGTGATTTCCTTCTTTGACCTTTGACCTTGCTGCTTGCAGAATTGTGTCTCTATCCATAGCATCCGACATTCTGACTATGATATGCTTTGGAGTCTTTTTATTTGGGTCTCTTTTTGCTGGTACTCTTCCGACTCCTTGTATTTGGATGCCTGCCTTCTCCAGCTCTGGGAATTTCTTAGCAATGATGTCTTTGACTGTGTTTTTTTTCATTGGGGTTACTTCCCTGTGGTTCTGGTACTCCAGTGATTCTTATGTTGTTCCTCTTGAAGTTATCCCCCAGGGCTCTGATTCGCTCGATAGCCATTTTGAGGTCTTTGGCCATGATTTGTTGTTGTCTATAAGATTTCTGCAGCTCATCTTCCAGGTCGCTGATCCTGTCTTCGGCTGTAGTCATTCTACTGTTGAGGGCATCTAGTGAGATTTTTAATTCATCTACCAATTCCTTTATTTGTGTGACTTCCGTTCGTAGGTTTGAAATTTCTGCTCTCATTTCTTCCTTCATTTTCTTGGTAGACCATTGCAGTGCTTCATTCATCTCCTCTCTTAACTTATTGGATGTCATTTCCATGGTTGCTTGGAGTAGGTCGACTCTCCTCCAGATTTCCTCTCTGAATTGTTTATCTGAGAGGTCGTAGATGTGAGTAGCCCCTGTTGATGTTTCTGGAATCTTTAGAAAGTACCTTATTTACCAGAGTTCTGCAGATAAAACTTCATTCATAACGTTCATTATGTTCCATGTAGATAACTTTAACTGAAATTTTTGTTATAGCACAAATTTCAAATGTCCAGTTTTTGCGTTATCTCTGCAATTTTATCTTCAGTTATATAAGTCTGTATTTTCAAGCACCTGTCAAAGACCCTTTTCGCCATGGGCTTCTTTGAGCAAGGCATTAGAAAAATTCTACAAATTACATAAAGGATTTATTTAGAATACTCATAATTAAAGTTTTTTCTAAAACACAATAAATTGGCAACAGCATTAATTGCTCAATTTGTGATATACAATTTTTCTAAAATACACAAATTAACCAGAAATAGCAGTCTTCAGAATTTCCAAATGATTTTAGTATTACCCACATGACTATTCATGTATGGTAATAAAGTCAAACACTTTGTCTTATGTGCAATGCTTCCCATGAAACTTTAACATAACAAATAGGCCTCAGCCACCTGTATTTATTTTTCCATAAAGGGAGAACATTATTATTAAAGAATGCCTTAGTTCTTCTAATATCTTCAATATTTACTTTCTATTTAGCAACCAATATTTTTAAAATTTAATTAATTTATTTTTTAATTAGTGAGTCACTGTGAGGGTACACTTACAGATTAAAACATTTCCGTGCTTGTGTTTCCTTCATACGATGTTCAAGAGCCCATCCCTCCACCAGCGTCCATTTTCCACCACCAATTAACCCAGTATCCCTCCCACCCCCCAATCCCATCCGCCCCACCCCACCCGCCTCTGTGGCAGGGCATTCCAATTTGTTCTCTCTCTCTCTCCTTTTGGGTGTTGTGGTTTGCAATAGGAGTATTGAGTGGCCATCATGTTCAGTCTCTAGTCTACTTTCTTTTTTTATTATTTTTTTATATTTTTATTTTATCACTATGTGGAAAGTTGCAAAGTTCTCAGGTTTATGTCTCAGTTATATAATATTCAAACACCATCCCTTCACCAATGCCCATATTCCACCACCAAAATCCCCAGTATACACCCCGCCCCCGCCGCCCAACCCCAATTGTATAACTGATGAATTTCACTTCATTTTCTCTTTATCTTCATTATGTTCCATATTTTAACACAAAACTCACTATTGTTGTTGGAGTTTCCCCCCAAGAAAGACAGCCCTACTAAGGAAGCATTTGATAATTAGTTTTTCATGAAAAGATTGTATGTTTTCAGTTTTTAGAAAAGGTCGCACGGATTCGGATGTGTCCCAGTCCCGCATCCGGGAGCCGTGTTAGTTGCTGTTCAGAGTCGCCAGGGCTCCATCTGGAGAAGGTGTGCAGGCTGTACCTCCTCCGTCCGGATCCCCAGTGTTGCTGGCCCGGTTTCGGGTTTGGAGCATTTCTCTAGCCGCGTTGCTCACCAGAATGCCTGGCCTCTTCTCTGTTGAATGTGGCAAGATGGCGCCGAGGGTGGGTCGAGGGCATGACTTCCGGTGGCCGGGACTACTTGGAGGCTGGGCTGGCACTGCCCCACTCCAGTGCCCCCCCCCCCGCAGCTTGGATGTGTCCCAGTCCCACATCCGGGAGCCGTGTTAGTTGCTGCTCAGTGTCGCCGGGGCTCCATCTGGAGAAGGTGTCTAGTCTACTTTCAGCACGCATTTCCCTTCGGGCGCGGGATTTCCAACCACATTTTACTTGGTGCTCCCTTCTCTATCCGAGCTGCCTTTACCCCAGCATGTGAGGCCAGCTTCCAAGCTATGGAGCCAACCTCCTGGTATTATATACTACTATTCTTGGGTGTTAGTCTCCTACTCTGTTATTTTATATTCCACAGATGAGTGCAATCTTTCTATGTCTGTCCCTCTCTCTCTGGCTCATTTCACTTAGCATGATACTTTCCATGTTGATCCATGTCTGCATAACTAGAAGGATGAAGGATAGATGGAAAATAAAGCAGAATCTTTCACATTAAGTTGCTTTTATCATATTTCTTCAATTAGCAATATAGTTTGAACAGTTCTATCTAAAACTGTATTATTTGATATAGTAGCTACTAACCAAGTGTGAATATTTACATTTTAATTTAAATTAATTAAAGGTGTATAAATTGGAAGTTGGGTTCCTTGATGTGATACTTTCTATCAGCCACTATAATAAATCATTGCAAGCTAAGTGACTCAAAACGTTACTAAAAAATAACCACAAGTTATTGTCTGTCTTAGAGTCTGAAATCTGAAATGGGTCTCAATGGCTGTTTTCCTTCTGAAGTATCCGGGAAGAATTCACCTAAAAGCTTTAACATTGGTTTTAAATTAATTTCTTCATGACTTATTTTCAATAAATGTTTGATTAGTACTTGTGTTTTGGATTTGGATTTGCACTGGGATTGCTCTTGGGCTGAGGATAAAGTTAGGACATGTGTGAAGCTTGGGTTCAATTCCCAGGACCATGGGGCCTCCTGAGTACCCCCAGGGGGTGACCCTGGAGCCCCTGAGCCCTGCTGGAATGGCAGTTCCTGTTGGCTCCTGGCACTGCATGCTGAGTAGCCCTGCTGGGACGGCCCTGGTGGCTCCTGGCACTGTATGGCTGAGGAGCCCTGTAGTCCAACCCTCACACTGCAATGCTGGTTGAGGCTGAACATTGCTGGGAGCAGCTCCACCAACCCCTTGGCCCTTTGAACACAGTTTGGGGGGATCCCCCCAAATTCCTGAGGCACAAAGTGCTTCTGGGTGGGAAGAGTTTAAGAAGCCCTAAAAGTTAAAGCCAAAGGTTAAGAATCTTTGACAGACAAACACCAGATGATTTCACTCCTGTGTGGAATATAAACAAAGCAAGGGATTAAACAACCCCCCAGCGGAAACAAACCCTGAGATAAAGTCAAGAAAACTTCAGCTCAAGGATGTTCAAGGGATGGTGGGGGCCATGGGACAGTCATGGAGGCATCCTGGCTCTACACATATAAAGCAATAACATCAGCACTATTCTAAACAAATTGAATTGATTTTTAAAAATATTTGACAAGTTACTTAGCTTTCCTATTCCTGTTTTTTCCTATGTGCAATATGTATGTTATATAATCATCATCGTTGTCGTCATCCTCCTCCTCATCATCATCATCCCATTGATCATCAAATTTTTCGAGCAGTCTCAATAACATCTCCATTCGTCTTAGCCCTGAGATTTTAGAAGCCTCTCTTTACTTATCCTTCCCAACGTTGCCACATTGGAGGCTCTTTCAGGGTCAGGGGAATGAGACCTATCATTGCTACTGGTTTTGGCATATGAATACACCACGGTGAGTTTGGCAGGCTCTTCCATGCGGGCAGGAAACTCTCCGTAGCTTGCCAGGTTCTCTGAGAGGGAAAACTAGGCCATAAGAGCCATGCATTTCTGGGAGCTTGGTTTTATAGTCTCTGGATGTTGGCCGTTGATGGGATTACACGGTACCAGGGGTAGTTTCTGGATGTGACCGCCTAGTTACTGGAAAATGGGGGATCTGGGCGAAAGAGGCCCAGTCCTGATCCGAGCAGGCTTGGAGATCTCAGCCTCGGGTCCCACACACCTGGGTTCCTCTGCTGGTTCCTTCATGCATGTGAGGTTTGTCCAAACATGTGGAGAGGGGCCTTGAGCATGGCTGTGGCTGGGTTTCAGAGATTTTTGGCAGTGAGGGATCTGCTCAGGGCAGGGAGGGAAACTCAACCCACCACCTCTGAGGGGCCCCGGTGAAAACAGCCAGGTGTGGGGGCAAGAGACTCTGCATGTTATATAATATGAACTTATAAGCTATGAAAATTTGTCACAGCAGAACTTCAGGTAGGGGTGTAGCTAGAGTAAAGGAATTAAGAATGTATAAACCCGGGGCTGGAGCAATAGCACAGCAGGTAGGGCATTTGCCTTGCATGCGGCCGACCCAGGTTTGATTTCCAGCATCCCATGTAGTCCCCTGAGCACTTCCAGGAGTTAATTCCTGAGTGCATGAGACAGGAGTAACCCTTGTGCATTACTGGGTGTGACCCAAAAAGCCAAAAAAAAATGCGTAAACCTTAGGGGTCTGAGCAATAGCACATTAGGAGGGTGCTTGCCGACCTGTGTTCAATCCCGAAATCCCATATACTCTCCCTAACCCCCCTCCAGGAGTGACCCCTGCGCACAGAATCAAGAGTAACCCCTGAGTATTGCTGGGTGTGGCCCCCAAACCAAAATCAAACAAAATGAGTATGGCTTGCTGAGGCTTTGGTAGGGCAGGAACTTGGCCCAGCCCCGTCCCAAGATTACCCCAGAGGTCCCAGTTGGGACTGGGTATCTGAGAAATGTTTGCAACTGGTTGATATCTTTCAAGATTCAACTCTGAGTTTCTGGAACAGGGCCAGTAGATGAATTACATGGCAGCAGCTGTGGGGCATTGGCATGGCTGCTGGGGGTTCCAGAACCTGCTTCCTATTTAGGACTTGAATTACTCACTGGAGAGAAAGATGGATTCCAACCCCAAAGATTCTGGAACAAAGAAATGGAATCAACCACGTCAGTCAGGAATCAAAGCGGGCACATGCGCAGAAGCTTTTGAAGGTCTCAAGGAGTAGGCTGAGGCCAGAGTTGCTCCCAGAACACACAAATTACCCAGCTCCAAGGAATGGAGAGTCCTTCTCCCCCACACCAAGAACCATCACACTCAAACACTAACTGCCTGGGTGGGACTGAGACCAACCCCTGTCTTCTTGTTACATGCTTTCCTAAACACTGTGGCACCTCCCTAATGAATAGGGGTGACCTTGATGTCCCCACGGGCCTACATGTAAACCAGCAGACCCAGGCCTTTCATGCAGGGACCTAGCAAGACAAGCTTCACTCTCCATATCCAACCCTAGGTGACGACTCTTGTCAATACAGAATTCACCAGAGACTCCAGACAAGTGACTCAGATATGAGCCCAGACTGGAGCCCTCAGAAGCAGCCTGAAAACACTTGGCAGCTCACAGCAGTGGCCCCACTCTTGGAGGCCCTGTGGGTAGCAACCAGAACTCCAATAGGATGGGAAAGAGAAGACACAGCCAGGTCCAAGGCCTCTGCTCTGACTTGGAGCCTTTCCCCTAAAAATCACCCAAGGGCAGGACAAAATAAGAGACACATCAGCACAGCAGGTGAGGTACTCTTCCACTCTCACGCACTGTGTGCTTCACTGAAGATCCCTTCTCTCCTTCCACATCATGCCCCAGAAAAGCCATCACTGGCCACTCAAACAGTCCACAGTCCCTCATGGGCAGTGCCTGGAGACTCAGAGACAAACAGGAAGAGACCTTGAGCAGATCTGGAGAACCATGCTTGCCAAGAGGAAAGGAGGAGATTCCATTGCTTATTGGGATAGCCAACAATATGTAAAGGGGTAAGTGAATGGCACAGTGGCACAAAGTGCTAACCTTGCAATCATGAGGCTGTGAGTTCAATCCCCAGTGTCACCTTCACATGTTCACTGTGATCCCAGGAGCTCTGTGATCTGGGACCCACAATAAAACAACAGTGTGCAATACTGCAGCATAACCAGGCATGTGTGAGCACTGCAACTAAAGTGTGTGACCCCTACAAGCAGCTCAAGTGAAAGGTACACAAGCACCCCAGCCAGGAGCCATGCCCCCACCCCCACCACAGAGAGCCCCTCTCATGGTCAACACTATGACCAAAATTTGCCTGAGCACCATGGCTATAAAGTGTGACCCCTACCCCCACTTTCAAGGATGCTGATGTCACAACCAAGTGTGTGAGACCCCTGGTCATCAAAGAAACAAGGACTAAGGTTTAAAAAGAAAAACATGCAGGAATGCCACAAAAACACAGAGAAGGTCATCAAAACCTATGTTTACATCATATTCAAGATGTCATCTGTGACCATCCACTTTGTCGGAAGCAATATTTCCTGAATCAAACGGTGAGAAAAGCAAGACTTTCCACAGGCACTTCCTTCTGCAATATGAAGTTCCCTGTGGGGCCCATCGCTGTGAAATGTAAAGGTCTGGCTTTGATGTAGGAAGCACAGGGCACGGGACGGTACAGAACAGGCCCATTGGGAATGCCTGTCTGCCTGCTGCCAGCATGTCCCGCACCACTGCACAGAACAGGAAGGGCTGGATTCTGGGGAAGAGCTTGGGAAGGAGGTATGTGGATGCAGACCAGACTCCTTCATTGATGGAATTCAGGCAGTGGCTGGAATACTCACAACTCACAACAGAAAAGTCAACCCTCTAGTCCTGCCTCCTTTCTTCTTTCCATTCTTCCTTTGGTCAGCCATTCATTTATTTGACACATATCTGTTGTCCATTGGCTGTGTCCAGACATGTTCGAGGCCCTGCATGGATAAACAGTGGCTGAGACAGTCTTTGCCCTCATCAATATCAAACTCTAGCCGAAGAGACAGATCATAAACAAACAACTGTGTGATAGCAATGGCAGGGGATGAGTGATCTAGAGAAAATAAGGCCAGGTCACATGGATAGAGTGGGGACGCGGGGATCCAGAAGACATGGCAGGGGCAAGGCACTGGGGAAGGAAAAGAGAATAGAGCTGGATGGAGGGGACAGGCTGGGTCATGCAGGACCTCGTACCCCCAGGCAGGCAGGTTCTTGTTCTGGGTAATCAGGGCCTTGGAGTCTTGAGCAGAGAACAGGATAAACTGACTTCCATTCTAACAAATATATGCTGACTGGGGAAAGGTTTTCTATCTCTAAAAATACAGAGCAGAGTTGCAGGAAACTATAGTCAGGGAAGAAATTAAGGAACTGGATGGCACGGCTCTGGTTCTGCAGATGGACTTGGCATGGTGGGCATGGCCCTGGCCATGGAGCCGGTTCTCGGTCCAGATGGGTCTGCTTTGCCTGTAGTGGTAGTTCTTCAGACTCCTGTCAATGACAGTAGAAGTTTGAACCAACATGAATTCAGAATTCACAGTCAAGTTTACCCTCAGCTTCTAACGACTTTCCTATGCCCTTAAAGTTTCAAAGTTTGGCTAAAACCAGGAGTTTTTTAAAAAGCCAAACTGCTATGGACAAGACATTCTTTAATAAAGGTACTGGAAAATCCATACAAGATGTCCAGTAAATTGAAATTTCTGTGCCAAAACTGCTGAATTAATTGATTACTCCAAGCAAAAACATTCACTCTGATTCTCCCTCTCGCCCTCCTTCCCACTTCCCTTCCCCCAAGTCCCCCTGGAATTGTCTCACTCTCCTGGAGCCTCTGACTCAGCTGTATAAATAACAGGAAAAAGAATTAGAAGTCCAGAGGTCAAATGCTCCAAATGCCGGTTGAACAGTTTGCTTTGTTCCCACCAGTAAGTGGCATCTTGCTTTCTCTGTGGGAGTTGCGTGTGGGTCCACGTCAGTCACTTAGGTGTTGAGAAGATGGTCCAAGAGTGGATTTATAGGCCCTGGGGGGAGTCCTGGTCTGAATTTCATGTGGAAAGAATGCTGTGGGCCAGTACTGAGTATTCACCATGCCGTTGGCGAGCTGAAGAGCAGAATGCCCTGCTGTTCTCCGTGGGCTACACACCGGGATGCTCACAGGCTTGGACAACTTCCTACCAGGGCTAGGAAGTGTGATGACTTCAAAGCTAGTGGGAATAGCCGGAATGTGTCTGATTCCAGGCCCAATATTTCACAGGGATTTATTCTTTTGATCATCAGGAAGAACCTGTTACTCTCCCCCTCTTTTGAGGCACAGTAACACACAAGACCACATGGCTACTAACTGGCCAGGCTGGTGTGCAGACCTTGACTCGCTCTTCTTCTCCATTTCTGGCCACTGCAGTCTCTGCTTCCACTACTGTGCCCAGGTGGCCCCATCATGTCCCCTGTCCCAGCCTCCTAGAATCCCCCTACTTGGTCTCCAGGGCCAGATGATACAACTTTTTCCTGTAGATCAGTTAAGTGCTGAACAGCTGCAGACCAAGGATTAAAATGTTATGAGTAAATAGAAACAAATTCTAACCCTGACTTATAGTACAAATATCTACAGAAATATCTGATGTGTGGAGGAGGCCCCAGAGAAGGCAGGTTGTGAAAAGGAGCAACAGAATTCCCAGAGCAGAATTTCACAAAAGGGTGATTCAGCCAGAGGCATGAGGGCCCCACAGAAGGAGTGAGTGGGGTACAGAGTGACACCAAATCCCAATGCTAACCATGTTACTTAACACCAACGTAATTTCTGGCAGCCAACAACTGTAGGCAGGACCCAGCGTGATTCCCTTGAGGACGGTTCATGTGTCCTGACCATCGGGATTCCTAGGCCAGTACTGAGGTCAGAGATGTCCAACTTCCTGACCTTGGGTGGAAGAGGGAGACAAGGGAGACACCTCCTTCGGAACACAGGCAAACACCTGGCCTACTCACACATGCAGCTTTCTCGGTCGAGCACAAGTCATGACCTCAACTTCCAAAAAGGGTCCTGCTCGTGCCTCCGTGATGACCTCCAAGAGGGCCATTTCCATTGTAGTCACACAAAGGCCATACTTAACCTTATCTCATCTCTGGCCATTTTTGCTGCTGGACCACAGAAGACAGGAGATCTTCACAGAGTGTATGCCCAGCCCCACCTGGTTGTTGGGTCTCTGCTGTGACACAGGTACCCAAGTCCCAGGCATGTCTGGTGGCTACAGTGGTGGTGCCCTGGTTCCCAACACCCATGGGGCCTGGATGAGTGTTTTCCTGCACTGGCTGCACACCCACGGGCAGTCAGCAGCTCTCGGGATCAACCCACAGAGGACAGGGGAGCACCATCTGTGAGAGCTGGAGCCCTGCCTGACCCCACATCAACACTTCACCTACAGGAGCTTGCAGGATAAGTGGCACAGCATGATGCTGCTTGCATGGTCAGCCTTCTTCAGTAAGCTGCGTACAGCTCCAGGCCTCAGGTCTTCAGAGAAGTCCTGCAGGAGAGGGTGAGAGGAGAAGCCCAGAGCACAGCCCTTCACTCTCACCTTCCAAGTGTCCCTACTGAGTCGTCCTGCTCAACTAGTTAGTTGTCCCTTATTGGCCAGGAGACTTAGAACCTTCTAGCATCTGCAGCCTAGTCCACACCTTGGTAGTGAGCCACACACTTTCTCCTGGTAGGAACAGACTGAAAGTTTCTATTAGAATCAAAGACCTAACTTAGGAGGTTTCGCTTAAGTTTCTGGTTCTAAACTCTGATTGTCACCCTGACAAATTATTTGTCATGTGCCTGGGCACTAAGAAGGCCTGGCATTTACATGACAGCTCTGACTTGGAACTTCACAATTTCCCCATTACCTTCATCTATTGTGCGTAAAGGACTCTCTCAAATGTAGATGAAAAGAAACTTCTATCTCACCATCTTTCATAAACAATATGTAATTAATATCCTATTTCTTTTTTCTTTTAGGAATTTCTAGATATTTCGTTGGTTTAAACTTTTACTTTTTGGCAAATATATTTTGATTGAGAGAAATTTCATTTGATATTTGCTGTGGGCTTAAAATCAGAATATGCTTTCCTGACATCTCACCTTTTTCTAATACAAAATGTATTTCTTTATTGTAAAAGGAGGAAGAGCCACACTGACCTCAATGAGAACTTGAAATAACAGAAAATGAATATGCACCACCCACATAGACTGGGGCACATTATCAGTTCTCGTGTCATGTGTATTTTCAATAACGAGCATATTACAACACCTCTCTTGATTTATCATGACTTATTTGGGGATACAAAATCTAGAAGTTAAAAAAAAAACCTAGGCCCACAGTTGGAAAATCCCCATGAATTAACACTGAGAGATTTGAACTGATAAGAAGGCACCTCAATAACTGGATGAGACACAGCAAGTCTAATACCACCCACGGAACAATTCCAGTTCAAGGAAAATTCATGCACATGTTTGATATAAAATGCTTAATCTGAGTCAATTTCTCTGTGAGTAATGAAAAGTACATTTAAGAATAGATCATTATGAGAAATCATAAAGAAAGTTTGAGACCAAAGAGAAGGAAGCAATATATATGAAAATATTATAAGCATTGTAAGATCAAGAGTCTTTCCCTGAAAAGAATTTATTCTCTGAATAAGATGTAATATTGCTGTGAGTGGTTGGTTTTCTCAGTGAGAAAATGTTAGAAAAGAGTATTTGTTGACAGGAAAAGAAAGGCCTATCAGGAAAAGATAGGCTGAGATGAAAAAGACATGAAGATAAAAACTAAATGGGAAGTTGAGAAATATATTACAGAAACTAACATAATCCTTGGTATGAGAATCAGAGAGAACTGGTATTGCAAAACAGCATAAACAGCACATAAGTTTGCAGCTGAGAAACTTTTCCCTCCAGTGCAGAAGACCGAGACAGAGATGAAAACAAAAGAGAAATGAGGAATTCAAATTACACAAATGAGTAATCAATACTATAGGTGTCTCTGAACTTAAAAATGTAACTAGCAGGTAATTTTAAAAAATTTTTCTCTTTCTTGGGGGATATAGGAAAGCTGTATTACAAATTCACCACCAGGATCTCACCATTCTACAAAGAAGTGATCATCAACGTAAAGAGAGGGGTTCAGCAAGGTAACACCATTTCACTGAAACTCTTCAGTGCCACCCTTGAGATCATCATGCGATGACCGGAATGGGAAGGAATGGGAGTGAAGATAGATGGTTGGCAACTACACCACCTCCGCTTTGTTGACATTGTTCTAATAACACCAAATATCAGCCAAGCACTGCTAATTCTGGCCAACTTCAACCGTGAGTATGGAAAGGTCAGACTGCAGCTGAATCTCATGAAGATAATGTTCATGAGAAACGAACTAGTTCCTGATGTTTCATTTGCCCTCAATGTAACAAACATCTACTAATGTAGCAGTTATGTGTACCTAGGTTGAGAACTCAACATGACAAATGACCTCGCACTTGAACTGCACAGGAGGAAGAGAATGGCATGGAATGCCTTCAAGAGCGTTGAAGAAGTGATTAAGAGGATGAAGAACCTCTGGCTCCAGGCACATCTTTTCGACTCCACCATTCTTCCTGCACTAACATATGGCTCAGAGACCTGGTCCCTACAAAAACAGCATAAGAATGCTATTCAGGGGGCCGGAGAGATAGCACAGCGGGTAGGGCGTTTGCCTTGCACGCGGCCAACCCAGGTTCGATCCCCGGCATCCCATATGGTCCCCCAAGCACCGCCAGGAGTAATTCCTGAGTGCAAAGCCAGGAGTAACCCCTGAGCATCGCTGGGTGTGACCCAAAAAGCAAAAAGAAAAAAAAAGAATGCTATTCAGATCTCCCAAAGAGGAATCGAAAGAGCTATGCTTGAGGTGGGGGGATGGGATTGGGGGGTAGGAGGGATACTGGGATCATCAGTGGTGGAGAATGGGCACTGGTGGAGGGATGAGTTCTCAAGCATTGTATGACCGAAACACAAGCACAAAAATATGTAAATCTATAACTGTACCCTCACAATGATTCACTAATAAAGAATAATTTTTACAAAAAGCTATGCTATGAATATCACATTTCACTCAAGTGAGAGAAGGAATCCAGAGTTCTGACCTCCATCAACAATCAAGAATCAGGATTGCTTGATCCATTTCTTTGAAGAATGACATGGGTATACTTATAGGGATCGCATTGAATCTGTATAATGCTTTAGGGAGTATTGCCATTTTGACAACATTGATTCTCCCTATCCACGAGCAGGGTATATGTTTCCATTTCCTCATGTCCTCTTTGATTTCATGGAGTAGCGTTATGTAGTTTTCTTTGTAAAGGTCTTTTACTTCCTTGGTTAAGCTGATTCCGAGGTACCTGATTTTCTGGGGCACGATTGTGAATGGGATTGCTTTTTTCATGTCCCTTTCCTCTGCCTCATTGTTTGCATATATGAAGGCCATGGATTTTTGGGTATTGATTTTGTAGCCTGCAACTTTACTGTATAAGTCTATTGTTTCTAAGAGTTTCTTAGTAGAGGTTTTAGGCTTCTCTATATATAGTATCATGTCGTCTGCAAATAGTGAGAGTTTGATTTCTTCCCTTCCTATTGGAGAGGATGTGGGGAGAAAGGGACCCTTCTTCACTGCTGGTGGGAATGCCGACTGGTTCAGCCCTTCTGGAAAACAATTTGGACGACTCTCAAAAAATTAGATATTGAATTCCCATTTGACCCAGCAATACCACTGCTGGGAATATATCCCAGAGAGGCAAAAAAGTACAATCGAAACAACATCTGCACATGTATGTTCATCGCAGCACTGTTTACAATAGCCAGAATCTGGAAAAAACCCGAATGCCCCAGAACGGATGACTGGTTGAGGAAACTTTGGTACATCTATACAATGGAATACTATGCAGCTGTTAGAAAAAAGGAGGTCAAGAATTTTGTAGTCAAGTGGATGGGCATGAAAAGTTTCATGCTGAGTGAAATGAGTCAGAAAGAGAGAGACAGACATAGAAAGATTGCACTCATCTATGGTATATAGAATAACAGAGTGGGAGACTAACACCCAAGAACTGTAGAAATAAGTACCAGGAGGTTGACTCCATGGCTTCGAGGCTGGCCTCACGTTCCGGGGAAAGGTCAACTCAGAGAAGCGATCACCAACTACATTGTAGTCGAAGGCCATGTGGGGGAAGGGAGTTGCGGGCTGAATGAGGGCTAGAGACTGAGCACAGCGGCCACTCAACACCTTTATTGCAAACCACAACAGCTAATTAGAGAGAGAAAACAGAAGGGAATGCCTTGCCACAGTGGCAGGGTGGGGTGGGGGGGGAGATGGGATTGGGGAGGGTGGGAGGGACACTGGGTTTACGGGTGGTGGAGAATGGGCACTGGTGAAGGGATGGGTTCCCAAACTTTGTATGAGGGAACTATAAGCACAAAAGTGTATAAATCTGTAACTGTACCCTCACGGTGATTCTCTAATTAAAAATAAATAAAAATAAATAAATAAAAGGTACCCAAGATAAAAAAAAAATAAAATAAAATAAAATAACTGTACCCAGGAGTGTACCTTTGCAGTCTGGGCAGCACCTCTAGATGTAGCCCTAGTGGCCCTTGAGCACTGTTGGGCATGAGCATAAAAACATCCAGGAACACTGGCTATGTGTCAGCAGGAATGGCTTCCAAATCCCCTCAACACTGCTTGGGAGCTACCTTTAAATAGTAAAAACTAAAACTCATACTGAAATATATGTCTCACATACACATAATATTTGTTGAGAAATCAAATAAAATATTTTGGTCTGTGTGTATATTGAAAAAAAAAAAAAAGAATCAGGGACCCTGTCTCATTTGCCAAGATGTCGAAAATCAGATGGGCCAGATACGTAATGCGATTTAGAGACAACCGCTGGACTAGAGCTGTTACGGACTGGATTCCACAGGACATCAAAAGACCACATGGCTGCCCACCTACAAGATGGTCAGACTTCTTCATTAAGACCCTGAATGAACGGTTTGAGGCTCTTTGTGTTCCTGGAGTGAGCAGACGCCATTGGGCTACACTAGCACAGGACAGGGATAAATGGAGACGTTACTGGCACCCACTTGAGAAAATAGATGAACAACGGGATGACAAGTGACAAGTGATAGGAAATAAAGAATAAATAGAAGGTTAGAAAAAAAGAGTTAATATGCTCTAGTCTAAATTCAACAAAATTAAGGGGCTGCAGAGACAGTACATTGGGCAAAGCATCTGTCTTGTATGTGGGTGACCTGAGTTTAATCCCCAGTACCTCATATGACCCCCTGATACTGCCAATAGTGATCCCTGAGCACAGATCAGGAGTGAGCCCAGGGCACTGCCAGGTGTAGTCCCAAAACAACAACGACAAAAATCAACAAAATTAGGATGAAAACTACATATTTTCATAAAGATTTCAAAAAACAACAACAATAATAAAGTAATGTGAATAACTTATATACAAAGGCAAAAATATTAGTCTGGCTTTGGAAAGCTCTGCAATGCTGAGGCCATAATAAAGTATTCACCATCAGAATTCTGAGAAGGGAAAAATTGATGACTCAGAAACTAAAATTCAGACAAAACGTCTTTCATGTGAGAATACAGACAGACAGAAATATCCACCACAAGCACCCCTGTGCCCTTGCTGAGGAAGATGATTGGAGATTAGCTAACAATGAGAGCAGCTGAAGTAGCAATGACTTCCATGAGTGAGTCTGCTTCTCAGATTCAGGAAAGTGTCTGACACCGTGTCTTCCACTGTGTTGAGAAAAAACGTCTTACTTGGGAGAGCACGAGTCCTCTCCCAGTCCATTGCTTACTGACACCACCAAAACACCTGTGACTGGAACTCATTGTCAGAGGACTGTCCAGATAAATACTTAAAGGTGACTCAAAACAATGCTGTACTGGAATAAAGATAGACTTTCAGACCGATGGAATAAAATTGAAGGCCTAGAGATAGATTCCCATGTGTATGAACAGCTAGTCTTCAACAAAGGAACAAAGAGTATAAAGTGGGCTAGGAAAGCCTCTTCAACAAATGGTGCTGGGAAAACTTGTATGTCACATGGGGAAAAATGCACATGATATACAAGAGTCAATTCAAAATAGATTAAAGACCTTGATAGCAGACCTGAATCCATAAATTATATTGAGGAAAAATAGAACTTCATGACAGTGACTCTTGAGGCATCTTCAATTATTCAGTGCCATTGGCAAAGCAAAGAGAAGGAAAGACTTTTAAAATGGCATCACATCACAATAAGAAGCTCCCAGGATCCAGAAGATCATACAGATGGTATGGTGCTTGCGTTTTCATGTAGCCAACCAGGGTTCAATACCCAACACCTCTTATGGTCCCCCGAGCACCAAAAAGAGTGATTCCCAAGTGCAGAGCCAGAGAAAACCCCTAAGCATCACTGACTGTGACCCAAAAACAAACAAGAAAAAGCACATAAAAATGATCATCACTATCAGACAACTCCAAATCAAGATGATAGTGAGATGTCATCTGACATCATTGAGAGTGGCACATGTCAAAAAGACTGGGATCAACTAGAATTGGTGGGATCTGCAAAAAAGGAGCCTTCAACCACTGCTGGCAAGAGTATTATCTGGTTCAATGTTTATGGGAAATGATATGGAGGTTTCTCAAAAAAGTAAGAATAGAGCACCTGTATTTCCACTTCTCAGTATCTACATCCAAGACACAAAAAGTCAATGGAAAAGACCTAGGTACACCATTGTTTATTTCAGCGCCTAGCACAATAGTGAGGATATGGCGTTAACCTAGGTTTCCAGTGACAAACGAGTGGATATTTTTATATGGAATACTAAGCAGCTTCAAGGAATTAAGAAATCATGGCGTTTGATGCCACTTGGATGGAAGTGGAGGACCTCATGTTCGGTGAAGTATGTCAGAAGAAGCGGGGGCAACTCTCGGCCTGACATTATGGAAATGAAAAGGCCAAGGGAGACAGGAAGTGAGGGCTGCTGCAGGAGCAAGAAGAGGCAGACGGGAGGCAAAAGGGTACATCAGTGGTGTAGAGGTGCAGTACAGGTACATGGCTAACCACAGAGCTATCAATATGGAAGCATGGAGCCTGGATTACAATGATTATCTTAAAGACATGCCTGCTGGAAAGGTAGGCTGAGTCAGGAGGGAGGGAACCTGAGGACTTTGGTTGGGAGAAGTTGATGCTGGTTGTGGGATTGGTACTGGAACACTGTATACCTAAAAATCTTGTATATGTAAAATTGTAAATTACATAGAGTATCAATAAAAAATTATTTGACGGAACTAAGCAATCTAGTAAAAACAGAGATCAACAAATGGGACTACATTAAACTAAAAAGCTTCTGCACCGCAAAAGATACAGTGACCAGAATACAAAGACTATCTACAGAATGGGAAAGGATATTTACACAATACCCATCAGATAAGGGGTTGATATCAAGGGTATATAAAGCACTGGTTGAACTCTACAAGAAGAAAACATCCAACCCCATCAAAAAATGGGGCGAAGAAATGAACAGAAACTTTACCAAGGAAGAGATACAAATGGCCAAAAGGCACATGAAAAAGTGCTCTACATCACTAGTCATCAGAGAGATGCAGATCAAAACAACCACGAGATACCACCTCACACCACAGAGACTAGCACACATCCAAAAGAACAAAAGCAACCGCTGTTGGAGAGGATGTGGGGAGAAAGGGACCCTTCTTCACTGCTGGTGGGAATGCCGGCTAGTTCAGCCCTTTTGGAAAACAGTATGGACGATTCTCAAAAAACTAGAGGTTGAGCTCCCATTTGACCCGGCAATACCACTGCTGGGAATATATCCCAGAAAAGCCAAAAAGTATAGTCGAAGTGACATATGCACTTATATGTTCACCGCAGCACTGTTTACAATAGCCAGAATCTGGAAAAAACCCGAGTGCCCTAGAACAGATGACTGGTTGAAGAAACTCTGGTACATCTATACAATGGAATACTATGCAGCTGTTAGAAAAAATGAGGTCATGACGTTTGCATATAAGTGGATCAACATGGAAAGTATCATGCTAAGTGAAATGAGTCAGAAAGAGAGAGACAGACATAGAAAGATTGCACTCATCTGTGGAATATAGAATAATAGACTATAAGACTAACACCCAAGAATAGTAGAAATAAGTACCAGGAGATTGTTTCCATGGCTTGGAGGCTGGTCTCTCATTCTGGGTAACTCAGGGAAGGGACCACCAAGTAAAATGTGGTTGGAGGTCATGTGGGGGAAGGGTGAGGCGGGCAGAATACAGACTAGAGACTGAACACAATGGCCACTCAACACCTTTATTGCAAGCCACAACACC
The DNA here is from genome assembly GCF_027595985.1 of Sorex araneus. NCBI lineage: Eukaryota > Metazoa > Chordata > Mammalia > Eulipotyphla > Soricidae > Sorex > Sorex araneus. Next base: position 350,781,814 of record NC_073302.1, read on the forward strand.
TCATCAGAGAGAGAGAACAAAAGGGAATTCCCTGCCATAGTGGCAGGGTGGGGTGGGGGGAGATGGGACTGGCGAGGGGGGGAGGGATGTTGGGTTTACGGGTGGTGGAGAATGGGCACTGGTGAAGGGATGGGTTATCGAACTTTGTATGGGGGAAGCATGAGCACAAAGATGTATGGATCTGTAACTGTACCCTCACGATGACTCTCTAATTAAAAATAAACTAAAAAAAAATTATTTGAAAAAAATTAAAAACTGATCTTGGCTTGGACTGGAGCAATAGCATAGAGGGTAGGGCATTTGCCTTGCATGCGGCCGACCTGGGTTCGATTCCTCTGCCACTCTTGGAGAGCCTGGCAAGCTACCGAAAGTATCCCGCCTGCACAGCAGAGCCTGGCTAGCTACCCGTGGCGTATTCTATATGCCAAAAACAGTAACAACATATCTCACAATGGAAATGTTACTAGTGCCAGCTCAAGCAGATAGATGAACAATGAGATGGCAGTGCTACAGTGCTACAGATCTTGGCTGGGATGGTGGGGGGGGAGGGGAAGGGGGCCTTCTTTAACTACTTGTGAAAATGTTGACTGGCTCAACCTTTTGGGAAAACAATACGGACACTTCCCCAAAAGCTAAAAAATGAGCTACCATATGACCAAGCAATTCCATTCTTTATATTTATCCCAAAGGTTCAAAAAGTCTATTCAGAACAAACATTTTCACACCTGTGTTCATTGCAGCACTTTGTACAATAGCCAAAATCTGGGAACAACTTGTGTTCAAAGATGGATGACTGAATAAGAAAACTACGGTCCTTGCACACAGTGAATACTAGTTATAAGAAAAGACAGAATCATGCTACTCAATGTTATGTGGACAGAACTGAAGAATACCATGCTGAGTGAAGTTAGTCAAGAAATTGACAGATTAAGGATGATAATCTCTCTCATACCAGGGATATAAGGAAACACGTGGCCAAAGACAACAGAACCTGATAACTAGCCTGCAGAACCGAGCCAGGCGTGGTGGGAAGTGAGCTTGGATGGGGAACCCTGAGACAATGGTGGAGGGAAGTGATTCTCAGTGGAGGGTGCAGTGTTGGAGCTGCATGCATGAAGCCCTGTCATTGACAGTACTGCACATCATGCCTAAAATAAAGTTTTAAATAAATAAAAGTAATAGTTAAAATATTTTAAAATCAGTTATATAAACGAAACATTAGTTTGTGTAGCACTAAAGACAATCAATGGTTAGTCATTCTTCAATGTTAAAGTTGTTTGTTTAGTTCATTGAGTCACTGGCCTTTCTAACTCTTCAAGATAAAGAGCAGGTAGTACCTACCCAAGAGGAAATGATGTGTAGGGGGTTTCCATAATCTTCCTTTCAACTTTTGATATCCTTTACCTAGTATGCGCTGAGTTGCTAATATGGCAAATTTTCCAAGTAGGAAAATTTGATTTTTTTCAGGGCACTCATGGCACCTAAGCATCACTTGGCAAGAATGTCTCACCAAGCATCACACCACACAGCTGCAGATAACCAGCATTATTCCTCAAATAAATGACTAAATGAGGGTCAGAGAAAGAGCTCAATGGGCTGAGCACATGCTTTGCATGCAGAAATCCCAGGTTTGATCCCCAATACTGCAGGCTTTCCCGAGCACCCCCCCCAGGAGGCTGAGCATAACCAGAGGGTTCCTCTAAAACAATGAATAGATAAAGGACTGAGTCTACAGACCTGCCTTCAATTCTATGTTGTCCCAATGGAGGTGACTATATGGGGGCCAGAGGTGTGGCGTGTGGTAAAATAAAACCTTTCTGGCATATTTTGCATAAAGGAACATGGCTCAGCTAAAGTTGAAGACCTTGCACCCCTCCTGCTACTTAGGGCCCTTGTTGTGGTCCTATTCACTATCCTAAGACAAACTAGCTGTAGCATGAACCCCAAACTGCCTTGGCCCCCAGGTTACAAGGTCAGAAGCAGGGTAAGAGCTGGGGTGGCAGAGCCAGAGGCCCCAGAATGCAGGCAGATGCCCTGCAGTGAGGCCGGGCAGAACAGATGGAGGAGCATAGAGAGGCAGTGTGGCATAGGCTCATCCAGAAGGAAATGTGCCATTGCAGGGGAGATGCAGCTGGGAGGGAGGGCAGGCAGAGGAATGAGAGCAGGGTGGGATGAAGGAGAGGTCCATTCCCAGCACTTCTCTCAGGGACACTGACTTTGGGGACTGTTCAAAGAGACACATTCTACTTCCTTGACAGAAAACAAGTCAATTAGGAGAAAAGATAAACCACGCCCATTACTGGATGTCTTTCTGCAGGACACTAAAGGCAGAGCTGAGCTTCCCCTTCCATCAGCAAGGGCCTGTCCCTGTTGCTCGTGTCATTTTCTTGTGCTAAGAACACTTGACTTGAGATCTACCCTCTAAATCAAATTCTGAGTATATAATTCAGAATTATTAACTAATGGTTCCATGCTATAAGCAGATAGCTAGAATTCAAGCATCTTGCTTAGTTGATGCTTCTTACCGGTTATGAGCAACTCTCAAATCCTTCCTCCTCCCAGGCTCCGCCACGCAACTCTCTACTCCGCGAGTCCATGAATTTGCTACTTTGCGGGAGAAGTAGAATCCTGCGCCTGGCTTATTTTACTTGCTATGATAGTCTCAAGGTTCATCCATGTGGCTGTGAATTGCAGGATTTCCTATTTCTTGTAAAAAGTACATCCAGAGAGATATTTCCCCACATTGTTTGGTATCTCTCATCTCCGCTGAGTAGGAAGGAGGCGGTAGGATGTGCTGAGACCTGAATTCCAGCCCCTTCTCTCTGCTCTGCAGATGGTCGACCTTTGATCACCATGAATGGTCTCTGGGTGTCCGTTTATTCTTCAATAAAATTAAGTAATTGTATAAAATGCCACTATAGTGTCCTCCACCTTGAGTGGTTACGATTCTGTGAGGATAAGATAATGCATCAAACATGTGTCTAAGAAGGTCTATGGACAGCCACACAAGAACATTTAAATAAATATATTTCCTCCCCAAGGTCCTTGCCATTTGGGAAAAAGAACTTTGTTTAATGGCTGTTCCAACGCTGAATTCGAGATGAATAAAACACATTCTTTTCAGCATCTTTCCCCAGTTTATTTTTTGTTTCCCTTTTATCTTAGAAAATGCCATAAAATAAATGTTAAGATCATTATAGAAAAGGAATCCTTCCTGATGAGCTTGAGATCCGATAGTAATTGTATTAAACCAGCCCTTTTATTGCTGGTTAATGAAATTCTTTTAAAATTGAACCAGCTTCAGGAAAACTGATTTGCATTGATTCGGTGATGTATAGAGCTCAAGCCACTCTATGTATAAGCAAATTAAAAGCCTTAAACCCATGCAGCCAAGCTGCATAGTCCCTGGCTGAAAAATTGATCTTCTGCTTCCCTCTGGGGGCATCTTGCATCGGGTTGTTGCTGCTTAAAGGGACATAGGCAGTTTCTGGGGCAGAAAAGAAATCATTAGGAGGGGGGATAAAAGTCACGCTTTGGGCTGGAATATACCTTTTGCCCAACTCACTGGAAGCACTCCCTAAGATGAAAAAGTATTCGTGGCCTTCTAACTCCATCTCAAACACTTTTATTTATTTATTTATTTTTTTATTTTTATTTTATCACCATGTGGAAAGTTACAAAGTTCTCAGGTTTATGTCTCAGTTATACAATATTCAAACACCATCCCTTCACCAGTGCCCATATTCCACCACCAAAATCCCCAGTATACCCCCCGCCCCCGCTCCCCAACCCCAATTGTATAACTGATGAATTTCACTTCATTTTCTCTTTACCTTGATTACGTTCCATATTTCAACACAAAACTCACTATTGTTGTGGGAGTTTCCCCCCCAAAAAAGACAGCCCTACTAAGGAAGCATTTGATAATTAGTTTTCCATGAAAAGATTGTATGTTTTCAGTTTTTAGGAAAGGTGCTAACGCGGCCACGTGGTTCGGATGTGTCCCAGTCCCGCATCCTGGAGCCGTGTTAGTTGCTGCTCAGTGTCGCCAGGGCTCCATCTGGAGAAGGTGTGGTGGCTTCACCTCCTCCGTCCGGATCCCCGGTGTTGCTGGCCCCGATTCGGGTCCGGAGCATTGTCCAGCCGCGTTGCTCACCAGAATGCCTGGATGCTTCTCTCATCTCAAACACTTTTAAATGATATGGCAGAGGCAGAACATTTTGCTCATCTCCTGCTTCTCTTCATGGCCTCCCCAACATCGTGGGTCTCTGGAGCTCTGACAAGGAAGGGCTCTGACATGCATCGAGTTGCTGTCCTCTCTGTCACTTCCAGCAAGATCATCCTCTGCTGGAAAGCATTTAGGGAGAGCCCTGGAAGCTGGGCTTGGAGGAACCCAAGCTTTACTTTTAGGAGATGTGAGTACTAGCTCCACCCTCTCAAAGCTGTATGACCTCAAATGAATCACGTTTCTATCATTCCATCTCTGAGATGGGCTGGTGGTAATATCTACCTGGCTGAGATATTGAGAGGACAAAGCACTGAGCACTGAGCTAGGCCTGCAGGCTCTAGTATCAGTCATGATTGCAGTCATTGTTAATTTCATTGTCACCCAGCTCAAAGGCTGCCCTTGCCCAGCCACCCTCAGAACTCCCCACCTGATATATGAAGTGGCCCTCGGGCTTGTGCTACATGACCACTTGCTGGAAGGTTGCCATGTGACAACCTCAGGCCTAATTCTAAGGGCACATTTAGGAGTAGGATGGCTTTAGCCCCTGTTACCCAGAATGTAGTACTTGCAGATAATCATTCAAGTCACATTAAAATGAGCTTCTAAATGAAAAGTAGAGGGTGCTTGACAGAATGTCCAGAAATCCCATTGCAGGATGTGGGGTGTGGGGTGTGTGTGTGTGTGTGTGTGTGTGTGTGTGTGTGTGTGTGTGTGAGTGTGTGTGGTGGGGTGGGGGTGGGAGGATCAGACCTCTCCCAGGGTCCCCTGGGCCTGACAGGAAGCAGAATTGGCCAGATAAATATTCACAGACAGGAGGCAGTGTGGCATGACCCATGCCAAGGAAGGCATGTCATCTTGTCCTAAGGACTCGGCTGGCACCACAGACTTTCAGACAGGCAGTGGCATCAGAAATAAGCTTTTCCATCTGTGTCTAGCTGCAGGGTGGGGATGAAAGCAGATCAGAACATCCAGCGAGCAGCCAGGCAGCCTGATCAGGAGATAGACACATAGAGCTGGGTGGTGGGGCTGTTACCTAGAAAAGGGGCCTTGAATGAGTGTTTCAAGCCACATAGGAGAAAATTTCTGGAATAAAATACCTTGGAGACTTGACCATAAAATGGAAGAGAAAATAGAGCAACTAAATGAAAGAGAACACAGAAAAACTAGATGAAAAGATCCTCCTCTAGTCACCTGCTTCTAGGCATGTGTTTGGTGCCAGGTGCATAAAGAGAACTTGATTCTGTCCCTGCCCAGAAAAGTCCTAGAATCCAACTAGGAAGACAGAAGCACAATCTGCACTACAGAGTAATGAGAACCGCAAATATGTGTCCAGTGTCCTTATCAGACCAAGAGGAGAGAGCATTGTTTGGCCAGGAATTGGGAAAGTCTCAGGGGAAAGCTGCTTGGGGCCAAGGGTCTACAAGAGTAGGAGGAAGGAATGGCCACATCTCGGAGAGCTTCCTTGCTCTATAGGGCAGAGGGGAGGATTGAAGGCAGAGGAGAGTCAGGCGCAGCTCGCCAGATTTCTTTTTAAAGCTCACTGAGGGTTAGAGTAGAGCCATGTTCTTAAGAGAAGCCCTCAGGTTTAAAATTTAGCAAGATTTAGCAAGAGCCAGAGATAGAACAGCAGGTAAAGTGCTTGCCTTGCATATAGTCAACTGGGTTTGATCCCTGACACTGCACAGGGTCCTCTGAACACCAACAGGACTGCTCCTTGAGCACAGCTCCAGGAGTAAGCACCGCTAGTGCAGCCCCCGACAAAGACTAAAGAGAGGAGACCACCAGTGATTCTGTTCATATAAATATTAGTGCACCTTATTGGCTTATTTTTAGTAAATCTCTTCTAAGATGTATTTAGCGGGCCAAGGAGACGACTCCAGTGGGAGCGCAGTCCTGAGTTTGGTCCCCAGGTGCCACAGAGCCCCCATCCCCCACCAGCCTGTGTCTGGCTGAGGTTGGCCAGAAACCTCCCAGGACCCCACACCACATCTGTGACCCTACTGGAAAGTAAACAGAAAGCCGTCAGAGATTCTGGCCACACCCTAGACAAGAAAGAATGGCACCCTGTACCGACTCTGTGATGGGAACAGGAAGGAAGGGGCAGATGTGGAAGACTCATCCAGGATGGTGTGCTGAAACTTGTGGCCAAGTAGGCAGAGTATGGTAGAGAAAGGAGCTAAGAGGATGGTGATGCCACAGACGCCAAAAGGAAGATACAGATTGGGAACAAGAATGGTGGATTTAGAATCTTGAAATACAGGCCGGCACAGAGGATACAGAGATACGATGGCATGTGGGTCATCTGACTTGAGGTGACCTGTGGGGACGGGGTGACTAAGAGATTCCTGGGTGTTGGGGGTTACTTGCTGGGGTGGACAGAAGACACACTGGGAAGGACTCATCAGGGGTGATGGAGAGGGGCACAGAGATGGGCTAAGGTTGCCACAGAGTGAACTGTCCAGACTTAGAATGAAAAAGAACCATCCAAAGAGCTTGGGGCCACCGTGCAGCCCACCACAGTGGGCTCTCTGGCACTCGAGTCAACCAGGATCTTGAAGCAAGTCTGAGTGGAGTAGAGACAAAGACAGATGGGGATGGAAAATGGGCCATTTCCGGTCCCCACCACCCCTGGTGCGGATCATGTCAGTGAAGGAGGCATCACCATTCAGGACTCACCGGAAAGGCTAGTAGGAGAAACACAAGTGAAGAAAAAGAGACACAAATTATGGGGTAAATTACTCAAGGAGTAATGAATAGGAGTTGTTAAGAATATTTGTAAGAGGGCTGGAGAGAGCAGGTAGAATGCTGGCCTGGTAAGAGACCAACCTAGGCTTGATCTTCAGCACCCCACATGGTCCCCTGAGCACTGCTGGGAGTGATCTCTGAGCACAGAGTCAGGAGGAAGCCTTGTGCACTGCCAAGTGTAGCCCTGAAACGAAAATAAATAAACACAAACAACAACAACAAAAAGAGTATTTGTAATAGCCAGAGAGATTTGAGAATCGAACTCAGATTTTGAGTCCCTAGCTTGCAATTCCAGGTCTGCCACATCCTCAGTGAGTTGTAACTGGATCCCGCAGCCATGAAATGGGGATTCCAGAGAGGAAGTGCCTGAGACTCTCAGTACCAGAGAGCAGGGAGTGCCCACATGCCCCTCCTACCCTGCCTAGTGGGAAGCTGTGCCCTAGAACATGGTGCCAGGGGGAGAAAGAGTGCTCCATTCCACCCAGGGAGAGGGAGCTGGAGAGGAAGCTGAGGGGAGACTTTGGGTTGGAGGGAAAGTGGGTACTTCAGATGTGGCAGTTTCTCTAAAGGGAGAAGTGCCTTGTGGGGAGCCGGTTCACTTGAGTCGAATGTGCCTGCCCTCTCTGCGTTAGTCAGATCTGAGGATACTCCAGACAGCAGAGCAGACTCACCACGGCAGTCCAGGTGGCTGCGGCGCCCACAATGCATTTAGCTGTACAGTAACATGAGCCAACATGAGGCTGACTCGAGTACTCGGGGAGGAACACAGCTAACTTTCGAAAGCCTAAGATCTAGAGAAATGTGCCGGGGTTAAGGCTCATGCCATCCATGCAGCTAACCTGGTCGAGTCCCTGGCACCCCCTCCCCGCCCAGCATCCCCCCACCGCTGCTCAGGCTCCTAAGAGACACTTGGAAGAGCCACTATTCAACAGTCTCTCCCTTGAGATCTTTTTCTTGCGGGGTTTCATTCCTTCAATAGTGGATACACTTGCTCTCTCTAAACACCTTCATTAGAAACCTACTGTGTGCCAGATGCCCAGGTCAATGTGCGTGTTTTCCTTACCATTGACCTGTATTCCCTTCTCCTTATTGGCATTGCTGCCATGTCCATGACTGAACACATGGTTGTGGGGACTAAGGGCTCCCACCAGTGCTGGGGATCACGTTTGGTGATGCAGGTGGCGACTGGGTCAGGGAGGACTGAATTCAGGCCTCACATCTGCAAAGCTGGTGCTCTACTGCTGGGCCTCATCTTGGAGCCCCAGGACCAAGAGCTCTTAAGAGATTCCAAGACAGGGCTGAGAGATGGCACGAGCTGGTATACCGCCTGTATTGTGCTTGCTTTGCACAGGGAATGACAACTCAGGTCCGATTCCCAGCATCTCATATGGTTCCCATGTGGTCCCTAGAGTTCATTAAGAGTGATCCTCGAAGCCATGGAGTCAACCTCCTGGTACTTATTTCTACAGTTCTTGGGTGTTAGTCTCCCACTCTGTTATTCTATATACCATAGATGAGTGCAATCTTTCTATGTCTGTCTCTCTCTTTCTGACTCATTTCACTCAGCATGAAACTTTTCATGCCCATCCACTTAACTACAAAATTCTTGACCTCCTTTTTTCTAACAGCTGCATAGTACCAGGAGGTTGACTCCATGGCTTCGAGGCTGGCCTCACGTTCCGGGGAAAGGTCAACTCAGAGAAGCGATCACCAACTACATTGTAGTCGAAGGCCATGTGGGGGAAGGGAGTTGCGGGCTGAATGAGGGCTAGAGACTGAGCACAGCGGCCACTCAACACCTTTATTGCAAACCACAACAGCTAATTAGAGAGAGAAAACAGAAGGGAATGCCTTGCCACAGTGGCAGGGTGGGGTGGGGGGGAGATGGGATTGGGGAGGGTGGGAGGGACACTGGGTTTACGGGTGGTGGAGAATGGGCACTGGTGAAGGGATGGGTTCCCAAACTTTGTATGAGGGAAGTATAAGCACAAAAGTGTATAAATCTGTAACTGTACCCTCACGGTGATTCTCTAATTAAAAATAAATAAATTTAAAAAAAAAAAAAGCACCAGAGTTTATAACTTCAAAAAAAAAAAAAAAAGAGTGATCCTCGAGCAAAGAGCTAGTAATAATCCCTAAGCATAGCCAGGAGTGCCCCAAAAAAAAAGAAAAATGATGAACTAGCTAAGTCCTACATTTAATAAATTATTTAGTTTACTAACAACACCAACAACAAACACAATAGTTTCCATGGGAAAGACAGTTGCCAGACTCTTAGAGAAAATTTTGAGCATTTAACGAACTCATTTATTTGGGAGGGTGGGATTTGGGCAAATTAGGTGACTTAACCCCTGTGTCACACACTCTCCAACCCATGAACTCTCTTTTCCTTTTCCTCTTCCTCCTCTTCCTCCTCCTCTTTCTCCTCCTTCTTCTGCTTCTGCTTCTTCTTTCTTCATTTTCTGATAGTTAAATGAAGTTATTCTAATTTTTTATTGTTTGAGAGGTGACAGTTATTGATATGATTAGTTTAGAATACTATACAGCTTCTAATATAGTTTCTCCCCTAGGCAACTGATAGAATCCACCAGCCCTACCACCAAATACTACATCATCCCGCCACAACAAGCAAGTAGAGCTTGCCTAAAAACTCATACTCATGCAAAGATTCATGAATTCACACATTCATTCATGCTTCAGTGCTTCCCTGCAGGAGCAAACAATGGTCAAGACATGCTCTGACTGGACAACCGTATTCTGAGTGTTCCTGCTGGGTCTGGACGAGAGAGCAGCAGGAGGAAACCTGGTGCTGAGCACTGTTGGTTGAGTCTTTTCCTTACATAACAGCACTGACACCCAATTGCTGAATCTCCTGAGCTCTAAACTAGTCATGAGAGGATGCTGACCCCCATAATCTCTCCCCCAGGGTGTTGGTAGGTCATCCCCTGCTCCTTGTGCTGTCCTATGCTCTGGCATGACCAAAGGGCAGGTCAGATACCATGAAGTCTAGTTTCCCAGTCAAACATCACATGTGCCAATAACCTTCCATTATGGAGGTGAAGCTCAAAGCCTGAGGCCCCACTGCGCTGAGTAGCTGAAAAAGGGCCTACGTGAGCCCTGAGCGCCTGCCCAGCCCAAATGCACCTCCTTGTGAATGTCTGCAGTGTGGGGAGCAGAGACTGAATTGTCAGAGCCAGGGCCTGTCTGATTAGAACTGTCCAGACAAATATTTTTGCTTCCAGTTTATTCTGATTATGCAGAACGGGGCTGGGAGTCTCCCAGCCTGCTGGAGAATGGGCACTCAGCCGGGAAGACAGCAGCTCTTGTGGGTGCCCTGCAGATGTGGAACGTTCTGTCTAGTAGAAGCCATGGAGCCTGAGCTGAGGATGAGGGACGGTGGCCCCCCAGCTCCCCCCATCCAGTGAAAGCCCCCCTGCATGAGATCCTGCTGCCTCCTGTGAAGGGGAACACAGCGAGCACAGCGTTTTGGCTTCAGCAAGCCCTGGAGGGGGGCCCACAGATGCTGTGGGACTGTCCCTGCAGCTGTCCTCACAGACATCCTTCCACAGGGAGCCTGGGGCAGCACAGTGCTCCCGAGGCAGCCTCCAGCATCAGGCTACCCCACAATCCTAGCACATTCCCCAAGGACCCATCTGTGAGGGTGAACCACGAAGGGAGCTCACCATGCCCCAGGGCTGTATTTTCCTGTTATTCCTCCACTGGGTTCTTGTACCAATCCTGCAAGACCAGCTCCGCTTCATCACAAGGAGCTGGAGGCCCAAAGGTGGAAAATCATTTCCTCAGTTAAACACACCCCCACATAGCAGGGGCAGGGTGAGAAGTATGACCTGGAGGTCTTTGAAGCCTTGTCAGAACTAGGCAGCTCTGCTGACTTCCGGGAGCAAAGCATGTGCCTTGGATGGACTAAAGAGCTAACAGGTTTTCGAAGAGTCCAGCTAGTAAAGAAAAAAGAAATGGTAGAGTTAGAATAATGCCACTCCAATGGCTGACAAAGAAATGGTTCTAGGCGAGTCTTGAGAAACTTTAGCCTAATGAGTAAATCCTGATGGGGTAGAAATCTTGATGGGGAGCTAGACATTGTTTGGATCAACATGAATACCACTAAGACAAGGCCACCAAATCGTTAAGTACCTCTCAGTGGGCTGCAGTAAGGAAGTATGTATACACACTTCCTGTGTCCAAACCCCAAAGTTCCCACAGGGCACTAAGAATGTAAAAAATACACCGCAGGTTTGTAAGAGGAAGAATCCTAATTCTTTAGCTCAAATGGCCTGGTCTCTTTCACAAATGAATTGCAAGCTGCATAGGAGTAAAGGAAGGTAGAATTATGGATAGGAAAAGATGCAACAAGTCCATTAGCCAAATGTGTGGATCTTGATTAAATCCCAACTCAAACAAACCACTTAAAACCTTTCTGTCTTCTGAAAATTCATGAGTATTTTTTCTGGTTTGGGGTCCACACTCAGCGATGCTTAAACCTTACTACTGGCTCTGTGCTCTGGGATTACTCCTGGTGGGCTCAGGGGACCATACAAGATGCTGGGGATTGAACCCAGGTTGGCTATGTGTGAGGCGAGAGCCCTGTCCGCTGTACTATCACTCTGGCTCCACTTCTGAGAAATTATTTTAGATGCATTGCTGTTCAGGGGTCAAAAACTGCTGTTTTTAGACAGGGGAGGAATTTAAGCATTGACTGTCTATCCAGTAGTGTGAGGTATATATTTATTTGCTATTGCTCTGATAGCTAATTAAACACGTGTGCCAGCTTACAGCAGCCGCATCTGTCACCTCAGTTCTGCATGTGCATCTCAGTTCCAACTCTCCATTGATTCACACAAAGCCAGAATCACTGTGTAAGTAAGGCAACGCTTCTTCATGGACGCTCTGGAGAAAGGTCTAGTTCTAAGCTATTCAGGATTGCATCATCCGTTTCCTTGCTGCAGTGGAACTGAGACCCCCCACCACCATCACACACACACACACACACACACACACACACACACACACACATACATGCACACATAATTAGGACAGAGTCTTCCTGATATCTTTCTGGGATTTGCTCTTGGCCCTTCATCTAAAAGCCCAGAGCAACTCATTGAGATTCTCTCCCTCCTAAGGCCTCTCATGCTCCCGCATCAAATATAACCATATAATTTCAGGGATATAACAACATGTGCTATGTTTCACTGCACCTTCCAACATGCTCTGTGGCAGGACTTTATCCCAATGCCTCCTCCAAGTCTGTTCTTCTCACCCCATGACTTACTGTTCCTCTGGTGACCGCCATAATTTTCACAGTCCAAGAGAGAAATTTTTGTGTATTTAATAGGAGAGAACTGGACATTTCCTTGTAAACAGCTGTGAGAAGAAAGAGTATGGCATAATACCTGGTGCCTGGTTTATTTGAAAATTCATACCAGTGAAAAGGAGATGCAAAATAATTCAGTGAATTTTTTTTTGTGCAGAGTCCCTATGTACACATAACTAGGGTGTGTGTGTAAATCCGCAAGCGAGGGAGGCATTGATAGTCTTGCAAAGGGGGATGATGTGCTTAAAGTGATGCATTCCATTCCAAATCAACATTTCAGAAGAAATCCCAAGGGGCTTGAAATATGGATCAATGGTGAAGCTCATGCTTTGTACGTACCTTGGCATGGGGAAATTGAAAAAGATCCAGGATCAATCCCACTTACCATCTTTCCTTACCTTAGTCAGAGAATTCTAGCCCTCAGTTTAAACAGACTATTGCTAAGCCTTGCCAAAGCCAGGACCACCATTCAAGAGCCACGTCCTTCTCTTCGCCATGGCGTCTGTCCGGTCACAGCTCCCAACGCCCTTTCTCCGCTCTGCTTTACAAACACAGCACAGACGTATGTGCTTGCCTCAAAGAGAAATAACCCAAGTAGCAAATGTATAACAGATCATTGGGACTGCTATTTTAAATCTTAGCCAAATAAACGTCTTATTTTTCTAAGTATTGATGAAGTATGAGCCACTGTTTGGAGAGGTAAAATGGACTTCACGTTTTCTTTGTATATTTAAAAATTCCTAAGGAGTAGACAGTGGTGTTACCCCTTTGGGAAATGGAGAATGTAAATTTTCACTCTTTCTCCTCTGCTAAAAGTGCCTTCTATGTGTCCAAGGAGAAGTTAAGAGTCCCAGGGTATTTCAGAACTTTTATCTTGCCCCTGTGAACTAAGCTATGTTTGTCACAAACAGATACAAGAGGGCAGTGAGGGTCTCGTTCTCTCCTCTCTCTCTCTCTCTTCCTTCCTCTCTCTCTCTCACACACACACCCCATTAGTTTTTTCCAAATGAAGAATTACAATTTCCTACTAACTTGCAATGAATATAAGACATTATTGACTATAAGACCCATAATTAAACCATGACATGCTATAAATTATAAAATATATTCTGATTTCAAAGATATTAAAATATTAGTGAAATTAAGTTGTTCTGTATAAATTCTCACCTAGAAGAGTGTTCATGCGGCACCTTCCATAAATCAGTTAGTAGGAGCTTTCACAGAAGCAATGAGGCCATCACCCTGACCACAGCAGGGCACAATACCCAAACAGCAGCAAGAAAGTATTGTAAAGAACATTGAAATTGTGGTGAGGAGACCTTAAATACCAGCCCTACCATTTACTGCCTGTGCCAAATGAACCAAGCCTGTAACTAACCTGTGTAGCACTGCCATCCCGTTGCTCATCGATTTGCTTGAGTGGGCACCAGTAACGTCTCCATTGTGAGACTTGTTGTGACTGTTTTTGGCATATCGAATATACCACAGGTAGCTTGCCAGGCTCTGCCTTGAGGGCGGGATACTCTCAGTAGCTTGCCGGGCTCTCCGAGAGGGACAGAGAAATCAAACCTGGGTCAGCTTCTTGCAAGGTGAACGCCCTACCGCTGTGCTATCGCTCCAGTGCACCTGTGTATCAGTTTCCTTAGCTATTAAGTGGGAGTGATGACACTGAGAGTCTTGGTTAGTACGGGCTGCGGTAGCACATAGCGTAACCTGGCTCCTAACCAGGAGAAATGTACTTGCCACATGTCGAGAGGCTGGAAGTCAGAACCCAGTGCAGTTTGGTCTGGGTGTGGTGAGTGGCCACTTCCTGGTTGCAGTTTACCACCTTCACATTCCTGACTCATGTTTTAGTGAGTTCTAATGTTTGCTGAACCTGAATTCAAATGTCAGTGCCAGGCGCCATGGATGCTGCCAAATGCTGCAAACATGTGGGCAGTGCTTGGGCCCGACCAAACATCCCCATCACGACTTCTGCTCCACATTCTAAGGATGAGGCCCTTGGGGCCTGAGGTACAGTACAGCGGGGAGGGCATGACTGATTCCGGCTTCTATCCCTGGCACCTAATATGGTCTCCTAAGCCCCCTGAAGTGATCCCTGTGAGCAAAGCCAGAAGTAAGCCCTGACCACCACCAGGTGTAACCACCCCAAAAGTAAACAAAAAGGACCAGCAGCTGGTGTCGGAAGACGTGGGCACCACAGACTGATGCACAGGATGGTGCCACCAGGAGGGCGTGCACCCCTCAGTTGTGTGCTCAGAGGGTCAGCTGTCCAGCACACTCTCCACACTGTCCGCTCACAGAGTAGAAGATTTCAAGACAGTTGGCACAGTCCTGGGAAGGGGGCAGAGCAGCTCCCCAGATGCCTTGAACACCCTGAGGAGAAGGCCGGGGGCCTGGTAACTGCCAGGCATTTACAGAAGGTGCGTGCTTTTAAGGATACATAGAACACACACTTCATGCACCAGATGTGACGGGGGTCTCTCAAGGAAACCACAGTGAACCAGAGGGACAAGCCGTGGGTCTGTTCTCAGATGGAGTGTCAGAAACAAGGAGCTGAAGTCGCATTTTTTGGAATTTTTTATTTTTATTGAATCACTGTGAGATAGTTACAAGCTTTCATGTTTGGGTTACAATCACACAATGATCAAACACCAATCCCTCCACCAGTGCACATTCCCCACCACCAGTATCCTTGGGTATGCCCCACTTTTCCCACCCTCCCCCTGCCCCCATGGCAGACAATATTCCCCATACTCTCTCTCCTTTTGGGCATATGGCTTCAACACAGACACTGAGAGGTCATCATGTTTGGTCCATTATCTACTTTTGGCACACATCTCCCATCCCAACTGATTCCTCCAGCCATCGTTTTCTTAGTGATCCCTTCTCTATCCCATCTGCCCTCCCCCCTCTGCTCATGAGGCAGGCTTCCAGCTATGGGGCAATCCTCCTGACCCTTGTGTCTACTGTCCTTGGGTGTCAGCCTCATGTGATGTTCTTCTATACTCCACAAATAAGTACAGTCCGCTGAAGTCACTTTCTCTTTCTCTTTCCTACTCGGACCTTACAGCAAATCTGCCGCTCCTGGAGAAGTCCCGAGATGGAGGTTTCCTAAGCTCCCCAGACCCTTCCCATTACCCTCTGCAAAGCACAGGGGGGGTGCTGGCAAGAGAGTGGCTCTGAGTGCTCTGCTCTCTGTGGCACGCATGGCAGCAACAGCCACTGAGCAGCCAGCATTGTTACCCAAAGACCCCCAACACACACCTCTGCATGCACGCACATGCACTCACACACACATGCATAGACACACAAACATATACAAGCACACAAGCACACATGTACATACTCTCACACACATATACACACTCACACATAATCATTCACACACCCGGACACACTCATACACATATTCACATGTACTCACACATACAAGAACTCAGACATACACATAGATACAGACACAATCACATACATGTTCATGTGTGTACACACATGCACAGTCTCAGAGACGTACATCCTCATATGTATACACATTCACACAGATATACATACACTCTCTTATACATTGTCTCTCTCTCTCTCTCTCTCTCTCACACACACACACACACACACACACACGCACGCTCGTGCTCGCACATGCACCCTGTGTGGACTACTAGCAGAGCCTCCTCTGGCTGTGCCCCTGCATTCTCCAGCACAGGCAGCTGAACCTGGGGCCACACCCAGAGCTGGGCTGTTTGTTTTCCTTCCCCTGGAGAACTTGACCTTGGCTTTGTCACTTCACAGCCAGTTGAAACTCTAACTGGCTGAAGACTATTGCACGACACAGTTGTCCAGTTTCTTTCCTCAGAGAAAAGGCTAAACTATAAACAAGTCTGGGTGCCATGACAGGGATGTACTATCTGTGAACATTTCCCTCTTTGAGAACTTGCTGGTGGCATGCGTCCCGCCATGTCACTCACCAGTGCTGTCTGCAGGCTGTCAGCCTGCCCCTCACCACTGCTGCCGGCCGTGGGCCATGAACAAAGGCCCTGTCAGTCCAGCACTCCAGGCCTAGCCAGAGGCCTGCGGCAAACCCACAGAAGAGCACACGCCAGCCTTGGTCCCAGCTTGGCTCCCTCCGGAAAGCAGATCAGGCAGGCAGGGACCTTGGACTCACCTGGGTGGGTCCAGCCAGTGGCGTACTCGCTCTTCATGACAGTCACCCTGATGGCCCGGGTGAACGGCCCCAGGCCCAGGGACCTCCAGAGACACAGCCCTGGTCATCTCCACCCACCCACCCACCCACACCCTCAGTCCCCCAGGACCACGGGCCCTAGTCTCAACTCCTGCTTGGTGCCTGTTGGGGGCCAGCGGGAGCCGGTGGGACTCGTCTGGGCCTGGATGAGCCTCTGTGAGCCTCCAGTCGGGGCTGGGGGGGCTTCGAGATCTGCTGTGCTTAGAACCAAGCCAGGAAGCCCCTCTGCTCCTCTTCCTGCTTTTACTCCCTTTATCCTCTGGGATGCTCTGCCCTCCGCTCTCCTGATGTCCGTGTCGGCCCACAGCGTCCCCCCACCCCGCACCCCGGGGCCAAGGGAACATGAGGGAACAGTGCCCAGCACCACACACACTCGCACTCACCCGTATACACACAGACGGCCTGAGCCACAGCGTGTGAAGGGGCCCTGAGGGGGCCAGTTCCGGCCTCAGGCCCTTGCCTTTGTGCGATGTGTCAGCCATGCTCAGCCCGGCCTACAGTGTGATCTGGGGAGACTCCTGCGGCGTCTCCCACACACAGACACTCAGACCTCCGCACCAAACTGACCCAGTCAGAGACTCGGGAGTGGAATCGAAAGATGGAGCAGTTCTCTCTGCTTTGTGAGCAAACGCCCAAGACCCGAGGGCTCCCCAAGGTGAGGGAGGGCTCCTCAAGGTGAACAGCACAGCTGAGGGTGCTGGAATAATCTGGGACTGAAAGCATAATTTGGGGCTTTTTGGGGGCACTCTTTGTTTCCTGAGAGAGGTCAATTTCCAGGGGGTTATTGAGTGATTTTTTTTTTCTGATAAAGGAGTAATAAGTCAAATAACTCTGAGAAAGTCTGTTCCAGAGCATTCTGATACCATGGTTCTTTCAGGACAGTGTAATTCTTTTCTTACGATGATGATGATGCTTCAGGGCCACACCTGGCTGCTCTCCGGGCTTGTCTGGTCACTCCTGGCAGGGCTTAGGGACTTGTGTGATGCTGGGCATCTAACCCAGTACGTCTATGAGCGAGGCAAGCGCAGCCCTGCAATGCTGTCTCTCCAGCCCAGCACGATCCGTTCCTGTAGGACTGGATCTTGCAGAGGTCCCTTGCCCTCTCCTGTCCTGGCGGCCAACAGCACCCTCAACGGTGGCAGAGCTCTGGGCACCATTAGAGCTCCGGATCCCAGCATTTCCTATGGTACTTGGAAACATTCCCGGTGAGTGAGTTTGGTCATGTATGCTAAGTGCTTTTTATTTTTTTGCTTTTTGGGTCATGCCCGGTGATGCACAGGGGTTACTCCTGGCTCTGCACTCAGGAATTCCTCCTGGCGGTGCTCAGGGGACCATATGGGATGCTGGGGATCAAACCCAGGTGGGCCGCGTGCAAGGCAAATGCCCTACCTGCTATGCTATCTCTTCAGCCCCTTTGCTAAGTTTTTAAACACAAAAGGAAACGCCAACAAAAAGCTTGAAGGGAGGATAGTGAAAAAAAAAAGGAGCAGAGGAGAAAACAAGAAAGCCAGGTTTTATAGGCAACTTTTAGGATGGACTTTTGAGGGTTGTTTTGTTTTTGGGGTCCCACCTGGCAGTGCTCAGAGGCTAGTCAGGAAAGCTCTCTAATGGTGCTCCAGGGGACCAGATATGATGCCCGGGATTGGACCAGGGATGGTGGAATACAAGGCAAGAGACTTAACCCCACGAACTCTTCCTCTAGCCCCCAAATGAGCTTTTGTTGATGTTGCAAAAAAGACATAAATCCCCATCTCAGCTGTTTCTAAGTGTGCAGGCCAGTGGTGTCAGTACACCTTTCTGGACTCTGATTCAGTTTCCAGCACCACCTGTGATCTTCCAGGAGCGATCCCTGAGCACAGAGCCAGGAGTAAGTTCAGAGTACCTCCAGGTGTGGCCCCAAACAAAGCTAAACAAAAGCATTAATGAGGCCAAGATTGGTTGTAGGTGCAGGGGACAAAACTGAGGTGATCATCTCTGTCCCTGGGCAAGGCTCTCTGGGTCACCTCCACATCACAGCCCTAGGAAAATGCTCCATGAGTGTAGGAAAAACGCCCAAGTCTAACGTCAAAGTTAAAGCCAAGGCCCTCTTTGCTGAGTCTCATTCAGGTCCATTTTTCCAACTCTCAAACTTGGGCCAGAATCAGAACCAACTCGCAGGCCTGGCACTGCACAGGTGGCTGGGCCCCACCCCTCAACTTTGATTCTCAGTTAGTGGGTTGGAGGCAGAACCTGAGAACTCCCATTTCTAACAGGCCACGGTTGATACTGGGACATGGGCTGGGCACAGGGGACAGAAGGAGGCTGAGCTTCCTGTGTGCAGGGGTGACATGGTCTTGTCTTTTCAGGGAAGGCAGAATTCTTAACTGGGGCTGAAATCTCTACATTCTCTTTCTTTTTTTTTAAGTCATTTTTGATTGTTTATGCATGATTCAGTCATACAATGTCCCAACAACTACGCTTTTACCAGTGTGCATTTCCCATCACCAATGTTCCTCATGTCCCCAGTTTCCCTCCCACCATACCTCCCACCCCACCCCATAGTCTGCCTCTACGTTACACTTTTCACTTTTCCTTTCCCTGTCTCTCTGTCTCCCTGTCTCTGTCTCTGTCTCTCTCTGTCTCTGTCTCTCTGTCTTTGTCTCTGTCTCTCTCTCCCCTCTCCCCCACCCCCAAGTATTGTGGTCTGCAATAAAGGTACTAAGAGGTTATCACGCAGATGCCTTTACCTACTTTCAGCACTCAGTTCTATGCAGAGTGATTACTTCCAACTATACCTGTCTTAGTTGTCCCTTCTCTATCCTAACTGCCCTCCCTTCCTCCACACCTGTGCCAAGCTTCCAGTCCTCCTGGCCCTTGTTTCTACTGTCCTTAGGTATCAGCCTCATACTATGTTTCTTAATATCCCACAAATGAGTGTGATCGTTCTATGTCTACCCCTGTCCTGTTGACTCATTTCACTCAGTATGATCACTGTAGCACTGTCATCCCATTGCTCATTGATTTGCTCAAGTGGGCACCAGTAATGTCTCCATTGTGAGACTTGCTGTTACTGGCTTTTTTTTTTTGCATATTGAATACACCACGGGTAGGTAGCTTGCGAGGTTCTGCAGTGCAGGCAAGATACTCTCAGTAGCTTGCTGGGCTCTCCGATAGGGATAGAGGAATTGAACCTGGGTTGATCGTGTGTAAGGCAAATGCCCTACCCGCTGTGCTATCACTCCAGCCCACTCAGTATGATACTCTCCATTTTATCATGTATAAGCAAATCTCATGACTTCATTTTTCCTGGTGGCTGTGTAGTATTCCCCTGTGTAAATGTACCACAGTTTCCTTATCTAGTCATTTTTTCTTGGGCACTCGGGTTGTTTCCAGATTCTGGCCATTGTGAAAAATGCTGCACTGAACATAGAAATCTCTAAATTTTTCAAAGAAAATTCAACTTTTTAAAAGCTGTGCAAGCAGATGGAACCATCTATGGGCTGAGTGTTCTCATAAGGTATCTGTTTTGCCATCTCCCATCTTATGGAAAAGCATGGTCAAGGCAAATATTGGTAAAAAAATTTCTATATTTTGTAAAATAATATTAAATAATCCCCCTCAAAAGAAACCCCATGCAACTAAAGTGAAAAGATATGAACAGGACCCTAGGATGTAAAGACCAGGTTGCTTTGGACGGGGAATATCAGAGAGAAAGCTCGACCTGGCTGAGAACTCAACAGGCCATTAGCCTGAGCTGTGGTTCTTTGTCCAGTTGTCAGGGTGGCAGCCCAGCTCCCTATCCTGAGAGCCAGGAGTCTTCACAGCTGCGTTCTAAGTTCATCTCTGAATTCTAGAAACCCAGATCTTGCTGGGACTGATACCCAAGGTTCCACTCACTCGGGGAGGTTGGAGCCGTAACCACCTAAAATGGGTCTTTCCCCACCCTCCACCAGCAGGATTCAGCCTTAGAGGGCCCAGAGATCCTGAGCAGGTAAGTGACAAGCCCTTGCCATGACCGACAAAGACATCAGACACTGGCTCTCCTCTCAGACACACACTCTAGTCCTAATCTTCCCTTCTCGTCGGTTGCCAGGGGTACATGCCTCAATCACGTCAGACTGACCTTTCACCCTCCGAGCTCACTGAAGCCCCTCCACAAGAAGGTCCTGTTCTTCTATTATGGAAGGGGGCATAGGGTTCAAGGAGGGTCAGTCACTGTCCAAGGGCAGGAGCTGGGCTTTTTGTGCAGGTCTCGCGAATGGTGGCCTCTCTGCTTTCCTCCACTTCGTAACTGGCCATTGGAGTTAGATGGATGAAAATCACCTCTCCACTGAACTATTTGCAGCAACTCCCTGGAACAGGGTATTAAAACACAAAATAAGGGCAATAGGACCACAGAGTTCTGGTCTTGGCTCTGCCGCTTGCTCTCTGGCAAATTCAAGCAAGTCGCCCTCCCTCTGGGCGTTAGTTTTCCTCTGCTGGGAAGAATATCTGATAAAATGCCATGAATGTGTCAGTTATGCACAAGAATCTAACTCAGCATCCGGCATAGATCAGGACCTGGTCTGGACCTGATATGCCCAGTTGGGAAAGGAGGTGTCTGACCCCAAGGGGCATGTTGGGAAGTGGGGTCTGACCCCGAACAGCATGTTGGGAAGTGGGGGTCTGACCCAAAAGGGCATGTTGGGAAGTGTGGGTCTGACCCGGGTAACCTGGGACCAGTCTATTCCCATCACCAATCTGGAGCCTGGACACAGCTGCACCAGTCTGGGCCGGGGCTACCCGCCCAACGGGCCTTTCCAGTGCCCACTCTTCTGAGTGTGTAACGCTCCATATTCTGCAGGGCGGCTTTCACGAGCACCCGAGTGTGCATCTGTGTTCAGAGCTGTTGCACAGATCCTGTGGGACTCCTTAGAATAAGGAGCTTTAAGCTTTGTGCCACTTCGGGGCAGGAGTGAATAGCGAGGTGAAGCCACCTACAGGAGACAAGTGTTACTGCACAGGTACCTGGTCTGAACCTGAAACCTCTCACTGATGCCCGTGAGAGGTTTGAACTAAAAGCAACGGCAGCCCCACAAAAATTGCTACGCTTTGTCTTCAATTTAAAACAAGATTTATCAAGTAGACAATTTATCATCTTCTATTTTTAATGTAGGCAGGTTTAGACAGGGCCTTGACAACTTATAGGGGTGGGGGAAGGGAGGAAAGGAAGGAGTTGAGGAATTCCCTTAGCTGCTTTGAATTCTCACTAAAGTACACTCAAGTTTGTATACACATTTAACTGTTTACACTCAATTTCAGTGTCTCCACATTAACTAAAGTTCCATCTGACTGTAAGTTGTTTTTCACCCTAGAAACAAGTTGTGCCTCATAGTTCGACAATCTATTTGTGAAGTGTAAAGGTTATTCCCTACATCAACTCTCACAACCTCATTCTTCCTTGGGGTCTTTAATATCCCCACCAACAACAACAAGTTAAGAAAATAGCGCTGTTTTCAGAAGAATTCAGTCCAGTGGTTCCTAGGGCTGGGCTGAGCCGCATGTGATGCCCTCAGGCAAGAGCAGACCGGTTTGGGCTGGCGGGAATGCGCCTGTGAGACTGCAGAGTGCAGGCTAGGGAGAGCCACGCGCCAGGACAGACCATGGACAGTTCCTCTGTGTGCCAGGAAGGAAGATGGTGTCGGTTATGTGCCAGACACAAAGTCAGGGAGGGTGTAGCCCGGTGAGCACAAGTGAACCTGGCCCTCATCCTTATGGCTCATAAACCAACCAGATCCCTCAGGTTTCCACAAACCAGCCAGATCCCTCATGATCCCACAAACCAACCGGATCCCTCATGATCCCACAAACCAACCGGATCCCTCATGATCCCAGAGAGCAACTGGATCCCTTATGATCCCACAAGCCAACTGGATTCCTCATGATCCCACAAATAAACTGGAACCCACAAACCAAATAGATCTCTCTTGGTCTCACAAGTCTAGTGGCTCCTTCATGATCCCACAAACTGGTTGGGTCCCTTTTGTCCCCATCCCTCTTGGAGAGCCCAGAAAGCTACCAAGAGTATCCCACCTGCACGGCAGAGCCTGGCAAGCTCCCCGTGGCATATTCAATATGCCAAAAACAGTAACAACAAATCTCACAATGGAGACGTTACTGGTGCCCGCTCAAGCAAATCAATTAACAATGGGAGGACAGTGCTACAGTGCTAACCTGTCCACTAAGGACCAGCTTCATTCACTCTAGTGATTAATAGTTTATAATTTAATAAATAATAAAGCAACATTATAATATGATAATTCAAATATTAAGAACTCCATAATAATATTTATCATGTCGAATGCTTTTTATTTATTTTCTGTCCTATTTCTTTCTTTCCTCCATCTCACATCTATTATTCCCACTATCTTATGTTTATATATTTTCTTTTTTCTATAAAAGTTAAGTCATTTCAGTAGATACAGGGCCAGGAATATTGTTCCATGGCTGATAACCTGCCTCGCAAGCTGGGATGGAGAAGGGATCACTAAGACAATGATGGTTAGAGGGATAGTTCAGGATGGGAGATGTGTGCTGAAAGTAGATAAAGGACCAAATGTGATAGCCTCTCAGTATCTCTATTGCAAACCATAATGCCCAAAAGTAGAGAGAGCATATGGGGTAAACTGTCTGCCATAGAGGCAAGGGTGGGGAGGGGTGGGTGGGGGTTACTGGGGACATTGGTGGTGGAACATGTGCACTGGTGGAGAGATGGGTGTTTGATCATTATATGATTGTAACTCAAACATGAAAGCTTTGTAACTGTATCTCACAGGGAAAAAAAGGTTAAGTCATTTTAGGAATAAATAAATACATTCTAGTAATAGAACCTATCGTAGAAAGGACTTACCTATAATATTTTTCACTATGAAGATCTATCTACACAGTCTACAAATCTTGAATTCTAGTATCACAGGAGGCCAATCAATAGTAAAAGCTAAGAAGAAAATAAAATTCTGTTTTTTTCTGGGGAGAAAGACTGTCCAGGCCAGAGGGAACAACAGACCAGTGGGCCCTGTGCTGGACAGACCCCAAGAGGAGATGGCCAGACGCATAGTTCTGCTCTGTCCAGGGTGGGAGGCAGGAACGGAACTGCTCTGCTACCAGCGAGGTTCAGGGAGGTGAGGGGTCTGAGGTAGGTCATGGGCACACACAGGGTCACAGAGAGGCATGGAGGCTCCTCCTGGCCTTGTCTCCCCACCTGTACATGCTCTTCCAGACTGAAGGGTCTGCTCTGACTCTCCTGTTGCTCATAAGGACACTCACACGGGGCTGAACAGGCCCCTGTGGCCCCTGTGGTACTGGCCAGCACCCTGTGATGTGGGACAGGGCCTGGCCACCCTGGCACGGAAACTCTGGTGTTTGGAGCTCAGCCCAGCGGTCCGGGAACTGCCTCCACAGGGGGACATGTGGGGCTGGTGTCAACACTATCCCCAGGCTGCTGCTGAAACCGCTTCTCTCCAGCCCCCCCTCCCCCCCCCCCGTGAAGGCCGTCCTGGCCAAGGGCAAGGACACCATCTGCCGGAGTGTCTGGGTGAAAGTCACAGGGGACGCTGCCATGTGGGCACTGTCCTCGGACTGAGGGCAAGGACGGTGGTGAGGTGAGCCAGAAGGCTTCAGGGAGGAGGAACATCCGCCCACAGAGCCCCGGGGGCCAGGACAGCAGCCGCAGCTCTGCCAGTGCTTACCCCCCACAGACGCCTCATTTGAGAAGAAAGGGCCAGGGGCGTTCAAATCCAGCTTTTATCAGTGGTCCAGAGTCAGGTAGCCATTGGGTCTTAACTATCTACAATAGTATCCAGATGCTGCAAAGAATTGTGGAGGAGAAAGAAACCATTTCTTTAAAGTTATTAGCATAAGGACTGTGAGATAGAATAGCAGGTACCGCAAGTTTGCCTTGCACACAGCTGACCTGGTTTCGCCCCCATGTGGTCCCCTGAGCCTGCCTGCCAGGAGTGACCCCTGAGCACAGAGCTAGGAGCAAGCCCCAACCACCACCAGGAACGGAACAAAAAACAAATAAATAAAATGAGATGAAAGGAAACAGAGCTAGAGACGTGACCTTGGCATTTTCACATCCCAGACGCTGGTGCCAGGTGGGGACACATCCAGCCAGACTCCCTTGAAAGGCTGTCACTCGAAACTCACTCAGACTGCAGCTCTGCATGTAAGCAGAGGCAAGTCAGACAGACCTTCGGCAGAGGGAATAGTGGGATTAGTGCAATTGAGTGCATCCAAGTGAGCCTCACCAGCCCTGAAGTTTGATCCATGTGATGCAGCCGCTGGCCTGTGTCTCGAGGTCTCCAGGATGAGGTGGGATTTGAGCCAGGCTTCCGAAAGTACCGAGTCAGCTTTCTGCTCCTGATTCGTTTGTTTGCTTGTTTTCAGTCACACTTGGCAGTGCTCAGGGGTCCCCCTGACTTTGCATTTGGGAATCTCTCTGCCATGAAGGATGGCAGAGAGGGAACTTGGTGGCCATGTGTCAGCTGAGCACCTACCCACTGTATTACTGCCTCAGCCCCTGACTTCTGACTCACTACTTCCCCAGGGTGGGCCTCAGGCTTCCTGGACCGTAACTTTCTCCCCGCCCCGCCCCAGGACCTCAGCCATGGACTGTCTCTCTGTGTTCCTCAGCTCTTGGCAAGGCATCTGCATCTGTGTGGGGCCACACAGGGAGGCTCAGGGCCAGGACAGCCTGCAGGGGCTTTGTGGGTATGTTTTGTTTCCACACTGGCTTTGAAAACCAGGATACATATTTTGGGTTTGGGGGTGTTTTTTTTTAACTTTAAACACTATGATTCACAAAGCTGTTCATAAGAGTTGTTTCAGGCATTCTTCACGATCCGGGCAGCTAAGAGTAGGGAAGGAACGTCCTGGTCAGCTGTCACCTGGCTGGCCAGAGACACTGTCCCTCATGTAAGCCAGCTGTTTCCTGAGCAAGTCTGTGTGTCCGTCTTGCTGGAATGTCCCACATCTCTGGTGCCCTCAGAGAAACCTTCACATGGTCAGTGTCATGAAACAGCATTTGGGCCGAGATGGATCTAAGAGGCCAATTTCTCAGTGGCCCCTTCCAGCCTCACCCCTTCTGGGCTCTTCCGTGCTGCTGGTTGACCCTGAGTCCTGTGCCATGACCCCCTTTGTGCAACTGCCACTGTCACCCCCTTGGAATATCCTGCAGCCCACTGGATCCCCTTGGAACCTCCTGGCATGCCCCCCACCCAGAGAAACACGGACACAGATCACTGGGGTCCCAGCTGGTGATTTCTGCATGTGAAAAGTACCTGGCTATAATTTCTGTCACTCTCGAATCACCTGACTGGGCCAGCCGGGGGGCGCTCCCTTCCTCCCTCACCTCAGTGTGCACCCTCAGAGGCTGTGTACTTGGCCCAGAAGGGCAGCCAGCCCAGGCACGCCCCAGGCTTCAGGTGTGGGCACACAGAAGCTGCACTGCCCCCTCAAGCAAGCAAGCCCCCAAGGGCATACCAGATAATCCGGGTACTACAGGTGAGGATAAAGCAGACCCACTGCCCTCTGCCCTCTGCCTCGGAATGTAGCCACCCTTGCTCTGAACCACTCACCCAGCAACCCTATTCACAGAAAGTACCCCGATGTACAGAGCTGCAGCCACAGCTTGGAGGGAGGGGTGAGGTGAACAGGGCAGGTCCCGTCTCCATCCTTAGTCTGCCCAGAGTGCATCAGCCCTGGTGGCGCTATCAGCTGGGGACCATTGCTGTGGGCAGTGTAGGCGGCAGGTTCCCCTCACCAACTTGTGGATGCAAAGACAAGATCAGTGGCTGCCGGAGGCAGGAGGTGTAAGGTTAAAGGTAAACCAGTAGGTGAAAGCAGTGCCAAAGTGCAAACCACATCTTCAGTTGCGAGGCTAAGACCCAGCGGCAGTCTGCAGCTAGAACGAATATCCATGAGACTTGCAAGCTGCTGAGAAAGTCGACTCTAAAGGTTCTCATCAGGGCCTGGAGGGATGGGTAAAGGGCTGCAGCGCAGACTTTGCATGAGGGAGCACCAAGCTTGATCCCCCAGACTTGACAGGCCTCCAAGCAAGGCCAGGAGCACCCCCGCCCCCAGCCAGCAGAGCTGGAATCGTAGCATGTAGGTGTCAGCTAATAGAGCACCAGACAGCTGAGGCAGCTCACACAGGCTTCCCGCAGCTGCTCTCCAGGCAGTGCACGGGCAGTCTCTGCCCTCTGGGTCCTTCACTTGTCCCCCTGGCAGCCTGGGGACCATCATACTGCCCCAGTCGGGACACGCTTCCTGCTGTGTAATCCTCTCCATCAGCGTCTCATCCTCTGTAACCACCCTAGAATTTTCATCACAGACATAGAGGAAATGCGTTTCTCTGACTAGCAGAAAGGAGTGAATCCAACAAAATAAGGGCATTTCCCAGCTCTGTCTAGGCCACTAAGCTGAGGGTCAGCGCCTGGTCCGGGTTCTCAGTGTGGCGTACAGGGTCTTTCCTCAGGACCCCACAGATATCCCCTATCTCAGAGTCCAGTGACATTTCTGTGAACGCGTTTGTGTGGGATGTGCAGAAGCTCCAGGTCGTGCCCAGCCATGATAAAGGCTAGGAGATGAAGTCCATCCCAGGATGCCTTTCAGGAAGGCTGCCTGGGGCACCTGGGACCCAGAGGGGTGAGGAGGGAGGAAGTCGGACCCCTAAGGAAGGGAGCAATGGAGACCCGCATTTGTCCACATTGCCCCACCATCTGAGCACCCCCAAGAGGCTGAGCTCCTGAGTGGTGTCTGCTGGAGCCTGACACCAGGAGGCGGTGGCTGCTGGCTTCCGGGAGGAAGTGAGGCCTCACACAGGAATCCTACTGATGATGCCAACTTTGTTTCTCTCCCCGCCTCACACCCTATTTCTATTAATTGCTGTCAAGCAATGCAATTCGCTTCCGATTACATTGGAGGATCCACTGCATTAATACTTTAAATATTTTTAAAATATTGTTTTAAAAATTAAAAAAAAATATTTTTCTATTTAATTAAGGAACTGTGATTTACAAAGTTATTGATGTAGAGTTTTAGGTATATAATATTTCAACATCAATTCTACCACTAATGTCAACTTCCCTCCACCAGTGTTCCCAGAACAAGCCCACCCCAACGGCCCCTCACCCCATCCCTACCTGTCAACTTGACAGGCACATTAGAGAGTTCCAATGGTTTTCAGTGCTGTTGGGTCTGTTTTGGGTATACGGCTATGCCCCCCACCCATATCACCAGGATAACAGAAGCCTGTCCCCTGCTCCCCATTAATTCCTGTTCTTTTTCCTCTTCCTCCCTGATTTCTTGCGTTCTCTACCCTTCTCCTCTCTAAACTCTGGGTCAAGGGTGATCTAAGCATCCCCCCTTTACTATAAAATACTGATACTCTTTTTCAAAATGTTCAGGGCTTGGTGGTAAAACACATGCTCTGCATGTGTGTGGGTTCTGACTTGGATGCAGGTAACCCCTTCCCACCACCAAAAGATTTCTACGGATTCCTAGCATTCACCTCTGATGTGTTCAGTGATGTTCTTTAACTTTCTCCCTATCGGGCCTATGAAAGCCTGTGAGTGGGTCCAGCTCCCACCAAGCCCCCCGCCTGTACCATGAGCTCAGAAATGGTCCGAGGCTCAGACTGTGGCCTCCTCATTTCCCAGAATGAGGGTCCTAGGAATGGACTCTCAAGCAGTCTTCCCCAAACTTTTGAGGGCTTCTTTTTAGTTTTAAGGGGGCGTTTGGTGGTGGGAGGAAGATATTTGGGTTACACTTAGTGGTGCTCAGGGCTTACTCCTGGCTCTGAGCTCAGAGATCCCTTCTTGTTAAGGCTTGGGATACCAGATGTGAAGCCAGAGATTGAAGTTGGGCAGGGCACAGGCCAGTCAAGTGCCTTGCCCCTTTGGCATCTCTCCAGCCTGACCCCCACTAGCGGATTTTCCAAGGCCATCTCTACGGGAGAATATTGTTCTGAAGTCACCTGGTCACATCAGGCTGCAGGGAGAGGGAGCGGCCACAGGCTTGCTTCGCAACTATGCAGGCTGCACCCACACAGTGCCTACCCGCCCCTTCCCTTCCTGATGCTGGAGGAGGAGCTGTCAAAGGCAGACACTTGGTTTGGATGCTTGCACCCTGTGGCCCCAGAAATGGAAACGGCAGGACCAGGGACCACACTTGGTGATGCAGGCCATTCTGGTGACTACTGTGGCCTCCTGTGGAATGGTGGACACTGACATCCCAGCCAAGGCCCAGAAAGCTAGGTCTGCGTGGACCTCCAGCCCTGTGGGGCCACAGTGGGCCTCTATGGTACAGATGCCAAGAGTCTAGCTGTGGCTGTGGGCTTCTTTCCCTTCCTGCTCCGTGGCTGTAGATCATAGCGGCTGAATCCTGAAGCTGCCACAGACCTGGACACTCAGGTCAGGGGCTCTCCCATAGCTTCTGCCCTGGATATGCACCCCACAAGGGTGCCTTTGGCCAGCTCCACATGCTCATGGAACGTAGACTCACTAGGAGGGCAAGACGACTTAATGGTGCCTAATGTGGCTACTGAAAATCAGCCATGACACCTTGAACAAATGCTCATAGCAAGGTCCCAGCAGTTTGGGACCCGCCCACTGGCCTGATTGATTCCTGACCGTAAGTGAGCGGGGTGGAAGGGTAGTTGAGTTGGAGTTGAGTTTTAGGCATCCCAACCCAACCATCAGGGCAGACCCTGCCCACCAGCAGGCATGGCCCAGACCCATGAATGGAGTTGCAGGAAAGCTACATTCTTGGCAAGAAAGTCAAAGGCCACTCAGCTGAATCTCACAACTGGAACCCAAATCCGGATGAAAGATGCAGGAATCCTCTCTCCACTTGGTTTCAGAACCAATAGGAAAAGCATGATCTAGGGAAGGAAGGAAGGAAGGAAGGAAGGAAGGAAGGAAGGAAGGAAGGAAGGAAGGAAGGAAGGAAGGAAGGAAGGAAGGAAGGAAGGAAGGAAGGGAGGGAGGGAGGGAGGGAGGGAGGGAGGGAGGGAGGGAGGGAGGGAGGGAGGGAGGGAGGGAGGGAGGGAAGGAAGGGAGGGAGGGAGGAAGGGAGGGAGGGAGGAAGGGAGGAAGGGAGGAAGGGAGGGAGGGAGGCCTTGTCTTAGCTCAAAGTCGTCAGGGGACCCCTGCAGACTGCCGCATCCTCCTTCCCCCTTGGGTACAAATTCCTACTTTTGCAGGCCAGGTCCCAACCCATATCCGCTAGGCACTGGCGCCACCTAGTGCCGGCGGCACTTCAGCGTCCTGAGCCGTTAATGTCACACACCTCTGAGGTCTTCTGGAGTCCTGAAGCTGAAAACAAATTTGTCCCAGAACAGAGAGGAAGTGAGTCCAGGGTTCCTCGGAGACTAGGAGCAGCCTCTTCCCTTCCAGGCACAGGGGAGGTAAAGAAGAGTCACAGAGAAACTCACAGACAGCCATCTGCAGGGAGGTGCTGCCCAAAGAGTCGTCAGCGGGGGCTAGTCGGGGTCACCAGCGGTGCTGCCTCAACCCACAAAATGTATCCTCTGCTTGGCGAGACGTTTGAACAGGAAATAAACTTTTACAGGAAACTAAAACTTTCCACAAGTTGCAAATTCACAAGCGATCTTTGCAGTGAACCCAACCAAATGTCATACCAGCTACAAGGCTGTTCTTGTGGGCCAGCAGTGACCCTGGGAGTTCTCCTTTCCTCCCTTTCCTCCTTATTCTGCAAAGATGTAAAGGAAACTGGTGTATAAGGGTGCAGTTGTTGTACAGGTATCTTAGTATATTGCCAATTTTCAGAAAAGAGAAGTAAATTATTCACAAACGTTTCTCTGTTAGCAGCCCCTGGTGTCTAACTACTAATTGCTTTGAAAAGCAGAGCCCCAGTTCCAAGGCTTCTGGCCTCCCTCTGACAGGCAGCCCCAGGAACAGGCGCTGGCACTTAGCCTGGGAGAGGTGGTTGGTCTGTCACCCTCTCCTCAGGCTGGTGAGTGATCTGCATTTCCAGCAGGCCCATCTGTGGATTCACAGCTTGCACATTCAGAGAACAAGCTTTGCAGAGTATCTACTGTCTCCCGGAAGAATGGATGCCCCCTCGATCCTCCCAGGCCTCTAACCTGGCTGTCCCAAACCAGGCAGTCACCACTTCTCCCCTGTTCCCTACCACACCTCCTGATGACATACAGCCAAAGCAGGGCACAATCTTCTGTTTCAACCTTGAGCAGCTGTCTGTGGCTCTCATGCGGGAACTAAGAGCGCCCTGCCCATGTCTCTGTGCCCCACCCCACAGCCCTGTCCCCCATCGGCCCCTCTTCCCAGCCCCCTCCTGGTCACATCCCTCCCTGATCTCCTGGAATGACCAAGTCTCCACGTGGAGGCTGTGTGGTGCCATGTTCTAATGTGCCCAGTGTCTGTCTCCTCCACGCAGTTTCCAGCTCCACATTCTATCCCACAGTCACAGTGGCTTTTGTTAACAATAATAATAATGGTGCCATCGCTGGTAGTAACATCGATGGCCATAGCCCCATTTTCCAGGTGTTGGCTTCAGTGGGTCTGATAGAAATGTTCTAGACACATCAGAGAACATGAAGATGAAGAGAGAAGGTTGGTCAGTTGCTGAACCAAGCAGAGTGCCTGGGATTGGACCCAGGACTTCCTGGGGGAAAGCCCATATGCTTATTATTAATATGAACAATATTTTTATTATTCCCCCTGCAGTGCTTCTGGCATCTCCACACCTGAATCTCTGCCGATTGTCAAGTCTTCCAGCGGCACCTGCTCGGGATCTGGAGGATGCACTGATGGTCCATCACTGAAATACGGGCTGCCTCGATAATGTCCAACTCCTTTCCGCACCGGCAGAGAAAAGCCCAGCATTCTCATTTGAACGCACAGTGAGGGCCAGGGCCATAGCGCAGTGGATAGGGTGCTTGCCTTGCAGGCAACTGACTTGAGTTTGATCTTCCACACCCTGGATGGTCCCTGGCATACCACTAGGAGTGACTCCTACGTGCAGAGCCAGGAGTAACCCCTGACCAGTGCCAAGTGTGGCCCCAAAACAAAACAAACCAAATAACTGGAAAAAAACACAGTCGATGGGAACCTTTAGTCAAGTATCAATCAGATACAGGTGATGGCAATCTGAGAAAGAGTGGAAGGAAATGAATGACCCAAAACTGCATTTTCCAAAGGCATTCTGGGCCCTTTTCTCCAGCAATGTCAGTAAGTATATGGGAGTTCAGTCCTTGCCACAGACAGCTCCACAAAACCTTTCCTGGGGGTTTCTCAAGAGTCCTCCAGAACGCCGGGTGGCGGGTTCAGTTCCCGAGCCCCTCTCAGGAAGGCCCCACTGAACCCGTGGAGTGCAGCTCCTGCAAGCTCCTCTCTCTGGGAAGCGGGCTGGCCCCAGCTCCTCCAGGCCAGCGCTGCTCCCCAGGATGGTGGGGGAGATTTAGCCCATAGCTGACTCTTCCAAGCACTCGGCTACAGGGATTCTCCGCATTTGCCAACTTCTAAGTCTTGCACTAAAAACATGCTCTCATGGCGCTGATGGCCTGCTACCCTTCTGGCAGCTCTGAGCTCACCTGCATGTCGCCAAGAGACTTTCAAGGCTTCCCCTACTGGGTACCAAGGGCAAAGTCAGTGCCTCCCTCCCGGAAGGCCATGAGAATGGGCACTGCTCTGGGTGTGAGCAGGGGAGGCCAGGGGTGACCTCTATGAACAGCACGGCAGTCCAGTTAGAATGCATGCACCTAAAACCATGAGATGGTTAACTTTTGTGACCTCAACATAAGCTTATTTTAAAATTTGGTGTTTGGATAAAACGACACGCAGTAGCCATGCCACCGGACCTCATGCCAGGCTGTTTCATTCAGGGTAGCCTGGAAGGGGGCAGGTGAGGCTTCTCCCCGCCCCAAGGGACCCACCTGCAGCAACCGAAAGCTCCAGAACTCAACTGCCGTCATACTCAGGGCCATTCTCCAGAGCTCAGACGGGCCTCATGCACGAGTAAACTTATTCCTGGACCACGCGGTGGCTTCGCAGCTGCACAATGTCTCATACCTCACACCACTCATAGTCCAAGAGTAGTGAACTACACTAATTGGAGTTAAAAGTAGAAGGCAACCAATCTTAGAGCAAAATATACTTTTACAGATATATATATATACATAAGCACACAAGGCTTAACTTTTAGCACCATATTAGTAATCTCTTTTAGAAGGGCTCAATAGCCCCTGGGGGAAATACAACAATCTTCACACACTCTTTCCTAAGGAAAGATTTTTTTGGAGCATTTTTAGTGGTTTATTCATAATAAACAATACAAAATAAATTATTTTGGTTCTGCTTTGGGGCAGGGGTTGGGTTCGGGATGGAAACATTCAAATGTGGTGGGAAGGTGTAATGGTGGTGGGATTGGTATTCTAATGTTAAATGTAATCAAATATTGTGAACTACTTTATAAAACTTAAATTAAAAAATTTTTTAAAAGTTGATGCTTGGGGCTCAGACGTCAGAAGGATGATCTAGTTTCAGATGTCAGGAGGATGATCTAGTTTTACAAAGTAGGGGAGAGACATGTCAAATGCCCATGATCAAAGCTGGTGGCTGAGGGCCCTGACCCTACCCTTGATCCTGAACCCACTGAGAGGGATTTCAACATATTTTCAGTTAATGAAGGCATTTTCCCTGTTAAGTGTTCACATCTGCTTTTCCTCTTTCAATGGATATTTCTGAGTGTTCTGTGTGCAAGGTACTGGGGGGGTTGTTTGTATATCTTGGTTTTGAACATGTTTCAACAGTCAACACATGGGACTGGAGCTATAGTACAGCGGGTAGGGAATTTACCTTGCACACAGCCGACCAGGGTTCTATTCCCAGCATCCCATATGGTCCTCTGAGCACCGCCAGGAGTAATTCCTGAGTGCAGAGCCAGGAGGAACCCCTGTGCATCGCTGGGTGTGACCCAAAAAGCAAAAAATTAAAAATAAAATAAAATAAACAGTCAACACAACTGTTAGAATATAAATAACTTCCAGCCAACAAAGAGACTCTATTTCCAAAGAGAGGTTATGGAATACTTAAAGCTTAAGAGGTACTTCCTGGAGCATATGTCAAGCTGATAAGATTAAGAATAATAAGATCCAATAATGGATGGAAGAAATAGTGATTGAATGCTATGGTGTGTTTCCAGCACCCCCACCCCCCATTTTCCTCCAAGCTCTGCAATGCTGCTACCAGTTCCCATGCTCATCTCCACTGCTCAGAGAAGGATTTGAGGGCTTGGAGACTTGAAGCTGAACTTCAGGACACCTCATCAAGTAAGTGGCATGTCACAAGCTCTCACTCCAACCCGTTTCTCCACTGCTGTGACAACAGAAGCCCCTCCAGCTCTGAAACTGTGTTGACACAAGGCAGAAAGTTACATGAAGGAATGACAGCGTCTGTACCAAGGAAGTAATAGCATTAGTTTTTCTCTTAAGCAGTGCGGATTTTAGGGAAAGAGTTATATTTCAAGAATTAAAAATTAAAATTTGGATCTCTCCCAAAGATCCCATACATTTTCTGGCACCGGATATAGCTAATATTCCTAATTCTACCCTGTCCAGCTTTTATTGGGGTGGATACATCTCAGGAACCTTTAAAGTTAGTCAAGTACAAGCACTCTGGCCGAAAAGTAAACAGTCGGCTCTGTTCTTTGCCCTCGGAACCAGGTCTCCTGGACCAAAACACAAGGGAAGGACATACTTCTGTCCACACAGCCTGTGTGAAGCAAAATTAAACCATCAATTGATTCCAATTAATCTCTAATCAAATTAATCAGCAGATTAAACAGAAAAAGAAGCAACTTGAAAAGGCCTCCCCTAAAATGTGCATAAATAACCTACATGACCATCCATGAACATATCAAAACCCCAAAATTTTCTCTACTAATCACTGAACCAATTAAATACTAACACTGAGCTGTCACAGTCATACACAGAGTCTTGTTGTTGGCTTTGAAGATGGAAGTATCTGTGCCCAAGTCCTATTGGTATGTAGCAAACCAAAGTGCAACTGGAAAACAGTCAACACCTTTGCCCACTGTTTAACAATTCCACTTCATGTAGACTACAAGTTCTGCATTCTTTACACAGACATTTTTTAAAAATTATATGCACACCTATTGTGCACTGGGCCTGGATCTCTGAGACCATGACCACAGAGAAAGGCTCAGAGGTTAGACACATGGCCTTATTGTTTACTAGCAGGGGCAAGGTGAGGCAGAAGGCTGGCCAAAAGAATCCCCCCTCAGAACTGTCAGAGCTATCTATGTAGACCACATCACAGACAGCAGGATAGAGGCAAACAGCTGTGTGCAGCTCTTTGACTTTGTGTGCAGTCTTGAGAAGGGGCAGGTGGGACAGGTGTGGGGTCCAGTCACTAAGGTTCATGAAATTCCTCCCATAACGCTCTCACTCTCTCAAGCTCTCCTTCCCCCTTCCCTCAAAATATATTGGTCAGGACACATCCCAGGGGCATCCTTGGGTTCCTGTGTGAGAGGCTGGAGCATCAAGGTCCCTTACCTCAGTTTCCCATATACCTTCCAGACATGAAAGAAAAAGTAAATTATAGTTATCACTATATTGTGATAGCAGGACTGATTTTATGTGTGAGTGGTGTAGATTTTAGCATATAATTCAAGGAAAAAGTCCTCTATGGGGCCACATTGCTTCAGTAAGTGGACTACAAGGATAGTTTTATGCATTCCAGGATAGTTCTGTGTGTTTCCATTGAGACAGAAAACTATTAGTCAACTAATAGTTATTTTTCATCAAGAATAAGGACGATATAAGTATAAGTATTAGTACCAGTAATGAGCAGGGAGTCCCAATCTCCCCAAAAGTGGAGCTGGGCAGAGGATGCTCTCAGTTCTTTACTTTCAGGTCACTTGAACAGTTGATTGGTCCATTACATCGATTTACTGTCCAGGTAGTATTCAGGTTTGACTGAAATTGTCCACAGAAGACAGATAAGCAGCTTTACAAGATTTCTGCCACGCAATGACAGTTTGCATATGATGATAGTAATAATGCAAACGCAGCAACCAGCAAAGGCTCTAACACTTCCGGTTCCCAGGAGATCGAGTCTTCAGCCACATTATTAGATAAAGCAAATGACAGTCTAACCATATCTGAGAAAAGTCAGCCAGAAGAAACTGGGAAGTATGTGAGTAGAGGAGTTAGTCTAACAGGAATAACAGAAATCGCATCTGAGCGGGAGGCCCTGGGAGCATCAGGTCAGGAAGCAAAGTGCAGAACTGGGAGCTGGCAGCAACCACTGGTGAAGCATCATCAAAGTCCAACACTTTCACAGGCACTGTAGGAGCTAGGGAAACCCCACCTGTGCTGGCTCACGCACCCTTCAGAAATCCATGTTGGAGGAACATAGCAGACAAGAGCGATGGAGTGACTTTAGCCACGTTTGTTTATGGGATTAGGAGCTAACAGGCAGGGTGGGAACACTTCAGGCTTTTCTCAGCATATGCAAAAATATTTGGGCCATGTGAATGTGCTAACTTCCCCCAAAAGAATCTTTTTTAAGTTTGGGGGCTTGGGGCCATACCTGGTGATGCTCAGGAATAACTCCTGGCTCTGCACTCAAGTTACTCCTGATGGTGCTAGGGGAAACATATGGGGTGCAGGGAATAGAACCCAAGTCTGTTGCATGCAAGGCAAACATCTTATTCACTATAATGTATTTCCAGCCCTCAAAATCTTAACTAACTTATGCCCTTATCTAAAGCCCTCTGAACTATATTCTACAAAGAACTCCTACTCTGACACTGTGCCTAACTAGTTTATTAGATCTAGGTTTTATTTCTTTTTTTTCTTTTTGCTTTTTGGGTCACACCTGGCGTTGCACAGGGGTTCCTCCTGGCTCTGCACTCAGGAATTACTCCTGGCAGTGCTCAGGGGACCATATGGGATGCTGGGAATTGAACTTGGGCCAGCCGCATGCAAGGCAGATGCCCTACCTGCTGTACTATCTTTCTAGCCCCTATTAGATCTAGTTTTAAAAGCTAGATCTAGTCTAAAAGACTTAACACTTAATCATCTCAAAATTGTTCTTCAGAACACTACTGACATGCAATGGAAAGAGGAAAAGAGGGGGAGAAAAAGAGAGAAGGTTGGAATGGGGTGCCTCTCCCCTCCAATCCAGAGGGACCCCATCTACTCCTTCATAAACCTACTCAACCCATCCCATGAAACACATTTGCCTTGAGAACTTGGCCAAGTTTTACTGCCCAGTCTCTGTGGCACCTGCATTACAGGATTAGGAGTTGCTTCTCTGGACATGCCCCATCCCAATCCTCCTCGAAGTGTCTGAGTCCATCCACTCTGGCAGCATTTTCAATTCAGACTTACTGGAAGACATTTTTAAAGAAAATACATGAAAGAGAGGAATTTTTAGAAAATCCTAGGTGACTTCTAGGTCCAGGAGAATTAGCACCAGAGCTTGAATGTTATTGCCACATTCACTTGTATCACTTGTCATCCTGTTGCTCATCGATTAGCTCTAGCGGGCACCAGTAATGTCCCATTCGTCCCTGTCACATGCTAGTGTAGCCCAATGGCGTCTGCTCACTCCAGGAATAAAGAAGAGCCTCAAACCATTTGTTCAGGGTCTTGATGAAGAAGTCTGACCATCTCGTAGGTGGGTGGACAGGCGTTCTTTTGACATCCTGCGGAATCCAGTCTGTAACAGCTCTACTCCAGCAGTCGTCTCTAAATCACATTACATGTCCGGCCCATCTGATTTTCGATACCTTGGCAAACGAGGCAGCATCCCTAATTCTCAATCATCAATGGAGGTGGGAACTCCAGATTCCTTCTCTCACTTGAGTGAAAGATGATATTCCAAGCATAGCTCTTTCAATTCCTCTTTGGGACACCTGAATAATGTTCTCATTCTGTTTTCATAGGGCCCAGGTCTCTGAGGCATATGTTAATTCAGGAAGAACGGTGGAGTTGAAAAGATGTGCCCAGAGCCAGAGGTTCTTCATCCTCTTAAGAACTTCTTTGATGCTCTTGAAGGTGTTTCACGCTGCTCCTGCACAGCTCAGGTGCCAGGTTGTTGGTCATGTTGAGTTCTTGACCTAGATATATCTAACTGCTGCATTCGGAGATGTTCATTCCATTGAGAGCAAATGGAACGTCAGGGACTAGTCCATTTCTCATGAACATTATCTTCGTGAGATTCAGCTGCAGTCCAAACTTTCCACACTCACAGTCGAAGTTGGTCAGCATTTGTGCCAGTTGGCTAATGTTTGGTGTTATGAGAACAATGGCATCAGTGAAGCAGAGGTGGTGTAGTTGCTAACCGTCTATCTTTACTCCCATTTCTTCCCATTCCAGTCATCACATGACATTCTCAAGGGTGGCACTGAGGAGTTTCAGTGAAATGGTATCACCCTGTTGAACCCCTCTCTTTACATCGATAATCTCTTCCTTGTAGAATGGTGAGATCCTGGTGGTGAATCCGTAATACAGCTCATGGAGGATCCTGATGTACTGAGTTTGAATGCCCTGTTTGGCTAGGGCTTCAGTGACAGCTTCAGTCTGAACAGAATCAAAGGCCTTCTTTAAATCAATAAACATAGACAGAACGGCATCTTGAACTCTCGTGAAGCCTAAGTGAGCTTGGTCACTGTCTGGATATGGTAGATCGTGCTGAATCCTTTTCAGAACATGCTTGCACATGGTGGTCCTTCGTCTAGTGTTCTGCCAATCCTATTCAGGATGACTTGAGTGAATAACTTGTAGACAACAAACAATA
Source organism: Sorex araneus (assembly GCF_027595985.1). NCBI lineage: Eukaryota > Metazoa > Chordata > Mammalia > Eulipotyphla > Soricidae > Sorex > Sorex araneus. The sequence goes on from NC_073302.1 coordinate 350,820,186, forward strand.
GCCAGATCGGGTGATAGTTGCCAATGTCATGGATGTCTCCCTTCTTGTACAACAGAACGGTCCTGCTGGTTTTCCATAGGGATAGAAACTTGCATTCAGACAGATAGCATGTGAGGAGCCGAGCCAGTGTATTGACAAGTACCGGCGGCAGATTCTTCAGGTGTTCCTGTCTGACCTTGTCTGGACCGGGTGCTGTACACTTCTTTACTGACAAAATGGCATGTCGGATTTTGGAAGGGAGAACGCTAGGAACGACAAATCCATCCTGCAGAATTTGGTATGTGGGCAGGTAGATGTGGCTATCGAAGAGATCCAAGTAGAAGTTGTGGATAACCTTTTCCATTGCCCTTCTGGAAGATGTGATAGATCTATCAGGATGTTGGAGGGCAGTCATCTTGGTCTTATAGTTGGTGAAGGACAGGCAGGCATTGCGAACACTTTTCCCGGCTTCTGCCACATCAGCCGACACTGCTGCTCTTCTCTCTTTGAGGTCTTCCTTTATCGCTTCTCTGCACAGCATTGAGAGCTCAGACATTAGCTTGTGATTGTGATTCACAAACTGCATTGGTGAATGAGCTCAAGAGTTTCCAAAGACAGGCGTCTTTTTGTGGCTTTCTGTCTTTTGGAGCTCCTCACACAATCATGGAGGTGCTGAACCAGTCGATCATATTCCTTGTCGATGTCAACGATGGCATCTTCCCATATTGCTGCAACAGTGCCAAAGAGCTCCCAGTTAGTGGTCGTTCTGGGAGTTCCCTTCTTAAACTTCGCTGCCCTTACTCCCCACTCTGTGAAGTAGAATTTTGCACGAAGGAGATGGTGGTCTGATCCCGTTTGGAATTTTGGGACAACAGTGAAATTGGCCAGGCAAAATCATCGATTGAATATAATGTTGTCAATTTCGTTGTAGAACTAACCACGGGGAGATTCCCATGTACAACATTTAGAGTTGGCCTTCTGGAACTGTGAGTTACCATGGATGGTGTTGGTCAACATAATGAACTCAGTCTCTCACCTTGTTCATTCCATTCTAGGCTGTGGGTCCCAATGTGGAGTTCTTCGGGCGACCTTCTAGGTCCTATCTTGGTGTTAAAATCACCGACAATGACCTTGTAGAAGATGTGGTCTTCTTTATAGAACTTCTCCAGCTCCATGTAGAACTTCTCAATTTTTTCGTCGTAGTTGGATGTTGGTGCGTAGATGACGAAGATAAAAACTGCCAGCAATGAGCCACATCTATTCAAACATAAGCATCCAATTCAGGTTGTTAGGCATTAGAATGAATCAATGCTCATGGCCAAGTTTGTGTTGACGAGGACACCGACACCACCGATGCCTCTATTGTAGTATGTCCTGAGGAACAGTTCTTCTCCAGTGTCAAAAATGGCATGATGTTATCGATGCCTTCTCGTCTCAGTCAATCCAATATTGTCTTACTTGATCTTCTGCACTTGCACCATCAGGTCCTCGATGGATGCTTCTGATGCTAGCGTACGTGTGTTAAAAGTGCAAACAACAATTTTAGTTCTTCATTTTGCAGCCTAGTTTGTCCCTGAGATTTTAGCACCCTCTCCTTCCTCATCCTTTTCAACGCTGCCATATTGGGGGCTCTTCCAGGGTCAGGGGAATGAGGCTCATTTTTGCTACTGTTTTTGGTGTATCAAATTCGCCATGGGTAGCTTTCGATGTTCTGCCATGTGAGTGACATGTTGGTTCACTCTTCACTGGTTGGCACCGTTGCCACCCCCTTGCCACTATGAAGTGGTGAACCATCTCTCATTGCCACATTAAATGAGAGAAAAATTGCTCAAATTGAGAATACCAGGGACAGACCACAGCTCCCTGAACTGGAGAATCACAACTTACCGGGGCAGATACCTCCAGAGCAGATTTGCCATGGGACACAGAGAGGGAAATACCACACTGAAGTGATGGGGTTGGGGCCACAGGGTCAGGCTGGGACACGTCTCAGGAAGGACCCTACCTTTCCTATCTGCAGGAGCCCTGCTGGGGGAAGAGAAGAGGTGAAAACCTTCATGTTTCTGATGGTGAGCGGGTGTATTAGGAACTCTCCCAAGCTTTTTGCTCTTGTTGATGTCTCCAAACAGCTGGAAACTATTGGGACAGCATGGCTGTCTCTGGGGTCCCGGGACTGCCCCTGTAAGTACCAACATGGTCCTGCAGATGGTGGTGCTGCAGAGAGTTGGTGTGAGGGAGACCCCACGAGGGGAGAGTCCCTCATAAAAACTCTGAGGGAGAGCACGGCCCATCGTCAACACAGCAGCCAAAAGGGACTAGGTCTTCCTGCCACACAGACATGTGTGCATGCACCCTCAAGCATGCACACACACAAGCACTCATGTGTGTATGACACATGCACATGTGGACCCATGCACCTACAAACAGCCAATTCAATGCACCATCCCTGGATTTTTGTTTGTTTATTTGGGGCCACATCCAGTAATGCTCAGGGGTGATTCCTGGCTCTACACTCAGGAATTACTCCTGGCAGTGCTTAGGGGATCATATGGGATGCTGGGGATCAAAATCAGGTCAAATGCATGCAAGACCAGTGCCCTACCCTTCAGCCCTCTCTATCTTTTTATTTTAATTTGGCAGTGGCAATGTTTAGACCATCCCCAGTGGTGCTCCGGGCTGACTCCCAGCTCTGTGCTCAGGGATCACTCTTGGTGGTATTTAGGGGACCATATATGATACTGAGGGAATTGAACTGAGGATTTTCAATCTTAAGCAGATGGCAAAAATACAAATGACTAAAATTTATCTTCTCCATATGATGTGACACTAAGTGTCCATGGCAGACGTGGTGATAGTTCCCTACACAGTGCTCTTGTGGTTCCTTCAGAGCTGGATTCCTTGTCCCCTGTCTCTGCCCCCCACACTGCCTTCCTGCCTTCCTGCTGAGTCCACAGCATCCCACCAACCTCGCAATGTGTCACTTTTCTGTGCATGTTTAGCTGGATGAACTCGCTATAGGATGGAGCTTCTGGCTTTCTCTTCTCCAATACCCTCCAAACCTGGGGGACTGTAGACCTCTCCCTCTTATGTTCTTAGCATATCGGGGGCAACAGAGTGGAAAATGCTGGCTGAAAGCGGCTTTCAAAAGACCACTGCTGAGTGGTGTCAAGGACACACTGTCCATGCACCTGTGAAGTGGCAGGGGAGTGGTTCTGCCCAAGGGGTCTGGGCTGGGATTCTGACCCAGGCACTACTTGGGTTCTCGCAAAACACAGGACTGGGTGAAAACAGTACCAACCCTCTTGGGCAGGGTGTTGGATTCTGTCTCTGTCCACTTAGCAGGTTTTGTGCTAAAAGCGATTCATATACACAACAGAATACTACTTGGCTATAAGAAAAGATGACATCATGCAATTTGCTATGTGGGTGGATCTGGTGCCTAACCATGCTGAGTGGAGTTAGGCGAGAGGCAAAGGACAGACCGCATGGGATACACGCGGGATATTAAGCACAGTAGGAAACAGTAAATGCCCAAAGGCAACCGAAACTGAGAACTGGTCTTCAGGAGGATGCCTCAGGGTTTCACAGGCGGGACAGTGTGGACGGAAGTGTTAGCCAGGGGGCCTGGCCCCGTGCTGGAACAGTTCCTGCATGAAACTCTGCCATTAAAATATTATCAACCATGAGGGGGAAAGCCTCCAGAGAACAACAGCAAATGGGATTCAGAGAAAGTTTGTGGAGACTGACTGAGTTTGGTCGAACAGTAGCCAAAATGAAGCTGTTGAGCAAACCAGCAGCTGGGGTGGGGTGGGTGGGGGCAGACAGCTGGGGGTAAGGAGTGGGGGAGGGGTACTCTGGAGGAAGCAGGAGCCCAGCAGAGTAAGAGGGGGCAGGGATGGGGCGGGGTGGGGAATAAGAGGGGGACCACTCTGACCTCCACAGAGGCTGCAGCCCTGATGACACACAGAATTCTCTTCAGAGCTTGAAAACAAACAGCCCTCCAGCGCTGAGATTTGGGGTAGGTGTAGCCTTGTGGGCTAACAGACAGCAGACCTCGCCGACCCTCCCACCTACCACTATTCCTCAGGGACACCTACCCCCCACTTGGAGGTCTGAGGCTCCTTGAGGAGAAGCTGGACAGGGCACCCTAGGAAGCTCTGGTGTGAGGGAGGAGGTGGTCTGAGAAGGGAGGAAGGGTCTGGAACAGAGCCATTAGGCAGAGACGCTTCCTCTCCCCAGGAATCCATCAGGAGCCGGGAAGGGCATGAATGATGACAGCTCTTACCATCAATTCACTTCATGGCATCCTCCTCTCCTTCATCTCCTAGCTAAATGGGTCTGTTTGGGGACGGCTTTATTCTCATCAGTCCTGTCAGCCCTCAACTCAGAAATGTGTGTGTGTGTGTTGTGCAAAGTTTCCCTGATCTGGTCTCTTATAGGACTGTACCTACGTATATCGTGGAAGCTTAGGATGATCTAGTCTGGGGGACCCAGGAGAGGTTCAGGAGGAGCTCCAGTTCAACTCCCCACACGGTCCTCTGAGCATCTCTGGGCCACTCCCGAGGACTGGAAGTGGCTCCTGAGAACCACCTTTAGATACAAGATATTCCAGTTGAGGCCAGAGCTTTTGCTTTAGACCTTCTGAGAGCCTGTCTATATCCCTGGCAGCTCAATCTTTGGATTAAAGATTTTCAAGGGGCGGTGCAAGACCACAGCACTAGCAGGAAGTGGATTAGAAATGTGTATGTCTGGCCCACCCAAGCCTCCGGCATTCCAGCACATTCCCTCCCTCTGACAAGGCTGCTACAGGTCATTTCCCCATGCTCCCCTGAGAGCCCCCTCAGGAAGGAGACAGCACAGAGATAAGGCACTTGTCTTGCACACGGCCAGCCTGAGTTCATCCCTGGCACCCCTATGGTCCTGCAAGCCCCAGCAGGAATGATACCAGAGTACAGAGCTAGGAGCAAGCCCTGAGCACTGCCAGGTGTGGCCCCAACAAATTACTTTCAGGAGGGAACCCTGGCCTTCCTGCTTTGATTCTGGGTCAGAGGCCTCATCCATCCATGCAGGAGGTTGGGGTACAAAGAGCAGCACTTCTGGACTTCTCAACCTTCTCCTGACCTTGTCTCTTTCTGTACTCCCCAAGCCCCGTGCTACCAGTGGGCCCCCTACTCTCATGCTGAGTCCCCTCCATTGATGTGATTTTTCATCTGTGGCCCCCTTGGTACATCCTGAGGCTCACAGTGGAACATTCTGCAGAGCATCCTCTCTCAGACAGACTCAGGGGCCTGACCCAGGAGGCAGCTCTGCTTAAAGGCAGGAACCAAGGTGTGGGAAGTCAGCTGGTGGGAGCAGAACCCAGCCTCAGATGCTATGTCCACCTGCAGTCAAAGCCACAGTCCCTCTGCCCAGCTCCTGAATCCAGCTCCAAAACATCCCCGGGCAGGCAAAACCTGGTCAGTGCCTGAGTTCTTGCCCACGCGTGGCCAGGCCGAATGGAGACTGCATGGGTGCTCAAGGGTACTGGAGGCTGCTCAGAGAGAGGGTGGACAGTGACCAGAGTATGACAGCTTCAGTACCAAACAGCAGACACCCTGCCCCCAGGTGTCTGGGGCACACTCACTGACACGGACATGCAGCCAAATCTGCAGTAACAGGACGACTTGGGTCTCTGTCCTTGGGGTGTGGCAATCACAAGAACCCCCATTTGTTGAGCAACTTCTGTGACCCAGACCAAGCAGCTCTTCTCAGAATCTCTCACATTAACTGATGAGCTGGGTTGCTTGTAAGCTGCCCTCCCAAGCACAGTGGCAATGCCAGGACAAGACCAGCCTAGTGACAGGATAGGACGAAGAGCCTGAGCTGTCTCCATCTGTCTCCGTTGCTTCTGCCTTTGTCACAGTCAGACACTGTTGTCCACTGTCCCCTTGACCATTGCCTGGAGCAGGCCCTACTGTCCCTCCCCAGATGCAGATGGTAATAGGTAAGACCATGGGAACAGGGCCACCTGAGAAGATGAGTACATGTGACATCGGAAGGGTGGAAGAGAAGAGGAAGATGAGGCAGTGCTGAAGCTTGCTCTGAAAGTGTCTGGGCCCTACCGCCATCTTCCTCTCAACTTCCTTCCTTCTTATCTTCCTGCCTTCCTCTTCCAAAGTTTTGTGCGTGAAGCTCCAGTGCCACTGCTGTTCCACCAAGTCCAGCACGGGCAGAGCTGCCCTCCAGGGTCTATCTTCTTCCAGGTGGGGCTGGCCAGGGAGCAGGATTCCTCAGGAACTTTGCACTATGAACATGCAGCCTCTTGAACAAGGGATACAGCCTCTAAAGACTGTCCTGACACCTCCCCAAAGGGGCCGCCAACTGCACAGCTGTGATGGTGGACCCTCTGGAACCATTCCGATGTTTCCACTGAGGTAATATGGTTCCCGGAAGCATCTTTCAAACATGTATCAGAGCAGGCAAACCAGAGAGAGAGAGAGAGAGAGAGAGAGAGAGAGAGAGAGAGAGAAGTAGAGAGAGAGAGAAATAGAGAGAGAGAGAGAGAGAAACACAGAGAGAGAGAGTGTGTGCCTCAAACTCATATGTTCCATAGGAAGCATTCTATCCACATTGTCTCACTTATTCTTTATAACTCCCTGGGGTGGTAGCTTCCACCCACACACCCATTGTAGAGATGTGTCCAGGTTGTCTGTGGAAGGTGCTCCTGAACACAAAGCAGTGAAAACATGAGCCCAGGTCTGAGCACTCTCTGCGCGGCCTCCACTTTTCTGCCTTCTCTCAAATTTGCTTTGAGACCTGGAAGCCTAAAATCCATAGGGAGAAGGGGGACAGAAAAGGCCAGGTTTAGGTTTGATTGAAAACAGGTTTCCCAGTGCACGAGAAGAGTAACTCCTGGTAACTAAGGGCTGAGGATGGACAAAGCACGTTCACCTCCCGGTGTGCAAGAAACAGGGTTCAAGCAGGCGTGAAGGCCTTTGCGCCACCTCTTAGCACAAACTCTTTCAGTAGTAGAATTTGAAGAAAATGGAATCTAGAGACTCTGGAAGGAGAATAGCAAGCAGAAAATTTCTGTCGGCGGTGGGGAGAGATTTATCTACCTTTGTCCAAGGAAGCACTATGAACAAGTTATTACTGCTGGTCTGGCCTGTGTCTCCGACCTTCCTCAGGGCAGAACGGCCTCCTGTCCTTTCTTGGGTCTTGTCTGCAGGTCAGGAAAACTGAGTCCCTTCACCCTGGACTTCAGGGTTAACAGACCAGGTCACCCTGAGTCCCACGGCTAAGGAAGCAGGGCACAATCACAGCGCAGTCCCCAAAGGGGCAGTAAAAAAGCTCAGAGATGCTTCTTCCCAGTATATGGTCATCCTTAGCAGATTCTGTTCCATTTGGGGGTGGCACTTGTGAAATATCACTGATTTTACTTATTTTTTAAAATATTTTTTCTAACAGGACTTTGTGGACGGGGAGGGAGAGGAGCCGTGAGTGACGGGAGTGGGACCTGACCCCAGGGGAGGCGTACTGGGCACTAGCTGAGTTTCTGATCTTAGTGGGATTACAAAGGTTTTCTTTTACTTCACAAAAATATATGAAGAGGTAAACAGCTCAGGCATGGAAATATTGTCGTTGGTTTCTTAAACTTGGCTTTTTGTGTAAAAGGCACCCAGGAGTGGGTCCAGTGTCATTGAGACAGTCCTGGTAAGGCTTCCAGAAAGAGTGACTCGGGAAATGTCCATCAAAGGAAATGTCACCAGAAGACAGAGGAATTCGATTAGGCTTTGTGGGAAAGGGCAGTACTAAGATTTGTGGGTATACATTCCCGTGGCCAGAGGCACACAGAGCATCCATCCAGCACGTGCCTTGGGAACCCACAAGAAGCCTGTGAGGACACAGAAAGCAGGGGGGGCGAGCCAGAAGGGCCTGTGGGCCCACGTCCCTGCTCTCTGCACCAGCCTGGAGCTTGTGTGTGCTGAGACATGTCCTTTAAAGAGCCACTCCCAGTTTTTCATTCACTCGCTCTTTTCCTGACAAGAAAACTAATCAGGAGAAACCACAAGAGATCCCGGGATCTGTAGCTGAGTGCCCTTTGGTGTGGCCAAATGTGGCTGAACCCGGAGCAAATAAAGATGTTCACGGACAGCTTAATAAAGAAATGGGACCCTTTGGATGTGACCTTGATGAATGGAGCATCCAGGTGTTTTCAATAATGGCGATAAGCACCACAACTCCAAGTATTTCTGATTCAAGTATAATGCATTATTAGGCCATTAGAGGCTGAGCGCGGAGAGCCATTTGGACGCAGCCCTATCAATAATGCTGCTTCCCAGCCTGCATTTAGGCCCGGGGAATTAGTCATCCTGATATTCTATTTAATAAAAACCTCAAGAAGAAGCATCAAAAATCACATTACATTTTAACAGGGTTACAGCAGCCCAGGAGAACCACAAGTTTAATTTTCATAAGAGCATTCATTCCTCAATTATGTCAGACATGAAAATGTAAATGGCAAATTTAATGCTAACAATATCCCTCAAAGCACATTGGCAGGTACAGGCACATTATGTTGAGTGGCTGCTGGCTGCATATCAAGCAGCCCCCCGAAGTGACACGGGGCGGGGGGAAGGAATCCAAGAGGGGGCTTCGGGCTCCTGGGAGAGCTGCAGCCTGCAGGCCAGGAGCAGAGACGCTCCTTCACCCAGGCAGCGGGCGTGCGTGTCTCAGACATGGGCGTCCAAGGGCCGACTGCTGGCATCCCGCGGGCTGCTGAGAGCCCAACTTGCCTGCTCCAGAACAGCAGTCCAAAGCTTCCCGGGAAAACGTCTCTGGGCCTAAAAGTGGCCAGAACTTCCAAGGGATGGCTGGGAACTGCAGCCAGACAAGACATGAATCTGTTTTTCTAAACAGACTTCCTGCTGCCGGAGTCTGCTAAGAACACTGCCCGGTCTCGTCAGAGGGAGGGAGCAGGGAGTATGGTTTCCATTTATCCTTGGAGCCAGTGACCCCCCGCTGCCATGCTACTGCCTTCTTCCCTATACAAAATTGACCCTGAACAATGCTGATGACAAGAAAAGAAATCTAACCAGCTCCCCTCACCCCACCCCACCCCCAAAAACCAAATACTAATTATATGTAGGTATGTGCATAGGGAATTGGCTGTGTATGTGCATAGTCTCTTGCCTGCACACCTGACTGTCTTACCTGGGGCCCCTCAGAGGGGATGGGCTCCAGCTTCCCTCCCCGCCCCAAGCAGAACTTCTGGCAGCCAAAGACCACCAGAACCTAGCCACAACCATGCTCAAGGCCCCTCTCCACACGTTCAGGCAAGCCTCATGCATGAAGTTACTGGCAGAGGAACCCAGGTGTGTTTAATCCCATCAATGGCCAACATTTAGACACTTTTAAAAACAAGCTCCCAGAAGCATGCATAGCCGCAAAGCGGCCGCGTGATATCTTATAACCTACTTCTCCTTCTGGGAGAAACTAGCAAGCTACTGAGAGTTTCCTGCCCACATGAGAGAGCCTCGCAAGCTTCCCATGGTGTATCCATATGCCAAAGCCAGTACAAGCTGGATCTCATTCCCCTGAACCTGAAAGAGCCTCCAATGCGGCATCATTGGGAAGGCCGAGTAGAGAGAGGCTTCTAAAAATCTCAGGGATAGGATGAATGGAGAGGTTACTGAGACCGCTTGAGTAATTCGACGATCAATGAGATTTCATGATTGTGATCATGATGTGCATAGGGAATTGTCTAAAAGATCATAGCCAAGCCACTAGAGCTATTTCATAAGAAGATTTACCTTGGTAAGCAGAAATAATCATGATTTCAAGATAAAATACCCCATGAGAGAGCGTCTGTTTCTGGAGAGAGCCTTTGCTCTGGTGACAGTTGTGAGAGCGCTGTGGCTCTAACCTGATCTCGATCCGAAAATGTGGAGGCATAAAGAGGGGTTGGCTGCAGTTTGCTCTCATCCTCCCTTCACTCTGGAAGAAGGCAAGGCCCAGTCCCTGGAGACTGGCTCCTTCAGAGAGGAATGTTCAAGGATTTGCCAAGAGTCCACCCTTCCCCAACACAAGGAGGTCCTGATGCTCTGAAATTCCCTCTAGGTTTGACCCAAAGAGCCTGGAGTAAGCCTGTAACTGACAGCCAAATCCTATGCAACCTGACCTGGGGTGCAAGCTTTATCATAATTTCCTACCATGGAGTTTTCTTGGAAATTTAACTTTCAAAAGATCTCAAAAAAATTATTTCACATAATTTAAAAGGTTCTATGCTGTCTATGCTGCCAGAAGACATAGAAGACAGCGGTTGGAGTGATAGCGCAGCAGGTAGGGAGTCCCTCTCGGAGAGCCCGACAAGCTACCAAGAGTATCCCGCCCGCACGGCAGAGCCTGGCAAGCTACCCGTGGCGTATTCGATATGCCAAAACAGTAACAAGTCTCACAATGAGACGTTACTGGTGCCCACTCGAGAGAATCAATGAGCAACGGGATAACAGTGATACAGTGAACTTAAAAGGTTAATATTAGGGGCCTGAGCGATAGCACAGTGGGTAGGGCGTTTGCCTTGCACGCGGCTGACCTGGGTTCAATCCCCAGCATCCTATATGGTCCCCCAAGCACCGCCAAGAGTAATTCCTGAGTGCAAAGCCAGGAGTAACCCCTGAGCATCGCTGGGTGTGACCCAAAAAGCAAAAAAAAAAAAGGTTAATATTATAAATAAGAAAATTTGTCTTTAACTTAAAACATGTTGGGACTGTACTTTGCATGTGAAAGTCCATGTAGGGAAAACACAGTCAGGTGGCACCTTCTGCTCCTTGTAGTGACCTTTCACAGGGGAGAAACTTCTTCCAAGACCCTGAGTGGAGCTCCACACTTCACCTCTGCCTGCCTGGGGGAGAATGAAATGCATGAACGAACAGGACAGCACTCTGCATGTGTGTCTGGACTAAAGTGCAAATCAGCTGTGCTGTGGCCCTGAGCAGCCAGGGATGGACTTTCCAACGAGAGTTCAGGAAGCTTCTGTGGGGATGACAATCAGGCTGAGCTTCTCATAAGGAACAGGCACTGGCCCACACAATACAGAGAGTGAAGGATACTTCAGGCCACAGAGCGACTCAAAGGCCATTTATCGTGCAGAGGGAATTCCTGAGGTTTGGGACGTGCTGGTGCACATGTGAGGGGTGGGGAGGGCAACCAGGCAGGGCTGGAGCACTGGGGGCTGGACTAGGACAAGGCACCATGACAGCTGGGTGGGCAGAAACACGTTGTGGTCAGGATTTCATTTCAGAGAGGAAATTCTGTGGCTAAGGAGCATGGATGGAAGGCATCAGTGGAGGCAAAGAAACCCACAACCTGGTGAAAGCAATGGACCAGGTAAGAGGAGATAGGGGCCAAATTAGATGTAGAACAGAGAGAAAGGGGGGGAAGAGGTTCATGAAAGGACATTCAGATTGTGCTGGTCCACTTGATGCAGGGGAGGGAGGGAAGGGGAGAATCAAGGATGAACTTGAAGAGATCTGGCTTTGGAATCTGAGAGTGGCCATGCATCCCCGGAGGCTGGAAAAACAAAGAGGGCTTGGTGTGGCATGGGGGTGCGTGTGAATTTGACAGTGTTTGAGAAGACAGATGGATTGGGATGTTCCAGGGTAATTTTTGAAGGACCAGGGGTCTGATCTTCAGAGCAAGTTGGTTTTGTGGTTTTTGTGCTTGTTTTTTCGTTTGTCCACGTCTCTCTGCACAAACTGATGTTTAGCACCTGAGAGTAGTTCAACTGTCACAGAATGCAAGTTGTCGTGCTTGACATTCAAAATCTAGTGACTCAAGTAATGAGTGTCAGTGGGAGAGAAAACCAGGTTCTCATCCAGTGCTGCAACCTGAGAAGGTGGTGGGCTCATCCCCCACCCGCTAAAAATCAATCAGACTCCTGGGTGGAGACTAGGGACTTATAAAAACTGGTCAGGAAAGCACATTAAAATGAAAGTGAGTGGTGGGGTCAGAGGGGGGATTCCAGATCAGAAGGCTCCACCTGATATGAGCAGTTGGTCGTCAGGCTGGTAATCTATTTCTCCTAGAACTCTGAGCTAATAATGTGGGGGGGAAGCAGCCACTTCCAGGGCCCAGAACAGCCTTCCGGAATCTCTCCAGAACCTCTTGCCCTTGGTAACTGGACCCAGGAAAACATTTAGCATTCATAAGCATAAGAACATCCCTTAGAACAGGGAGACGGGACTAAAGCCAATGAAGAGTGAGAGGGCTAAGAAATCAGCGGAGAGCAAGTCGACATGTGTAATGCTTGCTCACTCACAAAATCAGGAGAGTAGATGGGTATTTGGACCCAATTAATAAGGTAATAAGAAGAGAAGGTACTTGCCATTAGATACAAAGGAACATAAATGCTAAGGCCTAGGCAAGGCAAGAAGCAGCAATGAAAGTGGGGGAGGTAGAAACGCAGCCAGAGCTGGGGCCACAGCGCAGACACAGGGAACAGTTTCTGGGGCGATGCTAGTGACTGGGCCTCTCTGGCCAGAGGAGGGTCCTGCTCTGGTTGTGGGGGTTGGGAGAAGTAGCCCGTGTTAAAAGGCAGCAGCTGCGTGCGGGCAGGCCAGTGGGGCTGAGAAGGCAGTGATGCTAGCACTACTGAGCAGAATAACCTACCAGGGTTTTACAAGTAACCTGAAATGAGGCCAAGACTCATCACAGTAAACAGACCGGATGATATGCAGTTGTCTCGATGCCTAATTTCTGGCTGCCCCCAGGAGAGCTGAGGCAAAGTATACAAAGCCCAAAGTTCCACTTATTCTGAACAAGGCTTCAAAAGAATTTCTTTTCACTGTTTAATTTTCCTCGTAATTTTTATTTTCATGACTTTGTAATGCTATAGACTGGGGGAAGGTGGTGGTTAGTTTCACACTTCTGTATGTGCATAACTGTCACCCTCTGCCAGTCTTTCCAGCCCTCCCCTTTTTAAAAAAAATTTATTTTATTGAATCACCATGTGGAAAGATACGAAGTTCTCAGGCTTATGTCTCAGTTATACAATGCTCAAACACCCATCCTTTCACCAGTGCCCATATTCCACCACCAAAAAAAGAAAAATAAAACAGTATACCTCCCCCCCACCCTCCCTTACATAACTGATAAATTTAACTTCCTTTTCTCTTTACCTTGATTGCATTCCATATTTCAACACAAAAACACCAACTGTGTTAGTGTTTCAACACAAAACTCACTATTCTTGTTGGAGTTTATCGCCCAAGAATACAGCCCTCTTGACAAGGAAACATTTGATAATTAGTTTTCCACTGATGAGAATGAAGAGATATAAAGTCACACAGTTTAGAATTTCTGTATTTTAGTAACTAAGTCCAGGGAGACTTAAGTTGGAAATTGCATCATTTCCCTTTCTGGAGCAGCATGGAGCAAAAGCTTAGTTCACAGTCTGGAGACATGGTCCAGCCCTCCCCTTTGCCTTCCCCTCTGGTAGCCACCTTGTCAGTACCTTTCTAGACTCCATGGTGTTGTTTCTTGCCTGTGTGTTGGCTTTAGTAATTCACATTCCACACATGAGTGAAAGAATCCCCCAAAGTTTTAGTAAGGAAAATAAAACTCTTCTCCTGTCACAACACGTTATGACACACTGTCATGCCCAGCTCCTTCCCAACAATTAACCACCCATGTTCTAAGATGGTGAACCTCTGTCTGCCAGAAGCCTAGGCCTCACCGAGTCTGCCTTTTCACTATGGCACAGAGAGGATCACATGCTGCATCACTCCACTCCTGAGTCCCTTCTCTCAGTGTGACAACAAAAGAACAGTGGGGGCTAAAATCGTGGCAATCCAACATGCCACCTGAGAAAAAGATCAAACAGGGACATTCCAAGACAGAGTCCCACACACTGCCTCCCTGTGGTAGGCCTGGATGAGATAACCTGGGCAGGGTCTGACACAGAGAACAAGAGCCCTGTTCACACCCTAGAATGGCAGGGAAGACACTTTTAACTGGAAACTGGATTCTGATTTCCTGCCACACTTTCTCCCACTTTCTTCCCAGAGCCATGATTAACATTCCCATGAATGGAGAGAAAGGATGGGAAGAGGGAACAACCCACTTGACAGAGCCAAGGTCAAGGATGGTATGAGGAAAGCTTGCCTCCTATTGGCATTGAGGTTCCAAGACTTGAAAACTTGATTAGCAGACTCTTGGCTAGTCCTTCCTCTCTTGAACCCCTAAGAGAAGTGAACTATAGATTGTTCCAGGGAACAAATACTTGTCACACATATGCACTTATATGTTCACCACAGCACTGTTTACAATAGCCAGAATCTGGAAAAAACCCGAGTGCCCTAGAACAGATGACTGGTTGAAGAAACTCTGGTACATCTATACAATGGAATACTATGTAGCTGTTAGAAAAAATGAGGTCATGACGTTTGCATATAAGTGGATCAACATGGAAAGTATCATGCTAAGTGAAATGAGTCAGAAAGAGAGAGACAGACATAGAAAGATTGCACTCATCTGTGGAATATAGAATAATAGACTATAAGACTAACGCCCAAGAATAGTAGAAATAAGTACCAGGAGATTGTTTCCATGGCTTGGAGGCTGGTCTCTCATTCTGGGTAACTCAGGGAAGGGACCACCAAGTAAAATGTGGTTGGAGGTCATGTGGGGGAAGGGTGATGCGGGCCGAATACAGACTAGAGACTGAACACAATGGCCACTCAACACCTTTATTGCAAACCACAACACCTAATCAGAGAGAGAGAACAAAAGGGAATTCCCTGCCATAGTGGCAGGGTGGGGTGGGGGGAGACGGGACTGGGGAGGGGGGAGGGATGCTGGGTTTACTGGTGGTGGAGAATGGGCACTGGCGAAGGGATGGGTTCTCGAACTTTGTATGGGGGAAACATGAGCACAAAGATGTATGGATCTGTAACTGTACCCTCACGATGACTCTCTAATTAAAAATAAACTAATAAAAAAAAAGAATAAAACAAAAATAAGAAAAATGTTTTAATCTGTGTATACAATTAAAACTGGTTACCTATAGATTAACAAAAAAAAAATTTAAAAAAAATACTTGTCGCAGGCTGCTTGTCTTCTGAGTTTCCTGAAGAGATATGTGGAGAAAGGGTCCTGCGTGACAATTCCTATGAGACTCTGCTCTGCACATGTCACATCCACAGTGTGGGTCTCGACACACTCCACTCTCATGGGCACTGACAGCCACAAATCTAGGAGATTGGTTTTCCCCTAAAGAAATTCACACACACACACACACACACACACACACACACACACATACACACACAGAAAGAGAGAGAGAAGAGAGAGAGAGAGAGAGAGAGAGAATTGAAACACTAGGAGAGAGAAAATAGAAGCTATTGTGTATTCAGGGTTTTCTAGTGCCGAGCTTTGCATCTTACTTACATTTGAAGCATCTTGTCTTCATATAATTTCATTCAACAAATAAGAAGCTAGGATTAGAGATTGGCAGCTTGCCTCTGCCTATACAGACAAAAACAATCAAAGAGAAAATCTGATCACTCAGGGGTGAGAATTCCAAAACTCCTTGTAATTCCACTCATAGTTCCACATGGCAAGTTACCTTTTTCTTTTGTTTTCTGCTCGTTCATAGTTTCAGCCCTATTTGAAGCAAAACAAAAACCTATTATTCCCAACCTGTTGTTTAGGAATTATAGAAAAGTTTGACTTTTTCCCTTGGGACTCAGAAAATCCCTAAGATCTGGTTGGAGGTCTTCATCAACTGCTCTGTTTAACAGGGCAGAACTTCCTGAGATCAGAGCTTCTGCTGCAAAGGAAAATGGCGTGAAAGCAATCTTTGAGGAAGACAGGACCAAGGTAGACCCTAGCTCTTCCAGTTCTGAAGTAAACAAGGTCACCAAGCAAGATGTTTCCCTTCTGAGCCTCAGTTTCTCATCAAACAATGAGACTGGAGGCTGTCCATTCCCTGGGCTAACAAATTAGGTATATAGTATACCTACATGTTTTAAGATACTAGAAGACCTATATGTCATGTATTGTAAATAAACTTTCCTCACAAATATAGTTTACTTTATTACTTCAATTTGAAAAAAATATGTAGAAAGCAATCACACAATCACTTAATTTAAAAATGCATTACCAAAAGAATACATTACAAAATTGTCCAGAGGAAAGGAAGCCAATCTTCCTCCATGAGAGCTTCATCTCCTACTCATCAGCTGCTCAGGAAAATCTCTCAAACCCAAGTCTCCCCAAGCATGGGAGAAAGCCTTCTAATGGCCCTGAACATCTCGATCTCCTGCTGCCTGAAGCCCTGTGGGATCAATCCTCTTCTCTCAAGAATAGACTGGACTTTGTACTTGCAAATAGAAATCAGCAAAATAAACATGATATCATTTCTAAGATTAGATTACAAAGATTTAGGGAGACTAACCTGATCTGAAGACCCAGGGAAAGCTGTGAGCTACCCTGGCATCAAAATGGGCCAGGCCAGAGCACCACAATACTAAACTATAAGTTAAGAGCATTGTCATGGACAAACTCTTTCATGACCCAATGAGGGGTTAGGAAGACTAACCTGGCCTGAGGACTGTGGTCTGGAATATAGAGTGAGATATCCTCAGGGAGAAACAAACTTTAAGCTTGATATATCTCTTACTGTGTTCATACAAAATGACATTGCTAAAAATATTAGAAATAAATTTACTACAACTATTTAAGCTGTTGGTGGGATTACTAGCTGGGGTGAGCTTCCCTCCCCACCCCAAAGAGAGCTCCCGCGGCCAAAGACCTCCGGAGCCTAGCCACAGCCACGCTCAAGGCCCCTCTCCACACGTTTGGATGAGCCTCATGCATGAAGAAACCAGAAGAGGAACCCAGGTGTGTGGGACCTGGGGCTGAGACCTCCAAGCCTGCTCAGATTGGGACTGGGCCTCTTCTGCCCAGATTCCCCATTTTCCCATAGCTAGGCAGTCACACCCAGGGACTGTCCCTGGCACCATGTAATCCCACCAACAGCCAACATCCAGAGACTATAAAACGAAGCTCCTGGAAGACATCTTATAGCCTAGTTCTCCCAAAGGGAGGCAAGCTACCAAGAGTTTCCAAACTCCCGGTGGCGTATTCATATGCTAAAACCAGTAACAATGAGGGATATAATTCTCCTGACCCTGAAAGAGCCTCCAATGTGGCACCACTGGAAAGGATGAGTAAAGAGAGGCTTCTAAAATCTCAGGGCTAGGACGAATGGAGACATTATTGAAACTGCTTGAGAAATTCAACGATCAACGGGATGATGATGATGATGATGATGATGATGATGATGATGATGATGATGACGACAACGACGACTAGTTAGGAAAGAAGAAAGCAACACACCCTGCATGGAATTCTGCCCTTGAGCGGATCTCCTTGTAATCTGGAGTAATCTCCTTAGATGAGATTTTGTCCTTGAGTTAATCTCCTGGAGCGGCCTTACCTCTCTTTGTTGATTTGTTAATGTTCAACCCCACCTTTTATCCCCACCCTACATGGTTTCTATATAAACTAGGCTGTAAGAGTGGGTTGGGAGGATCCAGAGAGAGAGAGAAGCAGAAGGAGAATCAGAGGAGAATGGAGAGGAGATTGGAATAAACCAACTGACACTAACCAGCCTGGCTCTTGTTCCCTCCTTCGACTGCCCATCACCATTGGCCTCGCCAGGGTAGGGGAAATGACAGAGACTACTCAATGAAAGCAAGAGAGAGCCGCTGCACCCCTTTTGTAATTTATTTTTTGAATACACATGCCTTCTCTCTCCTTTTCCCTGTCTCACCTCCTGACCTCCTCTCTCCTTTCCCTCCCCCTACTCTGCCCTGTCTCTTCTTTCTCACTTTGTTGAAGCAAGCTGCCAGGTTGCACCCCCCGGGGAGGGCCCTATAACAAGAGACTGAGGGTGATCTCCAGCCACCAGCCACAGGCAAATAGGTCTTCAGTCAACAGCCTGAGGAACAGAATCTCACCACAAACTCCACGGGTCACCATGGAAGGGACCACTCCAATCAAGTTTGGAGAGGATTGTGGCTGGGTACAGTTTGATGACAACATTATGAATCCCCAACCCGGAGAACCCAGTTGAGTCGGGAGGTGATTTCTGAACCCCAGAAATTGTCAGATGATCAATATGTGTTATTTCAAATGAGCCAAGTTTTGGAATACTTTGTCACACCGCTGTAATAGCTAATCAGCAATTAATATAAGATCTGCATTATATTTCACTAGAGTAAACATGGTCCAGAAACCAAAACTAATTGAAATTATTTGCAATCTCAATGAGTGCTTTGTGAAGAAAATCAAGGAAAACCCAACGTAGGACTTGCTGCTAATAAGTAAAATACAGCAGTAATAATAGGGTATCACCTGAGTCAGGGTCCAAAGGACTGTTTCTTCCACTGACCACACCAAGGGTATCACCTGAGTCAGGGTCCAAAGGACTGTTGCTTCCACTGACCATGCCAAAGAGTCCTCTTCTTCCTTCCTCACACCAGCTCTCTCCCCATTTAACAGCTCCAAAGTTTCTCTCTCCTGCCTCTCTCTCAACACACTACTGCAAACTCACTGCTAAAATGGGTGCTGATTGTCTACACTTCAGGGTCCATTCCTTCTCCTCTTTGATAGTGTATTTCAGCCATAATGACACAGATTGCCAGCGTCTCTCAAGCTTTGCTGTTCCTGGTCCTAGCAAAACCACGGGCCAAGGCAGGCTTGCTAGGATGATGGGATAGGAGACGCAGGAACACAGAATCAATATTTACCCACCTTGGCCTTAGCTCTGTAAAGGAGCACACACCCCACACCTGGCCCAGAAGCTTCACCTGAGAAAGAACAGAGGCTGTGAAAGAAGGATCCACCGTGTGCTCAGGGCTGCGAGTGGGAAGGGGGTGTCATCCACCAGTTCTGGAGAATCGGAGCTCTCTGGAACTAAACTTTCCTCTAAAACTCTTTCACTGGGCCAGAGAGATCAGACAGGAGTTAAAGTTCTTGTCTTGCACGCAGCCCATCCTAATTTAATCCCCAACACTCTATACGGTCCCCTGAGCCCTGCCAGGAGTAATCCCTGAGCACAGAGCAGAAGTGAGCCCTCAGCACCACAAGGAGTGGTCCAGAAACCACCCACCCAATTTAAAAAAGAATTTTAGCTTCTTTTTTCATTTGGGATTATGTTTGGAGAGGATAGACTACAAATATTTGTGTGCTAGAGTTATTTCACGCAGAGTCTCTTGCCCCTGTGCCTGGCTGTCTTCACCGGGGCCCCTCAGAGGGGGCAAGTTGAGTTTCCCTTCTCGCCCCGAGCAGAGCCCCAGCAGCCAAAGACCTCCAGAACCCAGCCACAGCCATGCTCAAGGCCCCTCTCCACATGTTTACACAAGCCTTGCGCATGAAGGAACCAGCAGAGGAACCCAGGTGTGCGGGACCCGGGGCTGAGATCTTCAAGCCTGCTGGGATCGGAACTGGGCCTCCTCCACCCAGATCCCCCCCACATACCCACAAACTGCCCCCCACATACATACTCTGTGTAATCCCATCAACGGACAAGATCCAGAGACTATAAAACAACCCTCCTGGAAGATCTCTTATTGCCTAGTTCTCCCTCTCGGAGAACCTGGCAAGGTACCGAGAGCATCCTGCCCGCACGGCAGAGCCTGGCAAGCTCTCCGTAGTATATTTGATACGCCAAAACCAGTAACAATGATGGGTCTCAGTCCCCTTACCCTGAAAGGGCCTCCAATGTGGCACTGCTGGGAAGAATGAGTAAAGAGAGGCTGCTAAAATCTCAGGACTAGGAAGAATGGAGATGGTACTGGCACCCGCTCGAGAAAATTCATGATCAACAGGATGGCAGTGATACAGTGATACAGAGCTATTTCACATGCAAACAAATACACAAGGGTGGTATTTTATAAATACCCTTATTAAGAATAAGAATGTGTCTAGCCAGAAGCATGTTAAGTTCTACCAAGTTTGAATTTCTCACGGCCTTATGAGATGGCTTCTAGTTAGAAGTTTTTCAGAGCCTCATTCGGGGTCTTCAGATTGCTGAGTCTACCCCATAAGCTGTGCAACATCACCTGCCAGCCCCACATGGACACACACACACACACACACACACACACACACACACACACACCAGCCCCCTAAATAGCTCTAGCTCCAAGAGCAGGAAGTTTAAACACTTATTCCAAGGGAGAAGCCAGCCATAAACTAGCCAACTCCATTACTCTCATTACACGCCTATCTCACCCTAACAGCCCTAGGGCAGCAAAAGAAATGCTGAAAACAGCAGCTTCACTTGAAGCCTTTAGGCTTCATCTTAGGAGATGGGTGTGGGAAGGACAGGCTACCATCAAAGCTCTAAATGCTACGCCTTCTCCAGATGGAGCCCTGGCAACACGGAGCCTCTACTAACACGGCTCCGGTATGAGGGACTGGGACATCTCCAAATTGCGGGGGGCACTGGAACAGGGCAGCGCCAGCCCAGTTTACAATTTGCCCCTGCCGCTGGAAGTCACGCCCTCGGCGCCATCTTGCCTCAGCAGCCAACAGTGAAGAATCCGGGTTGGGCCTTTCTTGATATATAAAAAATATGCTCAGGAATGGCTCCGCCACCCCTGAGCGTCCATTATCCCAGAGGCACAGAAACCAATCTCAGAATGCAGCGGCTGCTGGCAGGTATACTCCTGGACTCTGAACTAAGCTACGGCCCCATGCAGCCCCGGGAGGGGAAGGGTTTTTGTCCCTTGGCCTTTTCCCCCTGAGACAGCATGGCAACTACCACTGTTCAGAACCAACTGGACAGAGAGGTAGCAGTTTGCAGTGATGGGACAGGATGCATGGAGAATCTTGCGATGGGGGAGGCAGAACCGGCCCTGCCTCCTGCCCAAATGAGACCCCGAGCGGTCGCCCATGAACAGCTCCTCCGCTCCTGAACAGCCATGATCCCAGCGCTACAGAAACCAATCTCGGAATGCAGTGGCTGCTGGCAGAAATACCTCTGGATTTAATACCAGAATTCCAAAACTAGGCGGCCGCTTTCAGGACCATGCAACATCATATGCTTTTTGTTACCAACAATAGAAAACATACAATCTAATGATGACATTCCGACAGGTCTGACTGTTGGAGGAAAAACTCCAAATAATGATAGTGAGTTTTCTGTCAAAAATTGAATGTAATCAAAGTAAGGAGAGAGTAAAGTGAAAATCATCTGCCACACAGGCAGAGAGGAAGAGGGAGGGGGGGGTTTTGCTGGAGGTTTTTGGTGGTGGAACATGTACACTGGTGAAGGGATGGGTGTTTGAGCATAGTATGACTGAGACTCAATCTTAAAAGCCCTGTAACTTTTCTCACGGTGACTCAATTAAGAATAAATAAATAGGGGCTGGAGCAATAGCACAGCGGGTAGTGCTATTGCTCCTTGGTCGTGCTATTGCACTTGGCTGACGCGGTTTCAATTCCCAGCATCCCATATGGTCCCCCAAGCACCGCCACGAGTGATTCCTGAGTGCAGAGCCAGGATTTAACCCCTGAGCATTGCTGGGTGTGACCCCAAAAGCACAACAAAAATAAATAAATAAATAAATAAATTTCCTGCACACACACAAAAAATAAAAGCTCTAAATGCCACCAGCCACCATGAAGGGTTCAAACAAGGATTGAATCTCTTGGCTATTTCCAGCAAGACACTGAGCCTGCGAGGGAAAGGATGGGCGGGGTCCTTGGTGCAGAGTACGAGGTGCTCTCTTTTCAGTTAAGCCTTAATCCTCTCTCCTCTCTACAATGGATATAACTGTATGCACATACTAAGAGTTGCAACGAACGTTAAAAATTATGCACAGAAAGCTCCTAACGGCTCCTGGCATTGCAGGCTTCCGATTCTTCACATACTTAAATGGAAAACTGGGGAAGAGATTTCAAGAGGAATCGTGGAGATAAAACTAGCCCTGAAAACATGACTTCACTGCTGTGTGTGACTTTTTTAAAAAATTACACTTGCAATAACTATATACGTAAATAAATAAGGACGGTATTTTACAAAGCATCAAGTTTCTGTTGCTGATGTAAAGAGACACTGCACTCCAACATCTCTAAGTGCCCACGACCCCCAGATCTCCCCCACTGTCCCTACCTCTCCTCTCCTCTGATCTTTTCACTTTGCTCCCTCCCCCACTGCTTGGTTATTGGGCCCCCATCCCAATGCCAAGAATTTGTCCTTGTTCCATACTGTTTATTCTTTTGTTTTGTTTCTCTGTGAGCCACAAATGGGTGAGATCTTACAGTATTTGTCCCTCTCCCTCTGAGTTCCGCATAACATGATGCCCTCCAGTTCTATCCGTGTTGCTTTTTTCTCTACAACTGCATAGTATTCCACTATATATTTGTAAATATGCACATATATACACTTGTCACTTGTCATCTCGTTTATCTTCAATTTGCTCAAGCGGGCGCCAGTAACCTCTCCATTTGTCCCTGTCTTGTGCTAGTGTAGCCCAATGGTATCTGCTCGCTCCAGGAACACGAAGAGCCTCAAACTGTTCGTTCAGGGTTTTCACGAAGAAGTCTGACTATCTTGTAGGTGGGCGGCCACGCGATCTTTTGATGTCCCGTGGAATCCAGTCGGTAACAGCTCTAGTCCAGCGGTCGTCTCTGAATTGCATTACATGTCCGACCCATCAGATTTTCGACGACTTGGCAAATGAGACAGCATCCCTGATTCTTGATCGTCGATGGAGATTGAAACTCCGGATTCTTTTTCTCACTTGAGTGAAACGTGATACTCCAAGCATAGCTCTTTCGATTCCTCTTTGGGATACCCAAATAGCGTTCTCATCCTGTTTGCATAGGTCCCAGGTCTCTGAGGCATATGTTAGTGTAGGAAGAACGGTGGAGTCGAAAAGATGTGCCCGGAGCTAGAGGTTCTTTGTCCTCTTAACCACTTCTTTGACGTTCTTGAAGGCATTCCACGCTGCTCTCTTCCTCTTGCGCAGTACTGGCACAAAGTCGTTCCTCATGTTGAGTTCTTGACCCAGGTACACATAGCTGCTGCATTTGGAGATGTTCGTTCCATTGAGAGCAAATGGAACGTCAGGGATTAGTTCGTTTTTTATGAACATTGTTTTGGTGAGATTCAACAGCAGTCCGACCTTTCCACACATATATACACACATATGTATATCTCACAACTTCTCACCCATTTATTCATTGTTGGACATTTGGGTTATTTCTATAACCTGGCCATTATTCTAAGTGCTGCAATGA
Organism: Sorex araneus; assembly: GCF_027595985.1. Lineage (NCBI taxonomy): Eukaryota > Metazoa > Chordata > Mammalia > Eulipotyphla > Soricidae > Sorex > Sorex araneus. The sequence goes on from NC_073302.1 coordinate 350,843,460, forward strand.
ACATAGCTATGAATGTATCTTTTCAATTTAATATTTTTGTGAGTTGAGAGACTAAATGCCCAGAGGTGGAATATCTATTTTTATATTCATGAGAAACCTCCATGCTCTTTTCCATAGAGCTTTAACCTAGTGACATTCCCACCAAAAGTGAATAAAAATTCCCTTTTCACTGCATCCCAGACAACACCAGTTGTTTCCGGCCATTTCCATATGTGCCATTCTTACTGGTGTGAGATGAAATCCCATTATTGCTCTTATTTGCATTTCCATGATAACAAGTGGCAATGAGAAATCTTCATTCACATACTGGCCTAATGGAGATGTTGAAAGGTTATCATCTTATCTATTTACCTGCTTTCAACACTCAGTTCTTGTCCAGAGTGATCATTTCCAACTAGTATTGTAATAATGAACCCTCCTCTATCTTAACTACCTTCCATCTCCCACTCCATTGACCAACCATTGACCAGTCTTCCTAGTCCATTTTTCCTGGCCTTGGATATTATTTTCATACTTTTTTCTATATTCCACAAATAAATGCAGTCATTCTATATCTGTCCTCTCCTTCTGACTCATTTCACTCAGCATGATAGCCCCCAAGTTTATCCATTTATAGGCAATCATCATGGCAGAGCCTGGCAAGCTACCCGTGACATATTCGATATGCCAAAAACAGTAACAATAACGGGTCCCATTCCCCTGGCACTGAAAGGGCCCCCAATATGCCATTGGGCTATGCTAGCATGTGACAGGGACAAGTGGAGATGTTACTGGCGCCTGTTTAAGCAAATCGAATAACAGGACTACAAGTGATAGAAGTGAAATGATAGGCAATCAGACACCATTTGCAATGGAGACAGAGTATCAACCTCTATAGAAGAGAAAGCCAACATTTTTATAATATGGTCTACTATAAAATGTTGATACTAGACTTAATGCAGTATAGATAACTTGATTTCTTATCATGACCATTCAATGATGGTTGGAGGAATCGCTCAGGATAGGAGACATGAGCTGAAAAAAAGGACCAAATATGATGACCTGTCGGTATCTGTATTGCAAACCGTGATGCCCCAAAGTAGAGAAAGAGTAGGAAGGAAGGTGCCTGTCATGGAGGCAGGGGTGGGGTGAGGTGCGAGTGGCAGGAGGGATGATGGGGGCATTGGTAGTGGAAAACGCACATTGATGGAGGGATAGCTATTCAATCATTGTATGACTGAAACTCAGTCATGAAAGCTTTGTAACCATATCTCAAGGTGATTCAATAAAATAAGTAAAAGATAGAAGTAAAAGCTCGGCCCAGATAAGATCCAGAACTGCTGAGCACAAAACAGACCCTTTGCTCCTAAAGAATATGATCCTAGAAGTCTTCTAACCCATTTTGGCACCCAGAGAAGCTTCTTACAGAAATGCATCTAGAACTGTGAACTGAGTTAAAATATCAGAAATCCCAAACCGCGCAGCCGCTGTTGCGGCCATATGAGTTCATAAAGTCTTCATTCTCAGCAGTAAAAAGAAATTATTAAATGATGCCTTTTCAGCAGGCCTGATTGCTGGGGGAAAATTCCAAACAATAATAGTGAGTTCTCTATTGAAATACTGAATGTATTCAAAGTATAGAGAGAATAAAGTGAAGATCATTAGCAACTTAGGTGGGGGCTGGTTGGGAGGTCGGTGTTTTGGGATTCTTGGTGGTGGAACATGTGCACTGGTGAAGGGATGGGGGTTCAATCATTATATGACTGAGACTTAAACCTGAAAGCTTTGTATTTTTTCCTAGGTGATTCAAGAAGATAAAAACTTAAAATAAAAAAAATTAAAATTCATAAATTAAAGTAAAACCCCCACCCCGCCTGGCACCTTTCGGCCACCACATTGTCGGATCCTGACCACTCCCCATTCTGCAGGTAATTAGGATACCCCTCGGAGACCCTGCCCAGCGTGAAGAAGCCCTTTCCCTGCCCCTGCCCGCGGTTTGGGGCTCGCTCTGACTCCCCCACCCCCGCCTGGCACCTTTCGGCCACCATATTGTCGGGTCCTGACCACTCCCCATTCTGCAGGTAATTAGGATACCCCTCGGAGACCCTGCCCAGCGTGAAGAAGCCCTTTCCCTGCCCCTGCCCGCGGTTTGGGGCTCGCTCTGACTCCCCCACCCCCGCCTGGCACCTTTCGGCCACCATATTGTCGGGTCCTGACCACTCCCCATTCTGTAGGTAATTAGGATACCCCTCGGAGACCCTGTCCAGCGTGGAGAAGCCCTTTCCCTGCCCCCTGCCCGCGGTTTGGGGCTCGCTCTGACCCCCCCACCCCCGCCTGGCACCTTTCGGCCACCACATTGTCGGGTCCTGACCACTCCCCATTCTGCAGGTAATTAGGATACCCCTCGGAGACCCTGCCCAGCGTGGAGAAGCCCTTTCCTTGCCCCCTGCCCGCGGTTTGGGGCTCGCTCTGACCCCCCCACCCCCGCCTGGCACCTTTCAGCCACCACACCGTCGGGTCCTGACCACTCCCCATTCTGCAGGTTATGGGCGTGTCCTCACATTAGGGGGCGTGGCCTCAAAGTGGGCATGGCCTCTTTCCGGAGCGGCGGCAGCTTATGCGGCCGCAGTTGTTTTTTTACCATTCCATGCATTGTCCTTTGGCCACAATTGATAGAATCTACTCCTCTGAAGAATTCCCTGGTCATCTTAGTCACTATATATTAATAGTCAAATAACCTAGCCTATCCTAATTTCATGAAAACTGTCAGTGAACACATCAAGTTGCACATAAAAGTCATTTGTAAAAAGAGCATAGCCCCACATGTTCAGTTGAGGCCCCTCCCAAACTAAGGAGAGCACCTGATAGTAAAGCCCATAACAACATGAAGAAACAGCGAAAATCCCCACCACCAGGGGAGATCGAAGAAAGTATCTCACTAACCTCAGCAGCGACTACCCAGAAATACATCCTCCTCTCAGATAAAGAATTCAGAGAGAAAATTGTGAGGATGGTTCACGAACTCAAAGAAACTATGGAACAAACATCCAATAAATTAAGGGAGGATATGGATGCAGCATTGGAATGCTCCACCAAGATAATCCAGGAAGAAATGAGAGCATAAATTTCAAAGGTACAAACAGAAGTCACACAACTAAAAGAATCAGTAGATGAAATTAAAAACTCCGTAGGAGCCCTCAATAGTAGAATGACTACAGCCGAAGACAGAATCAGTGAGCTTGAAGATGAGCTGCACAAAGCATATAGGCAACAACAAATAATGGCAAAAGACCTCAAAATGGCTATAGAGAGAATCAGAGTCCTTGGGGATGACTTCAAAAGGAACAACATAAGAATCATTGGAGTACCAGAACCACAGGGAAGTAATCCCAATGAAAAAAACAGAGTCAAAGACATCATTGCCAAGAACTTCCCAGAGCTGAAGGAGGCAGGCATCCAGATCCAAGGAGTCCGAAGAGTACCAGCAAAAAGAGATCCAAATAAAAAGACTTTTAGGCATATTATAGTCAAAATGACGGATGCAGTGGATAGAGACACAATTCTGCAAGCAGCAAGGTCAAAGAAGGAAACCACATACAAAGGAGCACCCCTTAGATTCACAGCAGACCTATCAGAAGAAACCCTCCAAGCCCGAAGACAATGGTGGGATATAGTGAAAAAACTTCATGAAATGAATGCCTCACCAAGAATACCCTACCCAGCTAAACTCTCAGTTAAACTTGAAGGAACCATACACTATTTCACGGAGAAGCAACAGCTCAGGAACTTCATAGACTCAAGACCAAATTTAAAAGAAGGACTCAAAGGGCTACTATAAGACAAGGAAAAAACCTACAAGAACAACAAACCCTACAGAAAAATGGCACAAAATACCATGATAATAATTTCTCTTAATGTTAACGGGCTAAATGCACCAATCAAGAGGCACAGAGTGGCAAAATGGATTCAGAAACTAAACCCAACTTTCTGCTGCCTACAAGAAACACATCTGAATAGTCAGAACAAAGACAGACTCAAAATCAAAGGATGGAAAACAAACACACTGCAAGCAAACAGCTCCCTCAAAAAAGCGGGGGTGGCCATACTAGTATCCGACAACATAGATTTCAGGCTGAAAAAGATTAGAAGGGACAGCGAAGGTCATTTCCTATTCATCAAGGGATATGTACAACAGGAAGAAATCACACTATTAAACGTATACGCACCTAATGAACGACCAGCTAAATACTTAAAAGAACTCCTAACAATTTAAGGAGGACATAACTAGCACCACAATAGTAGTAGGAGACTTCAACACTGATTTATCACCTCTGGATAGATCGACAAGAACAACACTCAATATCCCTGATGAATACTGATGCGAAGATCCTCAACAAAATATTAGCAAATAGGATCCAACAACTCATCAAAAAGATCATACACCATGACCAAGTGGGATTCATCCCAGGATGCAAGGATGGTTTAACATTCGGAAATCAATCAACATAATCCATCATATCAACAAAAGTAAAGATAAAAACCATATGATCATATCAATAGATGCAGAGAAAGCATTTGACAAGATCCAACACCCATTCATGATGAAAACTCTCACCAAAATGGGTTTTGGAGGAACTTTCCTCAAGATAGTCAAAGCCACTTACCATGAACCCATGGCAAGCATTATCATCAATGGAGAAAAACTAAGGGCCTTTCCTCTAAGATCGGGGACAAGACAAGGATGCTCATTCTCACCACTTCTCTTTAATATAGTACTGGAAGTATTAGCAATAGCCATCAGGCAAGAAAAAGATATTAAGGGGACTCAGATAGGAAAGGAAGAAATCAAGCTCTCACTATTCGCAGACGATATGATACTATACCTAGAGAAGCCTAAAAGCTCTAGTAAGAAACTCTTAGAAACAATTGACCTGTACAGTAAAGTCGCAGGCTATAAAATCAATACCAAAAAATCCATGGCCTTCCTATATGCAAACAATGAGACAGAGAAAAGGGACGTGAAAAAAGCAATCCCGTTCACAATCGTGCCCCCGAAAATCAAATACCTTGGAATCAGCTTAACTAAAGAAGTAAAGGACCTCTACAAAGAAAACTATAAAACGCTACTCGATGAAATAAAAGAGGACATGAGGAAATGGAAACATATCCCCTGCTCATGGATAGGGAGAATAAACATTGTCAAAATGGCAATACTCCCCAAAGCATTATACAAATTTAACTCGATCCCTATAAGGATACCCATGTCATTCTTCAAAAAATGGATCAAGCAATCCTGAAATTTATATGGAACAATAAACGCCCACAAATAGCTAAAACAATTCTTGGGAAAAAGATGATGGGAGGCATCACCCTCCCCAACCTTAAACTCCACTACAAAGTGGTAACAATTAAAGCAGCATGGTACTGGAACAAAGGCAGAGCCGAAGACCAGTGGAACAGGGTGGAATATCCCCACACACAACCTCAAATGTATGATCGTCTAATCTTTGATAAGGGAGCAAGAGATGTGAAGTGGAACAAGGAAAGCCTCTTTAATAAATGGTGCTGGCACAACTGGACAACCACATGCAAAAGAATGGGCTTAGACCTCGACCTGACACCATGCACAAAAGTCAGATCAAAATGGATTAAAGACCTCAACATCAGACCACAAACCATAAGGTACATTGAAGACAAGGTCGGCAAAACCCTCCATGATATTGAAGATAAAGGTATCTTCAAAGATGACATGCAACTGGCCCACCAAGTGGAAACAGAGATAAACAAATGGGACTACATTAAACTAAAAAGCTTCTGCACCACAAAAGATACAGTGACCAGAATACAAAGACTATCTACAGAATGGGAAAGGATATTTACACAATACCCATCAGATAAGGGGTTGATATCAATGGTATATAAAGCACTGGTTGAACTCTACAAGAAGAAAACATCCAACCACATCAAAAAAAATGGGGCGAAGAAATGAACAGAAACTTTCCCAAGGAAGAGATACGAATGGCCAAAAAGCACATGAAAAAGTGCTCTACATCACTAATCATCAGAGAGATGCAGATCAAAACAACCATGACATACCACCTCACACCACGGAGACTAGCACACATCCAAAAGAACAAAAGCAACCACTGTTGGGGCTGGAGCGATAGCACAGCGGGTAGGGCGTTTGCCTTGCACGCGGCCAACCCGGGTTCGAATCCCAGCATCCCATATGGTCCCCTGAGCACCGTCAGCGGTGATTCCTGAGTGCATGAGCCAGGAGTGACCCCTGTGCATCGCCAGGTGTGACCCAAAAAGAAAAAAAAAAAAGCAACCACTGTTGGAGAGGATGTGGGGAGAAAGGGACCCTTCTACACTGCTGGTGGGAATGCCGACTAGTTCAGCCCTTTTGGAAAACAATATGGACGATTCTCAAAAAACTAGAGGTTGAGCTCCCATTTGACCCAGCATTACCACTGCTGGGAATATATCCCAGAGGAGCAAAAAAGTATAGTTGAAATGACATCTGCACTTATATGTTCATCGCAGCACTGTTTACAATAGCCAGAATCTGGAAAAAACCCGAGTGCCCTAGAACAGAAGACTGGTTGAAGAAACTTTGGTATATCTATACAATGGAATACTATGCAGCTGTTAGAAAAAATGAGGTCATGAACTTCGCATATAAGTGGATCAGCATGGAAAGTATCATGCTTAGTGAAATGAGTCAGAAAGAGAGAGACAGACATAGAAAGATTGCACTCATCTGTGGAATATAGAATAATAGACTAGGAGACTAACACCCAAGAATAGTAGAAATAAGTACCAGGAGGTTGACTCCATGGTCTCTCATTCTGGGCAACTCAGAGAATGGAACACCAAGTAAAATGTGGTCGGAGGTCATGCAGGGGAAGGGTGATGCGTGCTGAATGTAGGCTAGAGACTGAACACAAATAGCCACACAACACTTTTATTGCAAACCACAACACCTAATCAGAGAGAGAGAACAAAAGGGAATACCCTTGCCATAGTGGCAGTGTAGGGTCGGGGGAGACGGGACTGGGTTGGGTGGGAGGGATGCTGGGTTTACTGGTGGTGGAGAATGGGCACTGGTGAAGGGCTGGGTTCTCGAACTTTGTATGGGGGAAACATGAGCACAAAAATGTATAAATCTGTAACTGTACCCTCACGGTGACTCACTAATTAAAAATAAATAAATTATTAAAAAATATTTTAAAAATAAAATAAAGTAAAAAAGAAATTGACTCTAATGGAAACATATGAGTCCAAAATCCAAGCCAACAGGCTAAAGACCTAAGAAATACTTGTGCTGTGGCCCCAGTTTGAGGGCTGTCTGCTGGCAAAGTCCCCCTTGCTCGAAGGCCAGACTTCAGTGCTTTTCAGGTCTTCAACTCTTTGTATATGGCCTCCCACACTATGGAGGACAATCTGTTTTCCTCAAAGTTCACCAATTTAAATTTAATCTCATCCCCAAAACACCCTCATAGAAACATCCAGAATAAGTTTGACCTTACAGCTGGACATTACACAGTTCTTCCAGATTGACAAACAAAATTTACCATCACAGGAATTTAGAAAGGTAAATAAAAGCACACATATGTAAGTTCATGGTTGCCTTCCACCCTCGAAAGGCAAGCAGATGATATGCCATGCTCTCTGAGTTGTGTCAAGATGCTTTCACTGGAAAAGGCCGTGGTGATATGGAACCAAGAGGAACTGGCGACAGCTCTCAGGACACAGATCTCTCAGGCTGAATGTATCACTTATATGGCAAAGAAGCCCAAGGAACAGTTCCATGTCTCATAGGAGGAAAATAAACACTTGGGTTGGCTGATATGAAGGAGTGGGGTGTGTTTCCAAGTAAATACTATCTGCTAACTCTAGAGTTGGACCACAAGAAGGGTTTTGATTCAGACTTCACTCAGGAAATCTATAGCGTTTTCAGTGAACTAAGATGCCTAGTTTTCTGAAGCAACACATATGTACTAAGTTCAAAGACTGAGAACATCAAGAATCACATTTATTAGATTTTAGTTAGCAATTGTTACAAAACTGTCTACCATAGAGGCAGGGGGAGGGGAATACTGGGGACATTGGTGGTAGAAAATGTGCACTGGTGGAGGTATGGGTGTTCGATCATTGTACAACTGAAACTCAAACATGAAAGTTTTTTAACTGTAGCTCACGGTGATTCAATTAAAAAAATAATAATTGTCACCAGCCAGTTTAAACTTTTTTTGTATGTATTCATATATATATATATCTTTTCTTTTAATTTATTTATACAGAGTACAAAGCTGTTCACAGTCAGGTTTTGTCATAAAGTGTTCCGACACCCAACCTCCACCAGTGCACATTTCCCACCACCAACATCCTAAATTTCCCTTCCGCCACCCTCCCCCACCCCCCTTCAATTCCCTCTTGCTCTACAATGAGTAAAATAAAAATCTAATTTACCAGTGACACACACTTAAAAAAGAGTATATTGAACTCCTATAATTATCACAGTATTATTCACAATAGCCAAGAGTTGGAGATACCCTAAGAAGCCATTGATGGATGAATGGATAAAGACTATATAAAACACTATTTAGCTCTAAAAGATGAACCCCTGCCCTTTGCAACAGCACAGATCAACCTAAAGGCTACTGTCCTAATGAAGTAAGTCCAAAGGAGACAAACACAGTGTGTTGTTGAATAATAAACAAAATACACTATAAAAAGGCAAAAATAAGCTCTTAGACCATAAGGCAAAATAATACTTATCATAAAGAAAAGAGGTTTGGAGTTGTAAATTCAGGTAAAAAAGGTAAATTTTAAGTCTTTTATTAAGGACAATTAGGTTGAATTTGGCATACAAATACTGACATAATTATACTAAAGCCTATAGGACATGATAAACTGATTTTGCTCTAATAATTTTTTTTGTCTTGGGAAGCGTTCAGATATGCTAAGGGTTTACTTCTCACTGTGCTCTGGAGACCATGTGCAACGAAAGTGGTCTTCCCCACTGTACAATATATCTGGCTCCCAAAAAAAATTTTAAAAGCTTATCAAGTGCACCAAATAAGGATGCTGTAGGGTAAGACATCCTACGAAAGGAACCCAGTGGGGCTTTACGTCCATGGACTTAAGGGTCAGCTGGCCTTCATTACCTTGCATGGCACACTTGCCTTTAGATCAGATCCTACCCCATTTTCTATGAACAGCTCCCAACATGGACAAGCAGCAGATGGCAAGTCCTGTTTAGCTCCTGCAAGAAAACCAAAGAATCAGCCTGCCTTCTCTTGTCCACTCAGGGTACTTTGCTCACCTATGTCTCTCAGCCCTCGCCAAACACTGTTGTTGAAACAGCTACTACTGTTTCTGGCATCCTGTCCTGTTTCTCGTCAGTGTAATAGCTCACTTTCCTTTGCTCTAGGTCCTGCAATCCTACAGACCAACTCTGCTTTGACTCTGGATTTTATTTCTGTTGCTTTTTATTCCTGGTAACTATATCAAGTCTCTATATTTTTTTTCTCTCTCAGATGCTCATTGACTGTGCATCTCTGTTTAATGCATATTTCTGTGCTTTTTTTTTCTAAAATACAAATACAAGCCTCTTATCTTTAGCTGTGGTCAGGCACAAAAGATCCTAATCTTGTGTTGAACAACAACAAAACGTATCACATGTCAACAGCCTCCATGTTCTGTATTTTCTGAAACAAATCACCCACCATGCTCAGAATTCACTATTCCCTCCTTCAAGAGGGCAAAACCACAGGCAAGGACTAGAGTCCTGCAGGTGTTTGACAAGTCACCTGCTTTCTTCCCCCTGCTGGTTTACTGGTCCCTTGAACATGATACTCTCTTGAGTTCTCAAGTTGGATGAATGATGATGCTCTGACACATGCATGGGGACTGGTTATGGCCACTTATAATCACCTCCTATAAGCTCATCCTGTAAGAATGAGGGTAAACATTCTTTACCCTCAATCCCTAGGAGCCCTTGCAGGGCTTTCAAAATCCAATCCACTTTTCTTCTTAATTGGTTGCACTTGTTGAATGCCTCCATTAATGAGACATTTGCATACCATATTATACAGGCAACCTGGCCTAACATCCCTAGACTAGGAAAACTGGTTCTCATTTAAAACAGGTGGTTGTATTTGGGAAGCTCAAACAAAGTGGGTTTCCAGACCATCTGTAAACAGCACAAATCCAGAAGTCAGTGAAGCAGAGCCTACACAGGTAAGTGTTTCCATCAAAAAAAATCAACAACCACCCTTGGGAATAAGCAAATAAAGAATGCCCAGAGGCATCTACCTGCTCCTTGACTCCAGGAAGTATTTCCTGTACTCAGTGTGAGGAAGCATTGATTCTATATGCCACAGGAGGATTTCAGGCTTGTTTGGAACACTTGGAACTCACCGCACAAAACCAAGTCACCCCTGTCATTCACAAGATTGCTGCTTCCATTGGCCTCTGCATTTTCCATTGTAGACCATAGGATCCCACCCACTCCTGCTTTAGTCACTCTTTCCTTCCACTTTCCTCAGGCCCGTTCACAAAGGCTCTTTTAACTCTAGCTCAAACCTGTCTCTAACATAGGACCTCTCTTCATTCCATGGGCCTCACTTAACTCAGATGTTCGGAGTTTCTCATCTGGGTTTTCACAACTTTCTCCTATCATACTTTACCCACGTTCATCTGTCGCACACCATCCAAAGGAGAGTCACCATCCAAAAGAAAGTACAGCCCGATCACCCAGTGGCTGAGAAGACATACGTCCTCCCAAGAACTTGAGAGCTTTCCACTGTTATTTCACACACCCCTGCTTCCTTCCAGCTCATGTCCTCCTAACCCATCACACCACAAAGGACTCTTCTGGGCCAACAGGATATCATCCTTTCTTCCAGCATTACTTTTTGGAGGCTGTCACTAGATATTGATGTTTGAGGTAGGAGAATCCATTTCTGACACTGTATTTACCTTCAGCCAAAAAAAAAAATGAAACACAGTCTTGAATAGTAAATGCTCTGTTTCATTGATGTTCTACTTAAAGTCTATTCTATTGATGTCACAAGTATGGTGATTGCTACTGTGGGTTTTTTTTAACCTACATTTGTAATTAAAGGAATGCTAAATTTCAGTGGGTTTTTTGCAACATGAAGTGTAATATTTTTTTCAATCCCAACTTACCCTCAACCCAATTCTCTTCAAATCAAGGTAAAGAATGTAAATTCTATTATTAGGGAGGGAGGGAATACATACTGGGAATTCTTGGAACATAGAAGTAACAAATGAAGTGCTGAAAGTGAGTTAAATAAAAACAAAGAAAACACTAAACTAAGTGTCACTAAGTGTCACTTGTCACTAAAGGACAAGGGAAAAAGACCAGCCTCTATGCACTTCCAGAGGAGACCACAATGCCAACGCAACCTCTTATAGTTTCTATTGGACCCCTGACAGCACAGTTCTCTGACACACTGGTGGAGAGAAGCATACACTGATTGAAGTGCATGGTATTTAAATGTTATATGCATGAAACCCTATTGTCAACAGCATTGTAAATCACAGTTCCTAAAATAAAATTTAGATTTAGAAAAATATCACATTCTTTATGGAGCAGGTGCATTAAGCAGTGTATTGAATGAGATAGAATGTAAAAAGATTAGATCACAAATTCTTTTTTTTTTTTGGCATCACACTCAGCAATTTGCAGGGGTTACTCTGGCTCATGCACTCAGGAATCACTCCTGGTGGTGCTCAGGGGACCATATGGGATGCTGGGAATGAAACCCAGGTTGGTCACATGCAAGGCAAACACCCTATCCACTGTGCTATCGCTCCAGCCCCACAGATTCTTTTTTTTTTGGTTTCTGGGTCACACCCAACGATGCACAGGGGTTATTCCTGGCTCTTCACTCAGGAATTACCCCTGGCGGTGCTCAGGGGACCATATGGGATGCTGGGATTAGAACCCGGGTCGGCCGCGTGCAAGGCAAATGCCCTACCCTCTTTGCTATCGCTCCAGCCCCACAGATTCTTGATATGACGTCCACAAAGGAAATTCAGGGCATTGGTGAATTTAAGTGACAAAAAATAATCACTGTGACTGTCACTGTCATCCCATTGCTCATCGATTTGTTCGAGCGGACACCAGTAATGTCTCTCATTGAGAGACTTATTGTTACTGTTTTTGGCATATCCAATTGGCATGGGTAGCTTGCCAGGCTCTGCTGTGCGGGGTCGATACTCTCGGTAGCTTGCCGGGCTCTCTGAGAGGGGTGGAGGAATCGAACTCGGGTTGGTCGCGTGAAAGGTGAACGCCCAACCTCAGTGCTATCGCTCCAGCCCAACAAATAGCTTTCTGAAATTTAGAATTTTCTTTAACTATAAGTACAAGTCAAAATAATACCTAACAGTAATAACTGTCACATTGTATTTAATAGAAATAAAAAGTAACTGGGAACATTAGTGGAGGGAACTGGGCACTGGTGGAGGGATATAAACAAAATGCAAACATGAAAGTTCACAAGTTTGTAACTGTAACTCATGGTGATTCACTAATAAAAAAATAAAAATAAAAATAAATAAATTTTTTTAAAAAGAAATAAAAAGTATTTGTTAGCCTGCGTGCCTGAGAACAGATGACTGGCCAAAGAAACTATGGTACATCTACACAATGGAATACTATGCAGCTGTTAGAAAAGATGAAGTCATGAAATTTATTTGTAAACAAATGGACATGGTGAGTATCATGTTAAGTGAAATGAGTCAGAAAGAGAGGGACAGACATAGAATGACTGACTCATTTGTGGAGTATAGAATAACATATCAATATCAGACTAATACCCAAGGACAGTAGAGACAAGGGCCAGCAGGATTATTTCATAGGATTACTTCACTCATGTGCTGGAAAGAAAGCAGTTGGGATAGAGAAGGGATCACTAAGTCAACGACTGTTATGGGGATCGCTTGGGATGGCAGATATGTGCTGAAAGTAGACAAAGGACCAAACAGGATGGCCTCTCGGAATTTATATTGCAAATCACGACGCCCAGAAGTAGAGAGACAGTAAGAAGTAAGGTGCCTGACACAGAGGTAGGGTGTGGGGTGGGGTGGGGGTAGCAGGAGGGATGATTGGTGGTGGACAATGCGCACTGGTGGAGGGGTGAGTGTTCGATCATTTTATGACTGAAACTCAATCATAAAAGCTGTAATTCAGTTATTCAAGAAAAAAGAAAAAGAGAGAAAGAAAGAAAGAAAGAAAGAAAGAAAGAAAGAAAGAAAGAAAGAAAGAAAGAAAGAAAGAAAGAAAGAAAGAAAGAAAGAAAGAAAGAAAGAAAGAAAGAAAGAAAGAAAGAAAGGGAAGGAAGGAAGGAAGGAAGGAAGGAAGGAAGGAAGGAAGGAAGGAAGGAAGGAAGGAAGGAAACAAAGAAAAAAGTATTTGTGAGTTAATAAAAACATCTTTAAAGGTGTGGGAAGAGAAAATATCTTTAAATATCACTTATGTTTATCCATACTTTAAGTTAAAAGTTATTATTATTTCTACTAGATATTTATTTATTATTTTGAAATCATCATTTTTTGAAATATTGTGTTAAATATAATACATTGGATTTAATTTTGGGAAATGTATGCATTTGGAGCTGAAGAGACCATACAGGGAAAAGGTGCTCACTTTGCATGAGCTGACCCAGATTTGATCCCAGGCACCACATATGGCTATGCTGAACCCCTCCAGAAGTGAACCCCTGAGCAAAGAGCCAGGAGTAAACCACTAGGTGTAGCCAAAAACCAAATATATAAAATTATGTCTTTTACATGATGCATTTAACAATATTATTCTAAAATATACTAAATAGGCATCTTCGATTAACACAAGCATGCAGATGAATTCAATTATTCAATGAAAACAGAATTAGACAAGAAAGAATTTACTTTGTAAAGGTAAGTGGGAAACTGGGGACTTTGGTGAAGAAGGTCACACTGGTGGCAGGATTGGTGTTGGAACATTGAATGCCAGAAACAACTGTATTATGAACAACTTGGTAAAACATAATGTTATACAAGAAATAAGAAAAAAAGGGGGTGTGGTGCTGCCATCAGGTCAACCTGTACCTGTGGAGCGAGTGCATCAGCAGCCTAATGGTGTCTTCAGGCTTCCTGATACCCCAAAATTGCTGCTGTACCTTTGGCCGGATCCCAACAACTTGGGACCAACTTTACCAAGAAATTAAACGGCCAAAAGTTAGGTATGTGGGAGACACACCCACAAACCAGCTCTGGATCAGCTATATAAGCTCAACACCCGCAGGGGAAGAGCTGGAATGGGGGTGGGGGCCGGCAATACTGGGGATTTTGGTGGTGGAAAATGTGCACTGGCGAAAGGATGGGTGTTTGATGATTGTATGACTGAAGCTCAAACATGAAAGCCTTGTTGTAACTGTCTCACGATGAATCAAAAAAGGGGGGGGACAAGAATAGTAGAAATAAGTACCAGGAGGTTGTCTCCATGGCTTGGAGGCTGGTCTCTCATTCTGGGCAACTCAGGGAAGGGAACACCAAGTAAAATGTGGTCGGAGGTCATGTGGGGGAAAGGTGATGCGGGCCGAATATAGACTAGAGACTGAACACAATGGCCACTCAACACCTTTATTGCAAACCACAACACCTAATCAGAGAGGGAGAACAAAAGGGAATACCCTGCCATAGTGACAGTGTGGGGTGTGGGGGAGACGGGACTGGGGTGGGTGGGAGGGATGTTGGGTTTACTGGTGGTGGAGAATGGGCACTGGTGAAGGGATGGGTTCTCGAACTTTGTATGGGGGAAACATGAGCACAAAAATGTATAAATCTGTAACTGTACCCTCACGTTGACTCACTAATTAAAAATAAACTATTTTTAAAAAGTCCAACAAAAAAGGGGGGGAAATAATAACAAAATAATAAAATAAAATTTACATTCAGAATAGAATTTTTTAAAAAGTAATGTGAAGATTGGCCACCGTCCAGATCGCTAGGCTGTTTCTCCTGGACTCCATGTCAGGCTGTTTCACACGGAGTGCCCCAGAGGAGGATGGGGGAGAACCCTCCCTACCCCAAGTGACCCGGCTCCAGCAGCCAGAAACCTCCATGCCTCAACCGCTGCCACGCTCAAGGCCACTCCCCACACGCTCAGGCCGAGCCTCACGCATGAGTGAAGTCCTACGGAACCCAGGTAATGTGGAACGTTGTGACCTTGGACTCTGGGCTCAACGGGACCAGGAGCAAAGATCTTCTGCTGGCTTTTCCTAGTCTCCAGTGACCCAGGGGTCACACCCATAAGCCACCTTCTGCTGGCACCAGATTATCTCATCATCGGCCACCGTCCAGATCCCACAGCTGCTTCTCCCGAAAGGGAGCATAACATGACGCCCTCATAACCATGCCTCTACTCTCCCCACCAGACTGTTTCATTTGGGCACCCAGAGGGGGAGTGACAGCCCTCCCTGCCCCAGGGACACAGACCCAACAGCCAAAAACCCCCACAACCCAACAGCCGCCACGCTCAAGGCCACTCTCCAGGCACTCGGGCTGAGCCTCACAGATGGGTAAACATTTTCCTGGACCATGCAGCCGCTTTTTCAGCCACTCGACACATCATAAAACACTCCCTACCCATTCTCCATAATTACCATACCACATTTGATGAAGTTCAGATGGTAGGCAACAAATCATAGAGGGAAATATATATATATATGCATTTATACATATTTTCAGATATATATACCAAAGCTCACATCACCCAAACTTTAACATGTTAGTGATATCCTATAGGATTTTTTAATGGCTCCTGCCAAAATTCACACTGTTTCCTACTGAACACATTTTTGTAAGCATGTTCAGCAGTTCTTCATAACAGACAATATGAAATATACTATTTCGGGTTTGTTTGGGGAACAGGGATTGGGGCTTGGGATGGAAATATCCTGAATTTGGTGGTGGGAAGGTGTAATGGTGGTGTGATTGGTGTTTGGATATTGAAGGTAATCCAACATTGTGAACTAACTTATAAAATTTTAAAATTTAAAAAATAATGTGGAGTTCATGCCCAATTCAATCAGCTTGATCAATGGCTGAATAAATAGCAGTGTTCCTACATAAAATAAAGAAGAAGAATGGGGGTTGGAGCAATAGCACAGTGGGTAGTGCATTTGCCTTGCACGCGGCCGACCCAGGTTCAATTCCCAGCATCCCATATGGTCCCCTAAGCACCGCCAGCAGTAATTCCTGAGTGCATGAACCAAGAGTAACTCCTGTGCATCTCCAGGTGTGACCCAAAAAGAAAAGAAAGAAAAACAAAAAAAAGAAGAAGAAAATAAAAAGAAATAAAGAAATAGAAGAAACAGACACAGTGGTGGAGGGGCCATGGACACTTTGGTCAGAGGGTGGGGTGCAAGGTTTTCCTTGCTCCACTTATATTTCTTGTTCCCTTATCAAAGATTAGGTTATCATATATTTGAGTATGTGTGTAAGGATATTAAACCCTATTCCATTGGTCTGCACATCTGTCTTTTTTCCAATGCTATGCTGTTTTAATTATTACCACTTTGTAGTACAGTTTGAGATTGGGGAGGGTGATGTCTCCCATTCTTTTTTCCCCAAGAATTGCTTTAGCTATTCTTGGGGGCTTTTTGTTGCATATGAATGTCAGGAGTGTTTGATCAATTTCTTTGAAGGATGTCATGGGTATCCTTATAGGGATCCCATTGAATCTGTAGAATGCTTTGGGGAGTATTGCCATTTTGACAATGTTAAGCCTCTACCAAGAAGCTCCTAGAAACCACAGACTTTTATAATAGTCACAGGCTATAAAATCAATACCCAAAGGTCCATGGCTTTCCTATATACAAATAATGAGGGAGAAGAAAGTTATATGAAAAAATTTATCCTGTTCACAACCATATCGCAGAAAATCATGTACCTCAGGATCAGCTTAACTAAGGAGGTAAAAATTAATAAATTTTTTAAAATAAAGAAATCTTTGTCATTAGAAATGAACCTCCCTGGGGCCGTAGCGATAGCACAGCGGGTAGGGCGTTTGCCTTGCACGCAGCCGACCCGGGTTCGATCCCCGGCATCCCATATGGTCCCCCAAGCACTGCCAGGAGCAGTTCCTGAGTGCAAAGCCAGGAGTAACCCCTGAGCATCGCTGGGTGTGACCCCCCCCCAAAAAAAAGAAATGAACCTCCCAAATTCAAATACCCACTAGAGAAAGTATAAAGCTGAACGCATTTGAAATAAATTAAATTAGAGACGAAAACAAACCATTTGATTGCTCAAGAAATAAGAAAACAGATACATGAGAAAATTTTTATAAAAAGTAAGAGATATGAGGATAGGAAACAAAAATATATATAAATAGATACTACTTGAAATATCCATTTATATATCTATTTATATTTTGTATTGTTTTAAATAAAGGTAGACATAAATAAAGCTAAAATAATAACCATATAGTCTAGTATAAATGTGTATCAAAGACATTCCTATGTATTTTCTAGAAACTCAACTCTGTGGGAATGTTTATTTTCCAAGAGACAAGAAATAAATGTCAGAGAGAATATGAAGTAGACACTTGTAACTATTGATGAGAATAAAAATTGGTACAGTCACTACAGGAAGCAATATAGATATTCCTAAAATTATTAAAAATGAAAATCCCATACATTCTAGTTATTACACTCCTAGGGGGTTGCCCTAAAAATATAAAAACATGAATTTGAGAAGATACATGCACTGTCATTTATTGAAGCATGATTTATATGATCACATTTATACGTATATGTTATACATATGACAGTATGTTCGGACAGGCCTCACGCATGAAGGTACCGGCAGAGGAGCCCAGGTGTGTATGATCCCATCAATGGCCAACATCCAGAGAGAGACTTAAAAGCAAGCTCTCAGAAGCAATATCTTTAGCCTTTTCTCCCTCTGGGAGAAATTGGCAATCTTCTGAGAGTTTCCTGCCCACATGGGACAGCCTTGCAAGCTCCCCATGGTGTATTCATATGCAAAATCCAGTAACAAGCTGGATCATTCCCCTGACCCTAAAGAGCCCCCAGTGCAACATCGTTAGGAGGGCCAAGTCGAGATTGACTTCTAAGATCTCAGGGAAAAGACAAAATGAGATGTTACTGAGCTTGCCCAAGAAATCGGTGATTAACGGGATATTGTGATTGTTTGATTGTGATGTTATACATATACACACTATGGAATACTATTCCTGTATTACGAAGACAAAATCCTATCATTTGAAACAGTGTTGAGTGGACAGTATTATGCTCAGTGAAATAATACAGATGGAGAAAGACAGTCACCATGTGATTTCACTTGTAAATTGTGTATATAGAGAAAACAAACAGATAAACTAAATAAAATAAAAATAAACGTTTGGACTCTAAAACCAGTTAGTGCTTACCAAAAGGGAAGGGGGGAAGACGAGTGGGTAAATTGGGACCAAAGGGACAATTTTATGATGAAGTAAATTATTGGACTTTTAGTGGTAGTTCTTTCAAATGAACATTTGAAGCAATTGTTATAATGCAATGTTGTTCTAATTTTTTAAAAAAGTGATAAAACCATGTTCTGACAAAGTCTCAAAAAATCAGAAATAAACTCCTAAAACATGAAAAAATTAATAGAATGCAGTTAATTACACTAATGCAATATTATACATTACAATGCATTTTAATGAAGATAAAGTCCTACTGGCAAAGAAAACAATCATCAATTTGCACTTATAATCATAATTTATAAATTCAAATAAAATGTGGATCATGGCAGGTACTCTTTTCCTTCCCAACATTTACTGCCATTTTTTTCTCTCACTGGATTCTGAAATGCTACATTATCACCTTCTCAAGCTCCCTCTCAGCAAGCCACCAGTACCAGGTCTGTTTGGGAAAGTGAGGGAGTGTATTTTGAGCTTTTTCAACTCATACCCCTCTTCCTGATTTGGACATAGTATCTGTTTTTATTGTTGTTTAATTTAGTCACCATGAATTACCAAACTATTCATGATTACATTTCAGGCACTAACTGTCCCAATACCAATCGCTTCACCAGTGTCCACTTCCCTGCCTCATGGGCTGGGGGAGAAGGCAGCTGGGATGGAGAAGGGGTCACTAAGGCAATGATGGTTGGAGGGATTGCTCAGAATGGGAGATGTGCACTGAAAGTAGATAAAGGACCAAACATGATGGCCTCTCAGTATCTGTATTGCAAACCATAATGCCCAAAAGTAGAGAGAGAGTATGGGGGGAATTATCTGCCATAGAGGCAGGGGAAGGAGTGGTATGGGGGGCTATTAGGGACATCGGTGGTGGAAAATATACACTGGTGGAGGGATGAGTGTTTGATCATTATATGACTGAAACTCAATCATGAAAGCTTTGTAACTGTATCTCATGGTGATTCAATTAAATAAATAAATAAGTAAATAGTGATTTATCAGTAGTTGGGAGATAAGAAAATTGGGGAAACTTTAGTCAAATTTAGTCAGATTTTAGTCATATTTAAAATCATCACTTTAAACAGAGAATGAATAAGTTTTGGAGTTTGAGTTTCAGGATGGAGACAATAGTTAACTACCATTACTTATTGGAACACTGCTAAGATAGTAGATCTTCCAAATTTTCCCCATCCATGTACACACATATATAAATATAAATTATGCAATGATGTGAAGATGTGTTAACTGATATTATTGTGCACCAACTCATCATTTTGTACATCTAAAAGTGACATTAAGGGTGTTCGAGCATTATGTAACTGAGACTTAAGCCTGAAAGCTTTGTAACTTTCCACATGGTGATTCAATAAAAAATAAATTAGAAAAAAAAAGTGACATTAAGTCAGTTACTTTGTAAATAACTTGGAAAATATAATAATTAAAAAATAAAAAGTCAAAGATAAACATTAACATCTCCTACATTTCATGAATATAAAAATGAATAATGAATAATTATACATATTGAATAGAATACAAAAATTAATATTTGTACATTTCACAATAAATTGTAATTAGTTACTTGTGAAAACAATGTGAACAGCTAAAATTCTACTAGCATTACATGACTTTAGAGGGGCTGGAGCGATAGCACGGCGGGGGAGGGCGTTTGCCTTGCACGCGGCCAACCCGGGTTCGATTCCCAGCATCCCATATGGTCCCCTGAGCACCGCCAGGAGTAATTCCTGAGTGCAGAGCCAGGAGTAACACCTGTGCATCGCCAGGTGTGACCCAAAAAGCAAAAAAAAAAAAAAAGAAAAGAAACTACATGACTTTAGAAAGTTCTCTTTTTTTTTTTGCTTTTTGGGTCACACCTGGCGATGCATAGGGGTTATTCCTGGCTCTGAACTCAGGAATTACTCCTGGCAGTGCTCAGGGAGACCATATGGTATGCTGGGAATCAAACCCGGGTCAGCTGCATGCAAGGCAAATGCCCTACCCGCTGTGCTATTGCTCCAGCCCCAGAAAATTCTTATTATAAATTAGATATATTCCAATATTCCAATAAAGAACTTTTTATATAATTGCCACCAGCAAAGTAGAAAATATATTATTTTCTAATCACAATGACTGATAAGTAATAATAAATAATAGTTCTGAAGTATATAAAAATCTTATAGTTACATATATTATATGTAAGGAAACTTTATTGTTTTAAAAATGATAATTTTATAGGCACACACCTGGTTTGTCTGCTGGTACCTTCATGCGTGAGGCTCGTCCGAACGTGTGGACAGGGGCCTTGAGCATGGCTGTGGCTAGGCTCCTGAGGTCTTCGGCCACCAGGAGCTCTGTTCGAGGTGGGGAGGGAAGCTGGAGCCCATCCCCTCTGAGGGGCCCCGGGGAAGACAGCCAGGTGTGCGGGCAAGAGACTCTCTGCATCGCTCTCTTCTGGGAGCTTGCTTTTAAGCCTCTGGATGTTGGCCATTGGAGGTATTACACAGCACTGGGGGACTCAGGGCTGAGACCTCCAAGCCTGCTCGGATCGGGACTGGGCCTCTTCCACCCAGATTTCCCATTTTCCTAGGTAGTCACACCCAGGGATTGCCCCCGGTGCCCTGTAATCCCACCAATGGCCAACATCCAAAGACTTAAAAGCAAGCTCCTGGAACCACGCAACATCTTATATCCTTCTTCTCCCTCTGGGAGAACTGGCAGGCTACCGAGAATTCCTGCACACACCTGAGAGCCTTGCAAACTCCCCATGGTGTATTCATATGCCAAACCACTAAGAAGCTGGGTCTCATTCCCCTGACCCTGAAAGAGCCTCCAATGAGGCATCGTTGGGAAGGACGAGTAGAGAGAGGCTTCTAAAATCACAGGGCTAGACGACTGGTTCAGCCCTTTTGGAAAACAATATGGACGATTCTCAAAAAATTAGAAATTGAGCTCCCATTTGACCCAGAAATACCACTCCTGGGAATATATCCTGGAGAGGCAAAAAGGTACAGTAGAAATGACATCTGCATTTGTATGTTCATTGCAGCACTGTTTACAATAACCAAAATCTGGAAAAAAACGAAGTGCCCAAAAACAGATGACTGGTTAAAGAAACTTTGGTACATCTCCACGAAGGAATACTATGCAGTTGTTAGAAGTCATGAAATTTGTATATAAGTGGATCAACATGGAAAGTATCATGTTAAGTGAAATGAGTCAGAAAGAGAGAGACAAACATAGAAAGAACACACTCATCTGTGGAATATAAAATAACAGAGTAGGAGACTAACACCCAATAGTTGGAGATAATAATGACCAGAAGGTCTGCCCCACAACTTGGAAACTGTCCTCAAATGCTGGGGGGAAAGGCAGCTCAGATAGAGAATGGGAGGACCATTCGGGTTGAAAGATGTGTGCTGAAAGTAGACTATAGACCGAACATGATGGCCACTCAATAACTGTATTGCAAACTACAACACCCAAAAGGAGAGAGAATAAAAGAGAATGCCCCGCCGCAGAGGCAGGGTGGGGTGATGGGGGATGGGTGGGGGTGGTGGGAAGGATACTGGGAACATTGTTGGAGGAGAAGGGCACTGGTGGAGGAATGGGTAAATGATCACTGTATGACTGAAATGCAACACGAAAGTTCATAAGTATAAGTTTGTAACTGTACCTCACAGTGATTCACTAATTTTAAAAAAGTGCTGAGGAAAGTCTATGTCTCCACTTCTTTTAAGGAAATTTGTCAGTAGATTTAAATCCCAATTCCACTGAGTAATCCAGGATGATCTCACCTTGACACTCTTACAACTGCAAAAATCCTTTATCTAATAACATCACACATGCAGGTTCTGGGTGGACAAGCCCTTTTGGGGATTATCACCCACTTCTCTTTACACAATTTTAGGGGGAATCGCTTTGAGAGGCAAAGAATGAGAATATTTTTAGCTCTGCAGCTACACATTACAAAATTATGGCAAGGTATACTATTTGTGGGCTGGAGCGATAGCACAGCAGTAGGGCTTTTGCCTTTCAGAGGGTTGACCCATGTTTGATTCCTCCGCCCCTCTCAGAGAGCCCAGCAAGCTACCGAGAGTATCGCACCCGCATGGCAGAGCCCAGCAAGCTACCCGTGGCATATTCAATATGCCAAAACAGTAACAATAAGTCTCACAATGAGAGACGTTACTGGTGCCCGCTCTAACAAATCGATGAGCAATGAGATGACAGTGACAGTCACAGTACTATTTGTGTTTCCACGAGAAGATTGGCTATTTATGAGCCCTAGCAAATGCTCAACTCCAATATGCTCATTCTCATACTCACGCTATATTTCTCCCCTAGGCACTCCCCAAGAATAACCATGATAAAGAAGCTGAAGCAACATGATGGCAATTGAGTAGCCATGAGAAAATGAGCTGCTGCCATTTAGACTAAGGCCCCCAAAGACTGTGTTTGGTATCTAGAAAATTCCATTCAATTCAGAGTGTGGGAAGAAGCAGCAGCAGAATGCTGGAAAGACCACATTCTTTCCACGGCAGAAGCCACTGCCAGTGGGCAGCCACCACTTAGCTCTAATTCAGTAAAGTGGAGTGATAAGCAAGGGAAAACCAATACAAAGCAATGAATCTTTCTTTCCATGAAACCTTTTATCTGAATGTGTGTGTGGTGGGGGTATGTAATTGAACGCAGTAGCCTGATGCATTTGTTAGCTGTAACTGAGTTTTTAAAGATATAGCGTGAGTTGATTGTGTGCCCATGCTTAAAAGAAGATCTTACAGGCTCCGCTTCTTCTATATATTTAAAATGTAAAAAATCACAATGTTCCTGATGAGAACCAAGATAGCTCTATTACTTGAAGAAATAAACCCAGGAACCAGTGGACACTAAGATGTTCCACTAGTAGATCCAAATAGAGGGTCTCTGGCTGGGTACCATTATGAGTTGTGTAATAACTATTTCACAACAAAATAATACAAACTGTGCATGTTCTTTAGTGCCCCTTAAATAGTGAAAAGCACTAGTTCACAAAAACAGCACTGTATATGTTCTCATATTTAGTGCCCAAATCCTAGGGCAGAGGATGTTAAGGCCTGACACATAAATCACCTACTTATTCATCTAAAGTGGTTCTTCTAACCAGCTGAGAAGTCAAATATAGGACTCAAAAATAGATCTCAGAAGATAGCAACATACTGTAGAGATGCCTCCTCACACTTGCCAGGCTGACTTCATCCAGGGACCTAGGATGGGAGCTGGTGACCCTATCACCTGCCCCACCATGCTTCTGGACCCCCAAATCACCATCCATTTAAAAATTTAACTCCAGCTCTAACCCTATTTAAAATTTTAGAATTCCTGGAGCATGACTTCTAATACTTTATGACACTGACATACCAAGAGTAGCATACCACACTTGATGGGATATAAAGAAGAAGGCAACCGATCTTAAGGCTCTGTAGGATAATATTGGTTTGTCCTTTCTGCCTTGCCACAGGGAGCTTAGGTCTATTGGGTTACTCCAGTCACAGTGCTCCCATTCCTCTGTGTTTGTTTTATAGTTTTGCTTTTGCGGGGTGTCACACCCAGTGATGCTCAGGGGTTACTCCTGGCTCTGCACTCAGGAATCACTCCTGGAAGTGCTTGGGGTACCATAGGGGATGCCAGGGATCAAATCCGGGTCAGCTACATGCAAGGTAAATGCCCTACCTGCTGTACTATTGCTCCTGCCCCTCTGTGTTTATATGTAACCTCTTTCTTTGTGCTCTGCTTCCCCAACCGGCCAATCACATTTATCTCCTAATCAGTTTCTGTTAACTTGTAAATATTGCTTTTCTCTTCTTAGGTCCTCTGCATAGTTAATTCAGAGCAATGTCCTTTTTGTAAAGACACAGGAAGACAGTTAATGCTATGCTTTTGTAACTTGGGAGTTAATTGACTCCGAATAATATCCACTCCTGGGCATATGTTCTCTCAACTTATGCCGCAATTGCCCTTACTTCCTAACACCCCAAAAGTAGGGTCCCAATAAGGGACTACATTAACCCAGGCAAGCTGTGAGCTACCCTGGCATCAAAATGGGCCAGGCCAAAGTGCCATAATACTTAACTGTAAGTTAAGAGCATGGTCATGGACAAATTCTGTCATGATTCAAAAAGTAACAACTAGATTAGGACCCTGCTACGGTTAGGAAAGATTAATCTGGCCTGAGCACTGTAGTCTGGGATCTACAGCGAGATGCTCCCAAGAGAGCCACCCTACAAGCTCAATGTATCTCTTACTGTGTCCATACAAAATAACTATTATTAAGAAGTAGAATTAAGATGTTAAGATGTTAATTAAGTATTGGACTAAGGAAAGGAGAAAAAACCCGAGGTGGTATTTTGCCCTTGAGCCTGATCAGAGATCAGGAAGGGCTTTGGTATATTGATTGTGCTACCCCCAGTGCTGGGGAGTTGGTGAGAGATAAGAGAGACCAAGGTGTTGAGTCGGAGCGCAGAGGAGCAAGCAAGGGGAACAAGGGAAGAAGAATGTAGGGGAAGAATGCAGGAGCAGGTGTGTGAGGAGAATTGGAACAGGCACCTGGGGAGAATGGAATAAACGGCACCTGATCACCAACCTGGCCCTAGTTTCCTCCTTCATCTGCCCATGGCGTGGGGAAGCGGCCTGAGACCACCGAACACATATATGGGAGAGAGAGCCAAGGGATTCCCAGTCGATTCTGATTCCACAAGGCTCAACCTGCAACAACATGTTAATGATCTCTTATACAGGGGCTTGATGGCTCCAAGGTGAGACACAATTTTCACACATTTTCTTCTAAGGAAACCTTTTTGGATCATTTGTAGTGGATTATTTATAACAAGGAATACAAAATAAGTTGTTTGGCATCTGCCTTGGGGAAGGCTTAGGTGGTGGTGGGAAAATTCAAAATATTGGTGGTGGGAAGGTGTAATGGTGGTGAGATTGGTGTTGAAATATTAAATATAATAAATTATTGTGGAAAACTTTATAAAATTATTTTTTTAAAAAGAATACACTGAGCAATGTCTACATGTCTGCCTATGTATGGAGGTTAATTAAGCACAAATATATACATTTACAAATCTAAATACAAATGCAGACATTGTGCTTCTGGAATTACCTACCAGTTTTTACTAGGAAACTTTGCCAGATGTGAATAGCTAAAGTGGTTCTCAACCAATGGCCCAATTTGATATTGGATAATGTTTGGGAACATTTTGGTTGTCATGACTTGGAGGTGGGTTGGTACTAGCATCTAGTAGGTAGATGCCAGGGAGCTGTTCAATACTCTATATGCATTGTACCAAACAGACACTCAAAGTAGAGTTTTGTAGTCCAACGTGTCAATACCATTGAGGTAGAGAATTATATTGATCCTCTTTCCTCACCATCTATGTGGCTCTCTTCACTAACCTATCTAGTCATAACTCAGCTGTATCACCAGTAAAAGCAAGCAATCAGTTCTCCTGTGATAGCAATCTCCCTGAACTACCTGTCAACTTCTTAGCTACAAATCACTAAAGCCACTCTACAAAGTTTAAATTAAAATGAATCTATTCAAGAATACTGAGCACTCCACAGAATTTCCAGGGGTAGTGAATAAGAAAGCCTCACTGGAGAGCTATAGAAACCACAATGTAGCAAAGACACTAGGTACATTCTGAAGGTAGCCTTTACCACCACCTTAATCAAAAGATTGTTTTAGTACACTTATCCTACTTTCTCTTTTTCCTCACTCTGAACGGAAGTTTCATGCAGGTAGATTTAGCTAATGTTTAAGTGCATGATGAAAATGATGGAAGGATGGAAGAGCAGCTAAACTCATGGACATGAGAAGTGATTACCAACTGAGAAAGCCTAGAGAAGCATCTCTGTTAGATTAAAAGCCAACAAAAATGTATGTGTTAAAAATACACATCCACTGTTGGAGCATGACCCCAGGTGCTCTTAGATGCTTGCCTTGCTAAGACCATCTGTGGATGAATTCCCAGTCCTAGACCAACATCCCTGTGTATCTGCTTACATAACACCCTCTTCATGTGACCAGACACCCACCACACCCCCTCCAGTCGCGGGCAGAACGAATCCTTAAAAGCATAAAATTAATAACAGATTTCTTTAATAAAACTCTACAAGAAAAAAGAAATTAGGAAGACATATACAAAATATTGGAAGAAAAGAACTGCCAACCAAAAATTCTCTACTTAGTAAGGTTATCACCCAGAGTTGAGGGTGAGGGGTAAATAATTCTTAGATAAAAGAAAGCTGGGGACATTTATAACATCTAAACCAGCCATGCAGTACTATTTAGTAGCTTCTTATAAGAAGCAAACATCAAATGGCCTAAGCACCCAACTTCCCAATAAGCACATGGCAACAAATCACTTCAGTTATTTCTCTAAGTGTCAATGAACTAAATTCTCCTGTAAAACAGCACAGAGTGGTTGGATGGATGAGGAAACAAAATTCAGCATTCTGTTGCTCACAAGAGATATACTAAACTCCCACAATAAACACAGGCTCGGAGTATAGAGGTGAAAAACCATTATGCAGATTAACAGAAGAGATTTAAAAAACAGGAACAGCCATATTTGTATTAGGCCAAAAAGTATACAAGCTAAATAAAATTTTAAAAGATAGGAGGGCTGGAGAAATAGCACAGCAGGTAGGATTGTTGCCTTGCACTCAGCTGACCCAGGTTCAATCCTGAGCATTCCATATGGTCCCTGAGCACCTCCAGGAGTGATCTCTAGTGCAAAGCCAGGAGTTACCCTTGAGAATAGCCAGGTGTGTTCCAAGAAACCAATAATTAAAATATGGATATAGGGATTGACATTACATATTGGTTAAGGGGTCAATAGATCATCAATATATATGCACCAAAATGAAAGGGAAGAAAAGTTTATTAGGCAAATTCTAATAAATATAAATAGTTGCATCAATGACAACACAATATTAAATAGTCATGATAAAATCTCTCAACAAAATAGGAGTTGAAGGAACTTTCCTCAATATAGTCAAAGCCATCTACCACAAGTCCACAACAACCATTATTCTCAAAGGAGAAAAACTAAAAGTCTTCCCTCTAAATCTGGGACAAGACAAGGTTGCACACTCTGACCACTTCTATTTAATACAGTACTGGATGTACTCACCGTGGCAGTTAGGAAAGAAAAAGATATTAAGGGCATCCAGATAGGATAGGAAGAAGTCAAGCTCTCACTATTTGCAGATGACATGATACCATACTTAGAGGACCCTAAAGCCTCTACCTAGAAGCTCCTATAAACAATAGATTTGTACAGTAGAGTAGCAGATTATGAAATCAATACCCAAAAGTCCATGGCTTTCCTATATGCAAATGATGAATGAGAAGAAAGTGATATTGAAAAAAAAAATTCTGCTCACAACTGTACCATAGAAAATCAAGTACCTCGGAATCACCTTAACTAAGGAGGTAAAGTACCTGTACAATGAGAACTACAAAACGCTACTACAAGAAATAAAAGTAGAGGAGGAAATGAAAACACGTTCCCTGCTCATGGATTGGGAGAATTAACATCACCAAAATGGCAATACTCCCCAAAGCATTATACACATTCAATGCAGTCCCTATAAGGATACTCATGACATTTTTCAAAGAAAGTGGTCAAACACCCCTGAAATTCATATGGAACAATAAACCCCCACAAATAGCTAAAGCAATCTTTGTGAAAAAGATGATGGGAGGCATCATCTTCCCCAACTCCATCTGTACTACAAAGCAGAATTAATTAAAGCAGCATTGTAATTGTAAAACAGGTATTGTATTTAAGACAGACTCACAGACTAATGGAATGGAGTTGAATATCCTGGCACAGACCTTAAATTATATGGTCACTTAGTACTTGATACGGGAGCAAGAAATGTGAAATGGAGCAAGAAAAGCCTCATTAACAAGTGGTGCTGGGAAAACTGGATGGCTACATATAACAAAATGAACTCTGATCCCTACCTAACACGATGCACAAAATTCAGATCAAATTGGATTAAAAATGTCAACATCAGACCTGAATCCATAAGGTACATGAAAGAAAACAGGCAAAACCCTCCATGACATTGAAGCTAAAGACATCTTGCTGACCAAGCAAGTGTACAAAGATAAACAAGTGGGACTCATTAAACTTAGACACTGTGCACCTCAAAAGAATGGTGGCTGAGATACAGAGACAGCTCACAGAATGGGGAAAAAATATTTACCCAATGGTCATATAAAGAGGGGTTAATATCCAAGATATATACAGCACTGGTAGAACTTTACCAGAAAAAAAAAAAACATCTAAGCCCATCTAAAAATGGGGAGAAGAAATGAATAGAAACTTCCTCAAGGAAGAAATTCGAAGGCCAAAAGGCACATAAAAAATGCTCTATGTCGCTATCCATCAGGGAGATACAGATCAAAATAACAATGAGATATCATCTCACACTACAAAGACTGGCACACATCCAAATGAACAAGAAAAATCAGTGCTGGCACAGATGCAGAGAGAAAGGGACCCTCATTCATTGCTGGTGGGAATGCCGACTGGGCCAGCCTTTTGGAAAAATGTGGACATTCCTCAAAAAACCTGAAGTTGAGCTCCCAGTTGACCCAGCAATAGCACTTCTGGGAATATATCCTGGGGGTCCAAAAA
Source organism: Sorex araneus (assembly GCF_027595985.1). Taxonomy (NCBI): domain Eukaryota; kingdom Metazoa; phylum Chordata; class Mammalia; order Eulipotyphla; family Soricidae; genus Sorex; species Sorex araneus. The sequence continues at coordinate 350,872,635 of NC_073302.1, forward strand.
CACACAGTAGAAACATCATCTGCACTTCTATGTTCATTGCAGCACTATTCACAATAGCCAGAATTTGGAAACAGCCTGAATGCCTGAGAACAGATAAATGGACAAAAGAAAACTATAATCTACATAATGGAATACTATGCAGATGTTAGGAAAAATGAAGTCATGAAATTCACATATGAATGGATAAACATGGAGAGTATCATGCTGTGTGAAATGAATCAGAATGACAGACAGAATGACTGCACTCATTTGTGGGACATTAAAAAAAAACATAGTATGAGACTAATATCCAAGGACAGTAGAAACAAGGGCCAGGAGAATTGGTCCACGGTTGGAAGCCTGTCTCAAGTGCTAGGGGAGAGTGCAGTTGGGATAGAGAAGGAGTACTGTGACAATGATGGTTGGAAGTGATCACTCTGAATGGTAGATGTGTGCTGAAAGGAACAGACATCAGGGCCTCTCAGTATCTGTATTGTAAACCATAATACTCAAAAGAAGAGAGAGAGAGAGAGAGAGAGAGAGAGAGAGAGAGAGAGAGAGAGAGAGAGAGAGAAAGGTACCTGCCATAGAGACTGGCTGGGTGGGTGGAGGAGGGATAGATGGATATATGGGAGGAATACTGGGGACATTGGTGGTGGGAAATGTACACTGTTGGGGGCTGGTGTTGGAACACTGTGTAATTGAAATGTGATCATGAACAGTTTTGTAACTGTGTATCTCACAGTGATTCAATTTTATTTTAAAAGTTCAAAACTGTGCTTCAGAAAATAAAGCATCTCAAAGTCAGCTTAACAAAAGAGGTAAGGGAGATCTATACAAAAAAAATTACAAAACACTACTTCAAGAAACAAAAGAGAATACGATGAAACGGAGACACAACCCTGCTCATGGAGCAGGAGGTTTCACATCATTCAAATGTCAATACTCCCCAAAGCATTATACAGACTCAATACAGTCCCTAGAAGGACACCCATAACAGTTTTTCAAATAGGTAGATAAAACACTCCTGAAATTCATATGGAAAAATAAACCCCCACGGACAACTAAAGGAATTCTTGGAAAAAAAGAAGATGGGAGGTATCATCTTCCCTAACTTCAAATTGTATTACAAAGCGGTAGTAATTAAAACAGTATGTTATTGGAATGAAGACAGACCTGAGAATAGAGTTTAACATCCTGACACAGACCCTCAACTATATGATCACTTAATCTTTGATAAAGGAGCAAGAAATATGAAGTGGAGCTAGGAAGTCCTCTCCAACAAGCAGTACTGTAAAAAACTGAGTATCTACATGTAAAAAGATTAACTCAGACCTCTTTCTAATGCCACGCACAAAAATTAGATTAAAATGCATTAAAAACCTCAGTATCGGGGGGCTGGAACAATAGCACAGCCGGTTGGGTGTGTGCCTTGCACGCAGCTGACCCGGGTTCGAATCCCAGCATCCCATATGGTCCCCCGAGCACAGCCAGGAGTAATTCCTGAATGCATGAGCCAGGAGTAACCCCTGTGCATCACCGGGTGTGACCCAAAAACCAAAAAAAAAAAAAAAAGACCTCAGTATCTATAAAAAAGTAAAGCACACCAAGGGGTGTGCACTCTCGGGCTCTCCAGGCGGCTGTGTCTCACCGCCTGCGTTTGGTGCTCTGGAACCGCTGTGTATGGGCTGGATTGGGACAGCCGTTGGCCAAGGACAGGCGAAGGAAGAACGAGGACCAAGCTGGTTGCTGATTAGTTACCGTTTATTCAATTTTCCATCTTTCTCATCTCCCGCACTCAGTCCTCTCTCGATCTACTCCAGCCTCTCTGGCTTCTCTCCTCCTACTTGTCTCTCCCACCTTGCCCTCTAGGCTACACCCAGCCTGGTAGCAAAATCAACATAAGAAAGCCCTTCCTGAGGGCAGGGCATTCCAAAGCCCTTCCTGACTCTTAAGGTTTATTCCTTTCCTTAGTCCAAACAATTATTAACATCTTAATACTAGTTATTTTTGTATGGACATAGCAAGAGATACATTGAGACTTGCAAGGCAGCTCTCCTGGCAACATCTTGCCACAAACTCAGACCACAGCACTCAGGCCAGATTAATCATTCCTCACCTTAGCAGGGTCCAAATCTAGTTATCACTGTTTGGATCATGACAACATTTGTCCATGATCAAGCTCTTAACTTATTGTCTGGACCCTGCTTTTGGGGGTGCTAGGAAGTAAGGGCAGCTGAGGCTTAGGTTGAGAGAACAGATGCCCAGGAGGAAAATATCATGTAGAGTCAAATGACTCCCAGGTTATAAAAGCATGGCATTTGCTAAGTCTTCCTGTGTCCATACAAAAAGGACATTGCTCTGAATAAACTATGCAAAGGACTCAAGAGAAGAGAAAAACAGTATTTACAAGTCAACAGAACACTAAGAAAGAAGCTACAAATAAACAAAGAGGAATGGGAGCACCACAGCGTGCAGGGAGTAACCCAATAAACCTAACCTACCTGAGGCTATGTTATCCTACAAGTATCAGACCTGAATCCCTAAGAACATCGAGGAAAATGTAAACATAACCCTTCATGACATTGAAGCTAACGGCATCTTTGATGATGAAATACCACTGACAAAGCAAGTGGAAGCAATGATAAATGGGACAACATTCAACTAAGAAGGTCCTGTGCCTAAAAGAAATGGTGAGCAAGATACATGGACAGACCACGAAATGGGAAAAATTACTTACACAATACCCATATGAGAAGGGGTTATTATCAAAGATATAAAAGGTACTGGTAGAACTGGATGAAAAAGATATCTAATACCATCAATAAATGAGGAGAGGAAATGAACAGAAACTTCCCCCAAAGAAATACAAATGGCCAAAACACTCTTGAAAAAATGCTCTACATCACAGTCATCAGGGAGATACAAACCAAAACAATGAGATATCATCTCACACCACAGAGACTGGCACAGATCAAAAAGATTAAGAACCAGTGCTGGCACAGATGTGGGAAGAAAAGGACTCTCATTCATTGTTGGTGGAATTTTGACTGATCCAGTCTTTTTGGAATACAACACAGTTGTTCCTCACAAAAACTAGAAATTGAACTTCCAAATGGCTCAGCAATATCACTTCTAGGACTATACCCTGGGGGGCCCAAAAACACACAGCAGAAACATCATATGCACTTCTATTTTCTTTTCTTTTTTTAATCTTATTTTATTATATTGAATCACCATGAGAAAAAAATTACAAAGCTTTCAGGTTTAAGTCTCAGTCATACAATGATTGAACCCTCATCCCTTCACCAGTTCACATGTTCCGCCACCAAGAACCCCAAAATACCCCCCTCCCACCCAGCCCCCACCTAAGTAGCTAATGATCTTCATTTTATTCTCTTTACTTTGAATACATTCAATATTTCAATAGAGAACTCACTATTATTGTTTGGAATTTTCCCCCAACAATCAGGCCTGCTGAAAAGGCATCATTTAATACTTTCTTTTCATTGCTGAGAATGAAGATTCTATGCGCTCGTGTGGCTGCTATTGCGGCCGCGCGGTTTTGGATTTCTGATATTTTAGTTCAGTTCACAGTCTAGATGCATGTCTGTAAGAAGCCACTCTGAGTGCCAAAATGGGTTAGAAGACCTCTTGGATCATAGTCTTTATGATCAGAGGGTCTTGCACTTCTATTTTTATTACAGCACTTTTCACAATTTCCAGAATCTATAAACAACCTGAGTGCCTAAGAACAGATGCCTGGATAAAGAAACTATGGTACATCCACACAATGAGTACTATGCAGTCATGAGGAAAAATAAAGTCATAAAATTCACTTATAAATGGTGGACATGGAGAGTACCATGCTGAGTGAAATGATTCAAAAGAAGAGGGACAGACATAGAATTATTGCACTCACATGTGAGATATTTATGTAATATGAGACTAATACCCATGGACACTAGAAACAAGGACCATACCTTGTTGTCCATGAATGAAAGCTTTCCACAAGTGGAAAAGTGGGGAAAGGGCAATTAGAATAGAGAAGTAACCACTAGGACAATAATAGTTGGAAATTATCACCTGGAAAAGATCTGAGTGCTGAGTGTCAAGGTAAAGGGACATACATGATGACCTGTCAGTACTTGTATTACAAACCATAATGTCCAGAAGGAAAGAGAGAAAGAAGAAAAGTGCCTGTCATTGAGGCAGAGTGGAGCAGTGGCAGGAGGGAAATTAGGGACATTGGTGGTAAGACGTGTACACTGGTGAAGACATGGGTATTAGAAAATTGTGTGACTGAAACTGAATCATGAATAACTTTGTAACTGTGTATCTCACTGTGATTCAGTGACAGAAAGAAAAATTTAAAAAGGGAGAAAGAAAGAAAGAAAGAAAGAAAGAAAGAAAGAAAGAAAGAAAGAAAGAAAGAAAGAAAGAAAGAAAGAAAGAAAGAAAGAAAGAAAGAAGGAAGAAAGGAAGGAAGGAAGGAAGGAAGGAAGAAAGAAAGAAAGAAAGAAAGAAAGAAAGAAAGAAAGAAAGAAAGAAAGAAAGAAAGAAAGAAAGAAAGAAAGAAAGAAAGAAGGAAGGAAGGAAGGAAGGAAGGAAGGAAGGAAGGAAGGAAGGAAGAAGAAAGAAAGAAAGAAAGAAAGAAAGAAAGAAAGAAAGAAAGAAAGAAAGAAAGAAAGAAAGAAAGAAAGAAAGAAAGAAAGAAAGAAAGAAGGAAAGAAAGAAAGAGAATTAATGGCAAAGAAATCTAGAAAACAACACAAAGGAACAGCTGAAACCATGAGTTAGTTTATTTTACTTTGCATGGGTTTTATCCCCCATACTTTATTTAAATATTGTGGTTTGCAAAGATTTTCATTATGACTCGTTATAGGCTCTCAATATTCCAACACCAATCCCATCACTACTGTCACCTTCCCTCCATTTCACAACCAGCCCTTAAGCCTGCCACCATATCAGGCCCTCAATAATTTATTAATATTACTTGTGATCAATAATTTTCCAGGAGAATAATCAAAAAGTTTCCTTAGAATAAAGTTAGTGAAGATTGTTGTATCTCACCTTGAAGCCATTAAATCCTTGTATAAGAGATTACTAAAGTGCTGTTACAGATTAAGCCTCCTGTATTTACAATTTGTTATTTGAGATTGATTGCCTTCTATATTACATTCTATTCAATCTAGTGTGTTACTACTACTTTATCAGCGTTGTACAGTTTGAGATATTGTAAGACCGCAAATGAGGCTGCACGCTCCAGGAAATCCAAAATTTTTAAGGGGTGATAGATACAGCTGGAGTAACATTTTTAACTAGGTGACAGCTCTGGTGTGTGTGCATGACTGCTGAGGCTTCTGAAAGCACAGGGAGATGGCGCGGGTAGTCTATCCAGACTCAGGGAAAGCCTGGATATTTACATCACAAAACCCATATTCCACAGTTTTCAGCAGATTAATTTCTGGATGAGGTTCAGGTTGAGCATTGGGGTATAACCAGGAGTATGGAGGCGATTGTGGAATGTGGGAGTTTTTCAACTGCTGAGGTTCTTTTGAGCAGGCTCTGGGCTGACCCATCCTCCCTTGGGGTGCCCCAGATGACTCAGCCTTTCTCGAGAGCATTTGGGAGAGACTTCTGGAACTTGTTGATCTCTTTTGAGATTTATTTATGAGTCTTTGGATCATGGCTGGTGAATGAGCTTATATGCTGACAAAAGCAGTTCATGAATATGGCTGCCAGGACTCCCAGAAGTACAAGAAGATGGGGTAAATAGCCCCCCAACTCCAGGAAAGTTTGGAGATTTTAGTTACAAAATTTTCATACCAAAGTTTTCCAGCAGATTCAAGTTTTTGTTTTTTTGAAAGAATATATACCATTGACAAACCCTTAACGAGGCTCACAAAGAGAAAAGAGACTAAACAAAAATAAATCAGAACAGAGACAAAAGTGGAGAAATTATAACAGATGCCTAAGAAATATGAAAAGAATCATAAGAGTTTACTATGAATGATTTTATGTCACTATACTGGAGAACCTAAAAGAAATTAATGAATTCTTTAAATCATACAATCTCCCAAGACTAAATCAAAAAGTAGAAAATCTAAACAGATCAATCATGAATGAAAAATATTAATGGGCCTAGAGCAATAGAACAGTGGGTAGAGCACTTCCCTTGCATACAGCCAACCCAGGTTCAATCTTTGGAATCCCGTATGGTCCCCTGAGACCACCGAAGTGATCCCTGAGTACAGAACCAAGAGTAAGCCCTGAGAACAACCAGGTGTGCCCCCCCAAAAAAATGGGGGAGAAAGAAATTAAAACAGTAATTTTAAATCTCCCAAGGACTAAAGTCCATACAGGTTCTCTAGTGAGTTACACCAAAACTTCAAAGAATTTTTACCCATACCCAAGCTCTTCCAAAATATCAAAGAATCAGAATCCCTCTTAATAGCTTCTATGAAGCCAATATTACCCTAATAAATATCAATATAAATATTCTCAACAAAATCTTAGCAAGTCTAATTCAACAATATATCAAAAAAATCATACATCATAATCAATTGGGGTTCATTCCAAAAGTGCAAGCACGGTTCAGTACACACAGATCAATTAATGTAACACACTGTATCAGCAAGGGAAATATAAAAATTATGTTACAGTATCAACTGATGTAGAGAAGGCTTTTGACAAGGTTCACCAGCTATTTATGATTTAAAAAATAAGAATATAAAGTATGTACTGGTCATCTACAACAAATTCATAGCTAATACCATTCTCAACAATGAAACTACGAAAGCCTCTGAGATCAGGCACAAGACAAAGATATCCACTTTTCCACTTAATTCAATAGTTTTGGAAGTTTCAAGCATAGCAATCAGACAAAGAAAAATCAATCAAAAGTATTCAAATTGGATGAATTAAACTATCATTATTGGCAGATTACTTGATAATATACATATAAAACACTGGAGACCCCCCCAAAAAAATTCTCAGAAATTACAAGACAATATATCAAAGTAGCAGCTACAAAATCAACATACAAAAATATCTGTTGCATTTCTGTATGCAAATGGTGAAGAAGAGAAAAAATAAAAAGATAACCCAATTCAAATTAATGCCCAAAGACATAAATACCTTAGAATCAACTTAACAAGGGATGTGAACGACATAGATAGGAAAAAAAACAATTACTTTTGAGGAAAACAAAAAAAGGGGAAACCAAGAAATGGAAAAACATTTCATGGTCAAGAACTGGAAGAATAAACATTGTCAAAATGATCATCGTAGGGGGCCGGAGTGATAGCAGAGCGGGTAGGGCGTTTGCCTTGCACGCGGCCGACCCGGGTTCGATCCCTGGCATCCCATATGGTCCCCGAAGCACCACCAGGAGTAATTCCTGAGTGCAAAGCCAGGAGTAACCCCTGAGCATCGCTGGGTGTGACCCAAAAAGCAAAAAAAAAAAAAGATCATCCTACCAAGAGCATTATACAGATTCAATGCAATATCCATTAAAATCCCAATATCATTCTTTAAGGACATAGAACAAACTACTAAAATTGCTTTGAGTTAATAAAACTACTAGGCTAGCCAAAGCCATTCTGAGGGGGTCAAAAAGATGGTAGATATTAACTTTTCTGACTTAAAATTGTACTCTAAAGATAGATTAATCAAAGGCAAGTGAAACTGGAAGAGGTATATAATTGAGAGCCCAGAGATAAACCTTAGATTTATGGACAGTTAATCTATAACAAAGAAGTTGGGCACATAAAATTAAGCAAAAATAAATCTCTTCAACAAATTGTATTGGGAGAGATGGATAGCCATGAGGAAGGAAGGAAGGAAGGAAGGAAGGAAGGAAGGAAGGAAGGAAGGAAGGAAGGAAGGAAGGAAGGAAGGAAGGAAGGAAGGAAGGAAGGAAGGAAAGAAGGAAGGAAGGAAGGAAGGAAGGAAGGAAGGAAGGAAGGAAGGAAGGAAGGAAGGAAGGAAGGAAGGAAGGAAGGAAGGAAGGAAGGAAGGAAATTAGAATCTGATCTCACACCATTCACAAAAGTGAACTAAACTTGGATTAAGATTTTCAAAGTAGACTGGAATACATAAAATACAACTCTCCAGAAAATGGACCTCAGAGGTATCATCAATGATTTGACTACAGAAGCAAAGACAATTAAAAACAAAAATAAACAAATGGGGCTGGAGCAATAGCACAGTGAGTAGGGTACTTGTTTTGCACACAGCTGACCCTGGTTCAATCCCCGCATCACATATGGTCCCCTGCCAGAAGTGACCTCTGACTACCAGAAGCCCTGTACACCACTGGGAGTGGCCCCAAAACAAAAAATACAAATTTTAAATGGTACTCCATCAAATTAAAAATCTTTTGCAGAAAGAATGGGCTTAGACCTTGACCTGACACCATGCACAAAAGTCAGGTCAAAATGGATTAAAGACCTCAACATCAGACCACAAACCATAAGGTACATTGAAGACAAGGTCGGCAAAACCCTCCATGATATTGAAGATAAAGGTATCTTCAAAGATGACATGCAACTGGCCAACCAAGTGGAAAAAGAGATAAACAAATGGGACTACATTAAGCTAAAAAGCTTCTGCACCGCAAAAGAAACAATGACCAGAATACAAAGACAATATACAGGATGGGAAAGGATATTTACACAATACCCATCAGATAAGGGGTTGATATCAAGGGTATATAAAGCACTGGTTGAACTCTACAAAAGAAAACATCCAACCCCATCAGAAAATTGGGACGAAGACTTGAACAGAAACTTTCCCAAGGAAGAGATACGAATGGCCAAAAGGCACATGAAAAAGTGCTCTACATCACTAATCATCAGGGAGATTCAGATCAAAACAACCATGAGATACCACCTCACACCACGGAGACTAGCACACATCCAAAAGAACAAAAGCAACCACTGTTGGAGAGGATGTGGGGAGAAAGGGACCCTTCTACACTGCTGGTGGGAATGCCGACTTGTTCAGCCCTTCTGGAAAACAATATGGACGCTTCTCAAAAAATTACAAATTGAACTCCCATTTGACCCAGCAATACCACTGCTGGGAATATATCCCAGAGAAGCAAAACAGTATAGTCAAAATGACATCTGCACTTATATGTTCATCGCAGCACTGTTTACAATAGTCAGAATCTGGAAAAAACCCGAATGCCCTAGAACAGACGACTGGTTGAAGAAACGTTGGTACATCTATACAATGGAATACTATGCAGCTGTTAGAAAAAATGAGGTCGTGAAGTTTGCATATAAGTGGATCAGCATGGAAAGTATGCTAAGTGAAATGAGTCAGAAAGAGAGAGACAGACATAGAAAGATTGCACTCATCTGTGGAATATAGAATAACAAAGTAGGAGACTAACACCCAAGAATAGTCGAAATAAGTACCAGGAGGTTGACTCCATGGCTTGGAAGCTGGCCCCACATTCTGGGGAGAAGGCAACTCAGATAGAGAAGGGAACACCAAGTAAAATGTGGTTGGGAGCCATGCGGGGGAAGGGTGATGCATGCTGAATGTAGACTAGAGACTGAACACAATGGCCACTCAACATCTTATTGCAAACCACAACACCTAATTAGAGAGAAAGAACAAAAGGGAATACCCTGCCACAGTGACAGGGTGGGTTGGTGGGGTAGATGGGATTGGGGAGGGTTGGAGGGATGCTGGGTTTATTTGTGGTGGAGAATGGGCACTGGTGAAGGGATGGGTTCTCGAACTTTGTATGAGGGAAACATGAGCACAAAAATGTATAAATCTGTAAATGTACCCTCACGGTGATTCACTTATTAAAAACTAAATTAAAAAGAAGATATAACCCCTGAACTTGAGGAACTTAGCATTTCATTATAACCACTCAGACATGTGGGCAAGAAGCAGTGGTAAGGTAAAGTGTGAACTTAGTTTTCAGTTCAGTGGTGCAAATGTAGAATATTTAAAGTTTCTCTTTATCTGCTCTATTAATTTTCAAATGACAGTTTTACTAAAACATTTGGATTTGGAAAAAACCCACAAGAACCTGGGCTGTGAGAAATGAACATCATCCTTAAGAGACTGTATTTTTGGTATTGGAATAATCTGTTTTGAATCTTGATTCCTAACTGAAGAATTTTCCTTCCTTATTTCCTCTTTGGTGAATTCTTTAGCTATAGTACTAGTTCAAAGCTTCTTTGAACAAAACTTGCCTTGTGACTTAAATTTGCATAGGAGAATGGGGTGTGAAATTGAAAAAAACATGTAACTTTTTAAAGAGAAAAGGTGGTTTCTGAAAACAACAGATTGAAAAAATTGACTGTATTCTCATATAAAAGTTGAGGCAAATGTAAAATATATGTAATTTGTAATTGCTTAAAAGGATCTGTTTTGACAATTGTAAGCCAGCACACATTAACCAAGAACAAATTAAAAGAGAAAATATTTGCTCTTAAAAAAAATAATAAAAAGAAATCTTTTGCAGGTGGACTGGATGGGGCTGGAGCGATGGTATACAGTGGGTACAGATGGTAGATGGTACTTGCCTTGCATGCAGCCGTCCCAGGTCCAATCCCCAGCATTCCATATGGTCCCTTGAGCATACAGGGTTAATCTTCAGCATATAGGAGTAAGCCTTAAGCACAGCCGGGTGTAGCCCAAAAAACAAAACAAGAATAAGCTTTTGCAAGTGGGAGAGGGAGATAGAACAGCAGGTAGGTGCTGGCCTTGTATGTGGCTGATCCAGGTTTTATATGCAGCACCCATATCTGGAGTGATCCCTGAATGCAGAGCCAGGAGTAATCCCTGAGCACTGTCAGGTGTGCCCCCCACACAGACACACATATACACACTGTAGCACTGTAGCACTGTCATCCCGTTGTTCATCGATTTGCTTGAGTAGGCACCAGTAAGGTCTCTATTGTAAGACTTGTTATTACTGTTTTGGGCATATTGAATACGCCACGGGTACCTTGTAAGACACACACACACACACACACACACACACACACACACACACACACCTTCTGCATGGAAAAGAAACTCAGACTAAAACAAAACAGCACTGTACTGAATGGGAGAAAATATTTGCACACAATATGTCAGCTAAAGGACTGGTACCTAAGACACATAATGCACTCAAAAAGCTCAATAACAAAAGTTTCCATTGAGAAATGAGGAAAGGAAATGAGCAGAGACTTCCCCAAAGATGACACATAATGACACTTCACACTCACTGACGTGCTCCTGGCTGGACCTCACTGCGTGGACGAGCCTTATCCAGAAATTAATTTGTTGTAACACTCAGGTATACTGGTTTTGTGACTGAAATCTCCAGCTTCAAGGGTTGGGGATGGGCTACCTTCCCCAATTTCCCTGTAATTTGGAAGCTGGGCAGTCACACCCACGAAACAACTTTGGTACCACGTAAGCTCTTTCATGGACCATGATCCAGAGGCTCCAAAATAAATCTTGAAAGAGGTCTACAAGTGGCAGTTGATGATGCACAAGACTGAGTCATCTGGGGCAACCCCAAGGGCTGCTGATGAGCCCCTGTTCCTGTTCAATCAGAGCCCCAGTAGCTGAAACTCTCCTCGCTCCATGATGGCTGCTGTGCTCGAGGCCAGACCCCACTGCTCAGATGAGCCTCATTCAGAAATTAATTTGTTGAAAAACTCAGGTATGAGGGTGTTGTAACTGAAATATCCAGCTTCCACAGGGTCAGGGATGGACTACCTTTCCCCTTCGCCCCATGCCTCCAGAGCCTAGGAGTCATGCACACACCCCGATGCCACCAGTTAATGAAGAATTTAACTCCAGCTGTATCACCCTATTAGAAATTTTGAACACCCTGGAGTATGGGCCACAATTTCAGCTGTGCGACATCTCAAACTCTATAACACTGATAAACCAGGAGCAGCACACCAGATTGGATGGGATGTAATGTAGAAGGCAACCAATCTCAATTAACATGCAAACACAGAAGCGTAACCTGCCATCTTAGTAATATTTTATGAAAAGTATTAAGTACTCCACAGTGAGATACAACAATATTCACTAACTTTCTTCTAAAAAAACATATTTTGATAATGCTTTTAGCAAATTTTTTTATAATAAGCAATGTAAAATAAATTATTGAGGGCCTGCTCTGGGGACAGGCTCAAGGGTGGTTGGGAAAATTGTAAATAATGGCTGTGGGAAGGTGCAATATTGGTGGGATTGGTGTTATAATATTGAATGTTTGTAATTCAACTAATGATGTAATAAAATTAGCATTTAAAAGATGACACATGAATGACTAGTGGGCATGTAGAAAAAGTGTTTATAACAATTATTGCTATTTGTAACACAAATCAAAACAACAATGTGATATTATCTCATACCAGTGAGGAATGTTTTATATTAACAAGACTGGAAACAACCAATGCTGAAAATTAGGTGACTAAGGAACACCTATTAACAGCTGTTGGAAATGTTATCTGACTCAGCTTCTATGAAAAGTAATTTGGAGATTCTTGAAAAAAGGAGAGAAGAGGATTCCCATATGACCCCACATTTCCATTTTTAACATCTGCCCACCAAAACAAAAATGTTCATTCAAAAATATGTATACATATACCTATACTCATTTCAGTACAATAGCCAGGATATGGAAACAACCTAAATGTCAGCAACAGATGAACAGATATAGAAATTGTTGAGGAGCTGGAGCAATAGCACAGCGGTAGGGCGTTTGCCTTGCACGTGGCCAACCTGGGTTCGAATCCCAGCATCCCATATGGTCCCCTGAGCACCGCCAGGAGTAACTCCTGAGTGCAGAGCCAGGAGTAACCCTGCACATCTCCAGGGGTGACCCAAAAAGCAAAAAAAAAAAGAAAAGAAAAGAAATTGTTGAATATACAATCATAAGAAAAGATGAAATCATGTAGTTTGTTGCAACATGGATAGAACTGAGAAGCACTATGCTAAGAGAAGTAAGTCAGAAGAGGACAAATGCTGGATGATTTCACTCACCTGTGGCAGAGAGATAAAGGAAAATAACAAAAATCTCAAACACAATAACAAACCTTTGCCCTTGGAATGCAAAATCAATTATGAAGAAGTTGAGAGGGAGGACAGAGAGTGGGAGAGAAGACTAGACTACCAGTAATATATGGTCGGTGGTAGAGGACATGGGCACTTCAGTGGTGGAAAACAGTCATTTTATATATATATACATATATATATCAATACCATAACTTTGATTGTCTCATACTTGTCACTTGTCATCCCTTTGATCTTTGATTTGCTCAAGCAGGTGCCAGTAATGTCTCCATTCGTCTCTGTTGTGTGCTAGTGTAGCCCAATGATATCTGCTCGCTCCAGGAACACGAGAACCTCAAACCGTTCATTCAGGATTTTGATGAAGAAGTCTGATAATCTCGTAGGTGGGCAGCCACGTGGTCTTTTGACGTCCCGTGGAATCCAGTCGGTAATAGTTCTAGTCCAGTGGTCTAGAATTGCATTACATGTTCGGCCCATCTGATTTTCAATGCTTTGGCAAACGAGACAGCGTCCCTGATTCTTGATCTGATCATCGACGGAGGTCAGAACTCCAGATTCCTTCTCTCACTTGAGGGAAATATGATATTCCAAGCAGAGCTCGTTCGATTCCTCTTTGGGATACCCGAATAGCGTTCTTGTCCTGTTTTCGTAGGGCCCAGGTCTCTGAGGCATATGTTAGTGCAGGAAGAATGGTGGAGTTGAAAAGATATTCCCAGAGCTGGAGGTTCTTCGTCCTCTTAACCACTTCTTCGATGCTCTTGAAGGCATTCCATGCTGCTTTCTTCCTCCTGTGCAGTTCTGGCACCAAGTCGTTCCTCATGTTGAGTTCTCGACCCAGGTGCACATAGCTGCTGCATTCAGAGATGTTCGTTCCGTTGAGAGCAAATGGAACATCAGGGACTAGTTCATTTTTCATAAACATTGTTTTGCTGAGATTCAGCTGCAGTCTGACCTTTCCACACTCATGATGAAAGTCAGCCAGGATTTGTGCCGATTGGCTAATGTTTGGTGTTATTAGAACTATGTCATCAGCAAAGCAGAGGTGGTGTAGTTACTGACCATCTATCTTCACTCCCATTCCTTCCCATTCCAGTCATTGCATGACGTTCTCGAGGATAACACTGAAGATTTTCAGTGAAATGGTATCACCCTGCTGAACCCCTCTCTTTACATCAATGATCACTTCCTTGTAGAATGGTGAGATCCTGGTGGTGAATCCGTAATACAACTCACAGAGGATCATGATGTACTGAGTTTGAACACCCTGATTGGCTAGGACTTCAATGGCCGCTTCAGTCTCAACAGAATCAAAGGCCTTCTTTAAATCAATAAACATTAGACAGAGCGGCATCTTGAACTCTTGTGAAACCTCAGTGAGCTTGATCACTGTCTGGATATGGTAGATCATGCTGAATCCTTTTCGGAACCTGGTTTGCTCACATGGTTGTCCTTTGTCTAGTGTTCTGCCTATTCTATTCAGGATGACTCGAGTGAACTATTTGTAGACGATGGACAACAGGCAGATTGGATGATAGTTGCCAATGTCGTGAATGTCTCCCTTCTTGTACAACAGAATGGTTCTGCTGGTTTTCCAATGGGATGGAACCTTGCATTCGGACAGGTAGTGTGTGAAGAGCTGAGCCAGTGTATTGACGAGTATGTGTAGTACTAGTGGCAGATTCTTTAGGTGTTTGGGTCTGACCTTTTCTGTACCAGGTGCTGTACGCGTCTTTACCGACAAAATGGCGTGTCGGATTTTGGAATGGAGGATGTTGGAAACGACATATCCATCCTGCAGGATTTAGTATGTGGGCAGGGGTGCATGGCTATCAAAGAGATCTGAGTAGAAGTTATGGATAATCTTCTCTATTGCCCTTCTGGAAGATGTGATAGATTCATCAGGACATCGGAGGGCAGTCATCTTGGTCTTGTTGGCGAAGGACAGATGAGTGTTGAAAATACTTTCCCGGCTTCTGCCGTATCGGCCAACACTACTACTCCTTTTTTTTTTTTGAGGTTTTCCTTTATTGCTTCTCTGCAGAGCTTTGCAAGTTCAGACGTTAGCTTGTGATTGCCTGAGATTTGCACCAAAGCATGTTAGTGAATCAGCTTGAGAGTTTCCGAAGATAGTCTCTCACCCTGTTCGTTCCATTCTAGGCCATGGGTCCCAATGTGGAGTTCTTCGGGCGATCTTCTCGGTCCTATCTTGGCATTAAAATCACCAACGAGTTGTTTTTTATCCCCAAAATAGTGTATAATTCCTTCGAGTTTGAATGAGAGTTTGGCCGGATAAAGTATTCTTGGTGAAGCATTCATCTCATTGAGTTTTTTCACTATATCCCACCACTGCCTTCGAGCTTGAAGGGTTTCCTCCGATAGGTCTGCTGTGAACCTAAGGGGTGCTCCATTGTATGTGATTTCCTTCTTCGACCTTGCGGCTTGCAGTAATGTGTCTCTATCTGTTACGTTCATCATCCTAACTATGATATGTCTTGGAGTTTTTCTGTTAGGGTCTCTTTTAGCTGGTACCCTTCTGGCTCCTTGAATGTGGATGTCTGCATTGTCCAGCTCTGGGAATTTTTCAGCAATGATTTTTTTGACTGTGGCTTTTTCATTGGGGTTGGTTCCCTAGCCAGAATCTGGATAAAAACAGAGTGCCCCAAAACAGATGACTGGTTAAAGAAACTCTGGTACATCTACACAATGGAATACTATGTAGCTGTCAGAAAACATGAAGTCATGAAATTTGCATATAAATGGATCAACATGGAAAGTATCATGTTGAGTGAAATGAGTCAGAAAGAAAGAGACAGACATAGAAAGATTGCACTCATATGTGGAATATAATGTAACTGAGAAGTACAAGTTGGCAACGATGCAACTTCTGGCAGATATCTCTCTGGACTTAGTTACTAAAATACTAAATTACAGAAACCCAAAACTGAGAGGCCGCTAAGTGTGGTCACTCGACCTCATACCTCTTCATCCTCAGCAATGGAAAACAAATTATCTAATGCTTCCTTTTCAGCAGGTCTGACTTTAGGGGAGAGACTCTCCAAACAATAATAGTGAGTTTTGTTGAAATATTGTATGCAATCAAAGTGAAAGTAAAGTGAAATTTATTAGTTACACAGGCGGGGGGGGGGCTTAGGGTGGGGGGGCTAGGGGCGTGGGGGGGTTAGGGGTGTGAGGGGGCGGGGTGGAGCTATACTGGGATTCTTGGTGGTGGAATATGAGCACTGGTGAAGGGATGGGTATTCGAGCATTGTATAACTGAGATTTAAACCTGAAAACTTTGTAACTTTCCACATGGTGACTCAATAAAAAATTAAAAAATAAATAAATAAAATCACCGAAGATGATCTTGTAGAAGGTGTGGTCTTCTTTGTAGAACATCTCCAGCTCCATGTAGAATTTCTCTATTTCTTCTTCATCGTAGTTGGATGTTGGTGCGTAGACAACAAAGATAGAAACTGCCAGCAGTGAGCTACATCTATTCAAGCATAATCATCTGATTCAGGTTGTTAGTCATTCGAATGAACCAATGCTCATGGTCAAGTTTGTGTTGACAAAGACACGGACACCACCGATGCCTCTATTGTCACATGTTCCGAGGAATAGTTCTTCTCCAGTGTCGAAAATGGAGTGATGTGATTGGTACCTTCTCATTTTGGTCAGACCAATGATGCCATACTTGATCTTCTGTGCTTGCACCATCAGGTCCTCGATGGATGCTTTTGATGCCAGCATACATGCGTTGAAAGAACAGTCATTTTAGTCCTTCGTTTTGGCTGTCTAGTTCATCCCTGAGATTTTATCAGCCTCTCCTTGCTCATCCTTCTTAATGCTGTTGTATTGGGGGCTCTTTCAGTGTCAGGGGAATGAGGCCCATTGTTGTTACTGTTTTTGGCATATTGAATATGCCCTGAGTAGCTTGCCAGGCTCTGCTGTGCAGACAGGATACCTTGGTAGCTTGCCAGGCTCTCTGAGAGGGATGGAGGCTTTTAGGGCAGCCTCAAATTGCCTTACAGGTGTTCCTATGGTTCACACCATATTTGAACCCCATCAAATATGGTGTGGTAATTATGGAATGTGTATTAAGTGTCTTATGATGTGTTTCACGGCAGCCGCATGATCCAGAAAGTGGCCTGTAGCATGGCGGTGGCTGGGTAGTGGAGGTAGTGGAGGTCGGCTGATGAGGTATTTATCTGGCACCAGTAGGGTGGGGTCATCTGGGTATGATTTCTTGGGCGCCAGAGATTGGTGGATGCAGAGGATCTCTGTTTCCGGGTTCCGTTGAGCCTGGAGTCCAAGGTCACAAAGTTCTGCTTTACCTGGTTCTGTGGGGTTTCACTCATGCATAAGGCTCAGCCCGAGAATCTGGAAGGCGGCCTGGAGCATGGCGATGGCTGAGTAGTGGAGGTACTTGAAGTATTATGAGTAGATAAAAGAAACAAACTGTGAGAGAAGTCTTTTTTTTTTACAAATAAATTAGAGTTAGTTCATTATTTTTAAGAATTTATAATGTGTCTTTAAATAGAAACGTGCCTAAAATAAAATAAGGTACTGACCAGTTGATGCAAACCTGACCAGAGGTTTATAGAAACCCCTCCCAGACAACACACACACACACACACACACACAGAGTAACTGATTTCACATTTGCTCATTCATTCTTCATGGCAACTCCACAGGACGTGATGGACTACAGAGTGATATTCCACTCTAGCACGTTAGGAAGAGACACGAGGTCAAGTCCCACTGAAGTCCCAGCAACTCCCGAGAGTGCCTCCTCCCTGAGGGCACACTGCGAAGAGCTGAGCACTGGTACAGGCTTGAAGACTAAGAGAGGATACGCAAAGAACAGAAAAATGGGACAAAAGTACAAACTTTTCCCACTTTCCCATAATATTTAGGGTGGGGTCTCCCATGCAGTATTCAGGGACACCAAAGGCCACAATCCTGGTGATACTTGGGCCAGCTAAGCAGGCCAAGTTCAATGCTCAGACTGAAAACAAAGGCCCAGCAATTCTGGGGATGACACCTGGCGACAGTGCTGGGAAGAACCACTTGGTTCTGGGAATCCAACTTGGGGTCTCGTGCATGCCAGGAATGCACACAAACTCTGAGGTGTCTTCCTGCACCCCCAGATATTATGGTTCTATCAAAGTGTCAACCACACAGGGGCTCTTAGAGGATAGCCTCCAGAAAAATTAGAATAATTTTTCAAAGATCAAAGAGCCCAGAAGCCTTGAGTCTGTGCTTTTAATTCAGTTCCCATGGAGTTAGAGAAAGTTTTCTTCCTGATACATGACACCAGCAATATACCAAATACCTCTCATGACCTCAGGCCCGGCCATGACACAGGGACTGCAAACAGCCAGTCACCAGCTCTGAACCCTGGAAAAGATTAGCTCCACACCACTCAGTATGAGTGTACCGCAGAAAAGAGTGTGTGACAGATGAACAAATAAACGCCAGCTAGAATACAAGCTTTTCTAAGGCTCACCCAAGTGGACAGTTTTCAGTTTCAGAGAATGTACACAAAAGAATATGCCTGGTAATAATAACCACAAAAACAATAAGGGCAATACGCTTCACTTGCTCAAATATCCAGAGTTCGTGATGGCAAAGTCAAGTCAACTAGCGTAGCATTTTGTTTCTTGGTTTGTTTGGGTTTTTTGTTTTTCTTTGAGGCCACACCTGCGTTGTTCAGGGATTATTTTCAGCTCTGCGCTCAGGGATCACGCCTGGTGGGGCTCACAGAACCATATCTGATGCTGGGGATCCAATGTGGCTCAGCCACATGTAAGACAGGTGCCCCATCTGCTGTACTATTCCTCTGTCCCTAGAATAGCATTTTGAATAAATGATTTCTGGTAACATGGAAGTCTCTTAGACGTTGATGTAAACTTAGTGTTATTTCATTAGAGACATGCTCCCTGCCAATAGCTGATCACTGAGAACAATGGTCGTATGACATGGAAGAGAGGACAATGGCATGGAAGAGAGGAAAGCATCTGGTTGGGCGTGTAGGGGAGAGGGATGGGTCTCAGAAAGCTGGAAGAGCCAGGACTGTGGAGTGAGTTCCCCTTGAGTCTCTGTCCTGCTGTCCATTTGGCAAGGTCCTGCAGGCTGAGCACCTCTGTGGTGCCATCGAGTAAACGTGGGAAGGAGAGAGTTGGCAAGTAGGCATATCCACATGTGTCTTGGGACTTGCCTTTTCCGCAGGCCTGCCTGCCGCTTTCCTCGAATACCCAACACTCACTGCTGTTGCCTTCTTTGAGAAGGACTAGGGCTCAAGGGCCCCTTCGAACCTACTGTTAAGAAAACAGAAATGATCACACCATCTCCTGGTTATCTCTCCTAAGACTCCCTTGTGAGAGTGTCAGGTGTTACTTAGAGGAATGAGAGGAAATTCACGTTTTGTGAGCATGAGCCCTATGTCTGGAACACTAGAAGCTTTAAAGCCAAACCCAGCTCAGAAGCAGGCGCAGGCAACACCCACTGCCTCAGGAGCAAAGTCAACCAACCTCCTGAGGCAACCCCCCCAACAAGCAGAGAACTGGATGTGAGCAGTTCTTCTGGTTCTGCAACAGGCTCACCTCCCTAGGATGAGGCCATGCCAAGAACACTGGGAGAAGCACCTGCTGGGAATCGTACTGATGGCACATTTCTCAGATATTCTCCCTCTTCCTTATCTGTAGATTGAAGCTTATACTTTCCTGCCTCAGAAAACTGAAGATTTGGTGAGATGATAATGAGAAGGTAAAGGCTGAGATGTTCATTCTGAGCATTAAAAGGCAATGTAATATGTAAGGGACCATGAAAAAAAATAGGAGGAAAAGATGAACAGACACTTCCTCAAAGAAGACAGACAGGTGACCAAAAGTGAGGTGAGAAGAGGTTCTGATCGCATGTCCTTCTCTCCCGGAAGGGAGCATAACATGACGCACACCACAACCATGCCGCTGGACCCAGCGCCAGGCTGTTTCACTCAGGGTGCCCCGGAGGTGGGGGGGTGAGAGCCTTCCTCACCCTAAGGGACCCAGCCCTGGCAGTGAAAACTCCCAGAACTCAACCACTGCCACACTCATGGCTGCTCTCCACACACACAAGCCGAGCCTCATTCACGGGGGAACCTCTGGAAAACAGGTATGCGGGAGTTTGTGACTGAGAACTCTGGGTTCAACAGGACTGGGAACAGAGATCCTCTGCCCATAAACACCCCCTCACCCCACCGACTCCTCACCCCACCCACTCCACCCCCCCACACACACACCTGGCAATTCAGCACTCATGCCCATAAGCCTCCTCTGGCTGGCGCCAGATAATCTCGTCATCGGCCACCATCCAGACCACGTCCTCTCTCAGAGGGAGCATAACATGACGCTCACCATAACCATGCCACCATATCCCACGCCCACGCCAGGCTGCCTCACTCAGGGTGCCCCAGAGTGGGGGCGGGTGAGAGCCTTCCCTGCCCCATGGGACCCCAGCCCCGGAAGACAAAAACTCCCAAAACTCAACCGCCAGCCAGGCTCGAGGCTGCTCCCCACACACTTAGGCTGAGCCTCACTCACGAGTGAAACTATTACTGGACACTTCAATGTGTGTGTGTGTGTGTGTGTGTGTATGCACACAAGACTCAACTTCTAACAGCATGTCAGTGATCTCTTATAGAAAGGCTTAATGGGTACGGGTAGAATACAATTCTCACCCTCTTTCCCCTAAGGATACTTTTTTGTAGCATTTTCAGTGGTTTTTAATAACAAACAATACAAAATATATCATTTCAGTTCTGCTTTGGGGCAGGTATTGGGGTTCTGGATGGAAACACCCGATATATGGTGGTGGGAAGGTGTAATGGTGGTGGGATAGGTGTTTGAATATTAAACATAATTAAATACTACTATATAAAATAAAAATCTTTAATTTTTTTGAAAAAATAAAAGATGCTCTGCATCACCTATCATCAGGGAAATGCAAATCAAAACAATGAGATATCATCTCACACCTGTGAGAATGGAACACATCACAATGAATAAAAACAACCAGTTCTGGTGTGGATGTGGAGATAAGGGGGGCCCTCATTCACTATTGGTGGTATTGTCAACTAGTCAAACCTTGTGGAAAACAATACAGACATTTCTCAGAAAACTAGGAATTGAGCTTCCACATGAATCAACAATTCCATTTCTTGGCATCTACCCCAAAATTTGTATTCAGAAAAGACATGTATGGCCCTGTGTTCACTGCAGCGCTATCCACGCTAGCCCAATCTGGAAACAACCTAAGTGTCCAGGAACAGATGATGTAATAAACTGTGGGACATATATACAATAAAATTCTACTCTGGGGGTGGAGTGATAGATAGCACAGCGGGTAGGGCATTTGTCTTGCACGCGGCTGACCCGGGTTCGAATCCTAGCATCCCATATGGTCCCCCAAGCACCACCAGGAGTAGTTCCTGAGTGCATGAGCCAGGAGTAATCCCTGTGTATCACCAGGTGTGACTAAAAAAAAAAAAAAAAAAAAATCTACTCTGCTTTAAGAAAAGTTGCAATCCTGTAACTTAGTGGGTCTGGAGTGTTACTATGCCAAGTGAAGTGAGTCAGGAGAGGACAGACACAGAATGATCTCTCTCACATCTGGAATATAAAGAAACACAATGGGGTGATAGCAAATACCCAACGGCAACAGAAACTGGGAACTGGATTTTAGTAGGAGCGGATCACTGCAGAAGGTATGGGGAGAAAGGTTGGGGGTGGGGGTGGGGGACACAGGACAGTGGTGAAGGGAAGTGGACACTCCGGTTGTCATCCTGGGGTGTTTTATGCATGAAATCCTACCATTATGGTCACGGAGCCTTAAATAAAATAATTTTTAAGTATGTAAGTGGTCCAGCAGAGCCTGGCAAGCTACCTGTGCATATTGGATATGCCAAAAACAGTAACAATAAGTCTCTCAATGAGAGACATTATTGGTGCCCGCTTGAACAAATCGATGAGCAATGGGATGACAGTGACAGTGATGTAAGTGGTCAAAACTCATGTTACAGGAGATAGCCAACATGAGGATGAGTGAACCAATTTCGGAATCACCTATCACTGCCTCCCTGGAGAGCCATGCCCTGCTATGCTGAGGGCATGGGCCTTGGCTGACAGCTCTCGGGGCACAAGGAACAAGGGAACCAAACTCAGACTCTGTATGAACAGTTTGTCCTGTTCTGCTTCCCTCATTCCAGAGATAGCAGAGTCCTGCCAACAGGCTCCAGGGCGCACAGGATAGCTGTGTTTTGATATTATCCAGAACTGATCTGGGGAGAAGAGCAGTCCCAGAGCCCCTTTGAACAGGCATGAGGATCACACACGTAATTCCTCTGACTTAGCTGAACATGCTCCCTTGGCTGGCTGAATTTAGAAAGAGTAAATATTTTCTAGCAGGTCAAATAAATAATTTTGTTTTCTAAATACCTGCTGGCCTGGGATATGGAAAGAAGAAATATGGGTTCAGATTAGGTCTAAGAACAGGAAGGAACAATTAGCCCTAACTGTGTATTATTGAAGCATTCAATGATCTAAAGGTCTAAAGCCTTAAGCAGGAGAAAATCAATGTTGGCAGTCCTTGCCTTACCCCATGAAGAAAACCTGTTTGCCCTCACTTATTAGAGGTGAAGCGTGGAGAGCTTGGAGGATTCACTAGTCTACACTCTCCTTGGGAGAACTTAGAGTCTCCTTTCATTGTCATATGTTTCCTAAGTGCCAGCACCTCTTCATATTAGAAGAGCCACTTCTTAGGCCAAAAAAAAATTGTTGTTGATGGTTTGATTCCCCTTAGAATAGGAATGAGGACATTCCTTCTGTATGTTGTCATGCTGCTGAAAGGTGGAGGGGAAAATATCAGAGCAAATCAGCCAATAATCACACATCTGAGTGAGGGTCCAACCGTGATGACAGGCCAGGCCTGAGAGGAAGTCAGACCCTTTTGGCAACCAGCAAGAAGTCACAGGGCCCCAGACCTGTAATTGGGGAAGTTACAGGGCTCCTTCCTCCCACTCATGATCACACATACCTATTTATTAATGAATAAACTTATTTGTTTTCCCACTTTTTTCTTTGCTGAGACTTATACTATATACCTGCCAGCATTAGTGCTTCTTGAAATGGGAGAGGAAATTTGAAAAAGGTTTGGAAGATAGAAAACTATCTATTATCTAATATTAAACATTAAAGCATTGGGGATGAATCGGGTGGGGGGAAGGGGATGGAGGAAAAGAGAGATTCTCTGTCTAGAGAAGTGGAATACAGTAAAATAACAACCAACTACTTATTTCTGGATGTACCTTGTTTGTTCTCTGACCTTGTTTATAACATCAGGTGTCATCTACACAATGGGTGCTGGCCTTGGGTACTGTATCAAGCATCTCGAATGGGGTGCTTTTCCGATGCCTTGATTGCATATAAGCTGATATCTTCACAGAGAAAACAGAGGAATGAAAAAGAGGAAGCCAAGATAGGAAGAGCATGGTAGAGAAAGGGGGTGGGAAAATGACAATTTGTTATGGATATACATGTGCCACTCTGGTGTTGGGTATTTATAGGATCAAAGCATTTCTCTTCACACCCGCTCTGCAAACTTCAAAGGAAGCACACACATTCCTGGAGGAGAGATGAGGAAACTGTAGTCAGACACAATCGCACAGGCCGTCAGTGCTACTAATGGGATGATTAATGCACTTCAGAGAGTTGGTAGGGAAAAGACAGATAACATTTCTTTTCTCCTAAAAACATTATGTCACTCTTGCAAAATTGGAGTTCATTAGTTTATTGAGTTACTTGCTTTTGTTATCCGTTTTACATTTGCATTCTCTGTACCTAGTCCTGTTCCTGGAGTCCAGTGGCCTATGAAACAGTTACATTCAGGCTGTTGTACCAATTCATCTCACTTCATACCTCTTGGTGATTTGCCAGTTTTATTGAATCCTCAGAGCAGAGAACACTGAGTTTCCCCATTACCCCAACCAACACCCTGACCAAGAACCAGAACAAAGGCTGCAGAGAGGGCTCAAAGGGCTGGGGTGTTGCATGTTCACAGTCCTGAGTTCAGTCCCCAGTACTATATTCACCTATAAGCATAGCCAGGTGGCCCTGGGGACTCCTGGCCCAGCAGCAGGCCAATACTGGACCTGGGGATTGAATCACATTTGGGGTCACTTACTCATATTGTAAAATGTGTGTCTAATTTATTCCTTCTCATCTTTACATAGTGTTCCATCATATGATTAATCCATTTATTATTTAGCCTTTATGCTGCTAGTGGGTATTGTTCCAGTTTAGAGCTATGAACTACAATACTATGAACATCTAGTGATGTGTCTTTGTTGACTGTATGTACCAACACCAACTTTGAATATAAGTGAAAAGGCAAAGCTGAACTACTTATTATCTCTTTTCCACAATTTTTGACCTCCTTTCATTGATTATATAATTTCATTAAAGCCATTTAGAGGAGGGAGAAAAGGAGGAGGAGAAAGAGGAGGAGGAGGGAGAAAAGGAGGAGGAGGAAGAGAAGGAGAATTAGTATTCAGGCCAGTGTCCTTGCCAAAACTTCATCCTAATGCTACCTAGGAACATTAATAATTCAAGAACAAAAGATTTTTTCATTTATCTCCAACCAGGGATGACAACCAAAGAGCAGGACAGAACAAGCAGTGCAGTAACTAGCCCAGAGAAGTCACTCCTTTCTCTTTTTAATATGTACTTATATGTTCATTGCAACACTGTTCACAATAGCCAAAATCTGGAAACCCAAGTGCCCTAGAACAGATGACTGGTTAAAGAAACTTTGGTACATCTATACAATACTATGCACCTCTAAGGAGAGATGAAGTAATGAAATTTGCTTATAAATGGGTAGACATGGAGAGTATCATGCTAAGTGAAATGAGTCAGAAAGAGAGGGACAGACATAGAAGGACTGCAATCATTTGTGGAATATAAAATAGCATAATATGAGATGGACACCCAAGGACAATAAACACAAGGGTCAGGAGGATTGCCCCATAGCTGGAAACCTGCTTCATGAGCAGAGAAGAGAAGGCAGATGGAATCTAGAAGCGATCACTTAGAAAATGATGGCTGGATAAAGCCATGTTAAGGGGGAAATTTATAGCTCTCCAAGCATTCCTCAGGAAGGAAGAAAGGGCCCACATAGATACTTGACTTCATGGCTCAAGACCTTAGAAAAGGACCAGAAAAAGGAACCAAAACCAGACCGAAGGAAAGAAATGATAAAAATTAGAGCAGAAATTAATAACATGGAAACCAAAAAAAAAAAAACAATTCAAAAGATCAATGAAACAAAGAGCTGGTTCTTCGAGAAAATAAGATTGATAAACCGCTAGCAAGACTCACAAATAAAGAAAGAGAGAAAACCCTAATAAATCAAATCAGAAATGAAAAGGGGGACATCATAACAGAAACCAGTGAGATTCAAAAGATCATTAGAGACTACTTTGAAGGTCTATATGCCACAAAACAGGAGAACCTAAAAGAAATGGATGAATTCTTTGATTCCTAGAATCTCCCAAGACTGAACAAAGAAGACTTGGAATACCTGAATAGACCCATCAATGTTAAGGAAATTGAAACTGTAATCAAAAATCTCCCCAAAAACAAAAGCCCAGGCCCAGATGGTTCACTGGTGAATTCTTCCAAACATTTAAAGAAGACTTGTTGCCAGTTCTCCTAAAGCTTTTCCAGGAAATTGAAAAAATAGAAGCTCTCCCAAAAAGTTTCTATGAAGCATACATCTCCCTAATACCAAAAGCAAACAAAGACACCACTAAGAAAGAAAATTACAGACCAATATCCCTGATGAACACCGATGCGAAGATCCTCAACAAAATATTAGCAAATAGGATCCAACAACTCATCAAAAAGATCATACATCACGACCAAGTGGGATTCATCCCAGGGATGCAAGGATGGTTTAACAGTCGGAAATCAATCAACATAATCCATCATATCAACAAAAGTAAAGATAAAAACCATATGATCATATCAATAGATGCAGAGAAAGCATTTGACAAGATCCAACATCCTTTCCTGATGAAAACCCTCACCAAAATAGGGTTTGGAGGAACTTTCCTCAAGATAGTCGAAGCCATGTACCACAAGCCTACGGCAAGCATTATCCTCAATGGGGAAAAACTAAGGGCCTTTCCTCTAAGATCAGGCACAAGACAAGGATGCCCACTCTCACCACTTCTCTTCAATATAGTACTGGAAGTACTTGCGATAGCTATTAGACAAGAAAAAGAGATTAAGGGCATCCAGATAGGAAAGGAAGAAATCAAACTCTCACTATTTGCAGACGATATGATACTGTATCTAGAGAAGCCTAAAGCCTCTACTAAGAAACTCTTAGAAACAATAGACTTATACAGTAAAGTTGCAGGCTACAAAATCAATACCCAAAAATCCATGACCTTCCTATATGCAAACAATGAGACAGAGGAAAGGGACATGAAAAAAGCAATCCCGTTCACAATCGTGCCCCAGAAAATCAAGTACCTCGGGATCAGCTTAACCAAGGAAGTAAAAGACCTCTACAAAGAAAACTATAAAACGCTACTCCACGAAATAAAAGAGGACATGAGGAAATGGAAACAAATACCCTGCTCATGGATAGGGAGAATCAATATTGTCAAAATGGCTATACTCCCCAAAGCATTATAGAGATTCAGCTCGATCCCTATAAGGATACCCATGACATTCTTCAAAGAAACGGATCAAGCAACCCTAAAATTCATATGGAACAACAAACGCCCACGGATAGCTAAAACAATTCTGGGGAAAAAGACGATGGGAGGCATCACCCCCCCCCCCACAACCTCAAACTTTATTACAAAGCAGTAACAATTAAAACAGCATGGTACTGGAATAAGGGCAGAGCTGCAGACCAATGGAACAGGGTGGAAAATCCCTACACAAAACCCCAAATGTATGATCATCTAATCTTTGATAAGGGAGCAAGAGATGTGAAGTGGAGCAAGGAAAGCCTTTTTAACAAATGGTGCTGGCACAACTGGACAACCACATGCAAAAGAATTGGCTTAGACCTTGACCTGATACCATGCACAAAAGTCAGATCAAAATGGATTAAAGACCTCAACATCAGACCACAAACCATAAGGTACATTGAAGACAAGGTCGGCAAAACCCTCCATGATATTGAAGATAAAGGTATCTTCAAAGATGACATGCAACTGGCCAAACAAGTGGAAACAGAGATAAACAAATGGGACTACGTTAAACTAAAAAGCTTCTGCACCGCAAAAGATACAGTGACCAGAATACAAAGACTATCTACATAATGGGAAAGGATATTTACACAATACCCATCAGATAAGGGGTTGATATCAATCGTATATAAAGCACTGGTTGAACTCTACAAGAAGAAAACATCCAACCCCATCAAAAAATGGGGCGAAGAAATGAACAGAAACTTTCCCAAGGAAGAGATACGAATGGCCAAAAGGCACATGAAAAAGTGCTCTACATCACTAATCATCAGGGAGATGCAGATCAAAACAACCATGAGATACCACCTCACACCACGGAGACTAGCACACATCCAAAAGAACAAAAGCAACCGCTGTTGGAGAGGATGTGGGGAGAAAGGGACCCTTCTACACTGCTGGTGGGAATGCCGACTTGTTCAGCCCTTCTGGAAAACAATATGGACGCTTCTCAAAAAATTAGAAATTGAACTCCCATTTGACCCAGCAATACCACTGCTGGGAATATATCCCAGAGAAGCAAAAAAGTATAGTCGAAATGACATCTGCACTTATATGTTCATCGCAGCACTGTTTACAATAGCCAGAATCTGGAAAAAACCCAAGTGCCCTAGAACAGACGACTGGTTGAAGAAACTTTGGTACATCTATACAATGGAATACTATGCAGCTCTTAGAAAAAAGGAGGTCATGAATTTTGCATATAAGTGGATTGGCATGGAAAGTATCATGCTAAGTGAAATGAGTCAGAAAGAGAGAGACAGACATAGAAAGATTGCACTCATCTGTGGAATATAGAATTACAGAGTAGGAGACTAACATTCAGGAATAGTAGAAATAAGTACCAGGAGGTTGATTCCATGGCTTGGAGGCTGGCCTCACATTCTGGGGAGAGGGCAACTCAGATAAGGGATCACCAAGTATAATGCGGCCGGAGGCCATGCAGGGGAAGGGTGATGTGGGCTGAATGTGGACTAGAGACTGAACACAGTGGCCACTCAACACCTTTATTGCAAACCACAACACCTAATTAGAGAGAGAGAACAAAAGGGAATACCCTGCCACAGTGGCAGGGTGGGGTGGGGGGAGATGGTATTGGGGAGGGTAGGAGGGATGCTGGGTTTACTGGTGGTGGAGAATGGGCACTGGTGAAGGGATGGGTTCTCGAACTTTGTATGAGGGAAACATGAGCACAAAAATGTATAAATCTGTAACTGTACCCTCACGGTGATTCACTAATTAAAAATAAATAAATTTTAAAAAATGAAAATGATGGCTGGAGGAATCAGTTGGGATGGGAGATGTGTGTCAAAAGTAGATAAAGGACCAAACATAATGACCTCTCAGTGTCTGTGTTGCAAGCTATAATGCCCAAAAGTAGAGAGAGAGAGTAAGGGAAATATTGTCTGCCATGGAGGCAGGGGGAGGGTATACCGGGGATACTGGTGGTGGAGAATGTGCACTGGTGGAGGGATGGGTGTTTGATCATTGTGTGATTGTAACCCAAACATGAAAGCTTGTAACTATCTCAAGGTGATTCAATAAAATTTTTAAAATTTTATTTTTATTTTTATCACCATGAGATAGTTACAAGCTTTCGTGTTTGAGTTTCAATAATTCAATGATCAAACACCCATCACTCCACCAGTGCACATTCTCCATCATCAATGTTCCCAGTGTACCGCCCATTTCCAACCCTCCCCCTACCTCCATGGCCAACAATTTCCCCCATACTCTCTCTCTCTACTTTTGGGCATTATGGTTTGCAATACAGATACTGAGAGCCATCATGTTTGGCCCTTTATCTACTTTCAGCACACATCTCCCATCCCGACCAATTCCTCCAACCATCAATGACTTTATGACCCCTTCTCTATTCCATCTTCATTCCAGCTGTTTTCTCCTCCAACTTATGAGGCATGCTTCCAACTATGGGGCAATTTTCCTAGCCCTTGTGTCTATTGTCCTTGGGTGTCCATCTCATATTATGCTATTTTATATTCCACAAATGATTGCAGTCCTTCTATGTCTGTCCCTCTCTTTCTGACTCATTTCACTTAGCATGATGCTCTCCATGACCATCCACTTATAAGCAAATTGCATGACTTCATCACTAATTGCTTTTGTTCTTCTGAGTATGTGCCAGTCTCTGTGGTAGAAGTCACTCTCTTTCTCATGTGCTGTATGAACCTGGCCCACTCCTGACACTCACATGCACAGAATTCTGTCTGGAGTCAATCTGAGTCTTGTAATTTTTTCCAGGGCTGGATGAACTTCAGGAATGACAAAGCTCTTCCAGGACTAAGTGTTGAGGTTAAATCAAATCTATTATAGAGGGCAGTGAACCTCAGGCACCATGATCCAGAGCCTAAATCTAGGAAGGGAAGATGGGGAACCAGAAAAACTAAGAGTTGACTAAAGGTCCCCTCAAATTAATTGATAGAGGTAAAGTCTTTCCCCTACAATATTGATTTTACCCAATTCAAGGGCATAGTGACTGAGCAGAAATGAATCATATAAACAAGTACATCCCTGACACACTCGTATTTTATCATATATAGTTAATTTATATTCTGGGTTTTACCCACTTC
Organism: Sorex araneus; assembly: GCF_027595985.1. Lineage (NCBI taxonomy): Eukaryota > Metazoa > Chordata > Mammalia > Eulipotyphla > Soricidae > Sorex > Sorex araneus. The sequence continues at coordinate 350,902,563 of NC_073302.1, forward strand.
TCAATGCAATGCATGCATGACATGTGGTAGGCTCTTAATAAATATCTTCTGAAGTACATGAGTGATACAAAGTTTGAGTGCAATCTGGTGGAGGGATGGGTGTTTGATCATTGTGAGATTGTAACCCAAACATGAAAGCTTGTAACTATTTCACGGTGATTCAATAAAATTTAAAAAAAAAGTTTGAGTACACCAAATGTTTAAGTCTGGAGATTTATATCCCTGACCCCATTTGAGCAGAATGTCCAGCTAGCATCCCAAAATGAGTATCTTCCCCTTTGTGAACTATTTAGATTTCCAGTTTAGGCACCAGAACAACCTTCTCCTAGTCAGAGAGCCATTTCCACACAGCACAAGAAATCTGGATTCACCTCTCAGAAAAGAAACTTAAAACTTAAAGGACCCCTGTGACTCAGTCAATGATCCTCATAGGGACATGTGAAGTAGAAAAATCTTCTACACAAAAGTTACAATGTGTAGACAAGCTGTCACTACCTTGAACCACTCACCAGCTCTCCCTTGAATCCCTGGACTTGTCAGCAGAAACTCACCAAGAATCAAAGAGGTATGCAGGGAATTCAGGCCAGATACGCATTTTCCTTTATACCTAATTCCCTACAACTGCTGTGAACTGGCTCCCAAATCTTCAAACACTGATCTATTTTCAAAGCAAATTCTCTCATACATATCTAGACTTTCAAAATCAAAGTGTCAGAAACTTGAAGAGCAAAGAGGAAGTCCTGTAAGAATAAATCAGTCCCATGATTAAGAGCCAAACTAGCCAGAAACTACAAATATTTTTCATACGATTTTCTATTTGGTTTTCAAACGACCAGTGTCTTTGGGCTTCACCTTCCAGCATAAGTACTTACAGAACTTTCACACACTTCATTCATATGAAGAATCATGAAATGAGAAAATGATGTTTTATTTAGAAGACTAATTTATATTGATTGTATCCCCCATAATTAACAATGAATGTGGCCTTGGACTGATGCCTCTAGCCTCCTTTTCCTCCCATGTAAAACAGAGATGATAAATGTAGTACCTACCTTATTGGAACATTTCATGGACTGATCACTTGAGGCCCAAGAGAAAAATATGTTTGAGCTACTAACCAGCTATGTAGTATCAAGATTGAACAAGATACTTTTTCATAGCTAAATTCAACACATCTCACAACATTACAAAGTAAACAGCATTATTCAGGGCTGAAAAGATGCGAGTACAGGGGTTAAGTGCTTTTCTTGACTGCAGCTGCACCCCAGCACTGCCCCCAGCAGTGGTCCCCTAGCACTGAGCTAAGCATAAGCCTTGAACACTCCCAGCTGTGACCTCAAAACTCATCGCTTGTATCACTTGTCATCACTTGTCATCCCATTGATCTTCGATTTGCTTGCGTGGGCACCAGTAACATCTCCATTCATCCCTGTCGCGTGCTAGTGAAATATGTGTGTTCTTTTTGTGTTTTATAACATCTGTTTCTTTTCTTAAATTTCCTTAATTTCACCAAAATTCAAAACTCATGTCATATATAAAATACCAAAATCTCAGAGAGGTTGAATAATTTGATTAAAACAAAGGCAATAAGAAGACTGGAATTGGGATCCTGAGCTTCCTGAGAGCAAGACCTCTAAATGTAGACAAGTTACCACAGTGAGAGGACAGGGGCCAGGGAGGGTGGAATAGGGAGACTGACAGCAGAGGAGGGAAATGACACAATGACACTGGTGTAGAATGTGGTGCTGGAACTTTGTGTGCATGAAACTATCATTATCAATATTATAAAATATGATAAACTATGATACCAAAAAATTTAAATTAAAAAAGAAAATTTAGACAGGAGCTGAAGTGATAGTACAGCAGGTAGTGCATTTGCCTTGCATGCAGCCGACCTGAGTTCAATCCCATAGAATGTCCCCACAGTAATTCCTGAGTGCAAAGCCAGGAGTGGCCCCTGACTATTATTGGATGTGGCCCCCCAAAACAAAAACAAACAAAAAATGTAGACAGGGATATGCCATGCCCCCAGCCACCACGTGGTGGTTCTGTGCTGGTGTCGTGATGGGGTTGCCATTTCCAAATGCTAATTCCCTCTCCTCTAAAATACCTCAGTGCAACAACACCGTTCAGGTAGAAAAAATATTTAACTCTAATGTCCAAGTCTCACTTCACACCATTTAAGAAGACTGCACTGGGTTTAAAGAGTGGGGGAAAGAAACAGATGTTATGAAACACAAAAAGAACACACATATTTCACTTAAAATACCTCGCTTTCACAGTGGACAGGGGCTGGGGATCACTCACATGCGTTAGCCCACATTCCAAAGGCTTCAGTTTGTTACATTCTGAAATAACTCAGGGGCTAGTTCAGTACAAACCCATGTCCTAGTACTCAAATATACTCAGTAAATGGTCACTGTGACTGTCATCCCGTTGCTCATCAATTTGCTCGAGTCGGCACCAGTAATGTCTCCATTGTGAGACTTGTTGTTACTGTTTTTGGCATATCGAATACACCACGGGTAGCTTGCCAGGCTCTGCCGTGTGGGCAGGATACTCTCGATAGTTTGCCGGGCTCTCTGAGAGGGGCAGAATAATCAAACCCGGGTCGGCAGTGTGCAAGGCAAATGCCCCACCGCTGTGCTATCACTCCAGCCCTCAGTAAATGGTTTTATTATTTCATTTTATCTTCAAAAATTGAGCTGACATGATAGCACAGTGGGTAGAGTGTTTGCCTTGCATGTGGTCGACCCAGGTTCGATTCCTCCATCCCTCTTGGAGAGCCCAGCAAGCTACCGAGAGTATCTCGCCCACATGACAGAGCCTGGCATGCTACCTGTGGCATATTTGATATGCCAAAAACAGTAACAGCAAGTTTCACAATGGAGACGTTACTGGTGCCCACTCAAGCAAATCAATAAGCAACGGTATGACTGTGATACAATGATACTCCAAAATAACACTATGGGATACTTCTGTTCAATAGGGGAGAAAACAGAACCATGGATATAAGTCACTGACGTGCTCTCCTGTGTTGCTACAAAATAAATAAACTCCCAAAGTAGTAGCCAAAACAATAAACCATATAACCTTGAGTAGTCTCCTTGGGCTGAGGAATGCCTCGATGGGTACTTCTGATTTAGGACTCTGTAAGTGGGCATCGAGAGACAGGCAGGCCACAGCAGCGCCTCACCCACCCCTGCAGCCACGCCAAGAGCTCACTCCACCACTTCATGAATATTCTCTGCAGATGCAAACCTGCAAATAATTTCAGGTACTTGTTTGGGTTTTCTTTCGGAATTGAGGTGGGTTTCATCCCAAGCACCACAGAGTCCCCGGGCTCTCCCAGGCCACAGGGTGCACTTCTGGGGTGCAGCAGAGAACCACTGGGAGTGTCTCACCCCTTGGCCACTGACCATCTCTAGGGAAGTTTTACTATCTTTTTGAAAGGGGGGGGACTACTTGAACAACTCGTAAAACATTACTTAAAATACAGAATGTTATTGAGATGAAATATCGCTGAAAACAAATGCTTTAAATGGCAGTATAAATGTCCAGTGACTTTTACTGGAGGGTGGTCACTTCCAAGCAGTGCTCAGAGCTCAGTGACCCATGGCCAGCCAGGCAGCTTGGTGCCAGGGCCTGAGGAGCGGGTACTGTTTGGGCCTGGGTGCCGAGGATTACCGGGGCTATCCCATGGTGAATGCTTTGGAAACATCTGGTGCTGGAGATCAAATTGGGTCAGCCATAGGCAAGGAATGAGCCCTGACCTTTATCGTATCTCTCTGATGCCTGGGTGACCTTCTTCTATAGAAGAAGAAATAATTTGACAATAGAGCTTTCTCACTGCAAAAGAAGAGGGGAAAAAAATCTCTGACTTTGTTCTACCCACATCACAAATCCTCTCCTCTGCAAACTCTTGTTTTTTCCCTACTTTCAGAGCCAGGAATCAAATCCAGGATCTCATGCATGGGCTACCACAGAGCTACATCATGAAGCCCACAAACTACCATCTGACAAGAACTCTGTGATATGCTAAAATGCTGTCATCAGGAAAAAAGCTGCATAGGACCAAGAAGTGTCTTTCCAATGGAAGACTATCTTCTTGCTCTTAAAGATCTGAAGACGGTTTAGGAGAAAGATTCGATGATCACTATTTAGATTTGTCAAATTCCGTTTGGAAAAGCCAACTTAAGATCTTTGCTCTTCAAACGATGAGAGGTTTTATTCTTGCTCAATATAATCAGTCTTTTATCTCTTATCTCCTTTGCAGGGCTAAGAAAAATACCAAGCACTTACTCACAGACCTATTTTATTAGCATTTGCTCATTCATGTCTCTCAGTTTTTTCTTCTAGCTTTTGTTTTGTGGAGTTGCTGCTTTTCTTTTCTTTTTTTTTTTGCATGTCTTTTAGGAATTTATTTTTTTAATTAATTTACTTTTTAATTAGTGAGTCACCGTGAGGGTACAGTTACAGATTTACACATTTTCGTGCTTATGTTTCCCTCATACAATGTTCGAGAGCCCATCCCTCCACCAGTGTCCATTTTCCACCACCAATGAACCCAGTATCCCTCCCACTCCCTAATCATCTATCCATAGACATCTGTTTGCTTCCATTCCTATATATGCCATGGTAAGTAACAGTTTACTGGGGGGAACTTGGGGTCAGTGTAACTTTTGTGTTACTGTTTTGATATTCTTCAAATAAATGCCCAGTAGTGACACTACTGATCAATGGTATCCATCTTTAGATTCTTGGGCTATCACCATACCACTTTGAAAATGGTTGTGCCAGTTTACATTCCCCCAACAAAGGGTTCTTTTTCTCCACACTCTAACACATGACTGTTCTTTTCATTACAAGTCCTTTCATAAGTGTGATATGAATCTGTGTTCATAATTTGCATTTCCCTGGCAATCACTGATGATATTCATCTTCTAATATACTTAATGGTCAAGTGTATTTTCTCTTTGGACAAGTATTTATTCACATACTGTTCCCACTTTGGGTAGGGATATTTGTATGTTATCAAGTTGTGTGACTTCTTTGAACACTAAACCTTGAATAGTAAACACTTACCAGACTCATGATATGCAAATATATCTTTCCCATTCAGAAGTGTATCTTCGCATTAGTTATTTTTTCTTTTTGTTTTGTTTTGGGGCCACACCCAACTTTACTCAAGGATTAGTCCTGGCTCTGAGCTCAGAGATCACTCCTGCTGGACAAGATGGGACTGGGGATTGAACCCAGGTCTACCACCTTCAAGGCAAGCAGCTTCCCCACTGTACTGTCTCTCTGTTTTGTTTATTTTGCTTTTTTGGGTCATGCCCGGAGATACTCAGGGGTTACACCTGACTGCACTCAGAAATTACTCCTGGTTGTGCTTGGGGGACCATATGGGATGCTGGGGATTGAACCTGGATCGGCTGTCTGCAAGGCAAATGCCCTCCCCACTGTGCTATCGCTCCAGCCCCTGTACTGTCTCTCTGAGCCCTGGCTGTTTTCCTTAGCTGTACAAAAGTTCTTCATTTTAATGTCTGCCCTAATCTTTATCTTTCAGTTCTCTTTTTGTTGGGGATAAGTCACCAAAGATATTCTACCACTTATGTCATGGACTATTTTGCCTGTGCTATGTATGTACTTAACAGTTAGGGTCTAAATCCAGGTGTTGTTTATTTTTCTGTTGGTTGAGTTCCTGAGATTTACAGTACTGTAAGTGATGGTTTCCTGTGCAAGTAATTCCAACACTACACCCCCTCACCAGAGTACCACCCACCTCTGGGGTTAGAGAGTAGTTCAGTTTAGGACCTCTAAGGCTATTCATTTTTTTACACCACTTGCTGAGAAAACTCATTCTCTATTACATGGTCTTTAATCCTGTGATAAATTAAATATTGATAAATGTTTGAATTAATTTCTGATGCTCAATCTTAGTTCATTGATCAGTAGTCTATTTTTATTCCCATGCCATAGAGTTTAAATAACTGTCACTTTGCAATGCATTTTGAAGCCTAATACCATGCCTCCATTTTGTTTTCTTCCTCAGAATTGCCCTAGCTATTCTACGCCTTTTATTTCATCTTACACAGTTTTGTCTCAAACACAGTTTTGAAAATGGTACATAACATTTAAAATGGTAATTTGGTTATATTTTAATGCATGCATAAATGTACTAATATAGTTATTTGGCAAACTCATGATTAAGGTGGAAACAACTGGGGACAAGTGGATGTTCTTGTGGTGGATTGTTCTACATACCATCTAGAGTGGATAGTTCTAGATGCCCTGCAGAGTCGACACTGTCATTTACCTAAAAGCTTATTTTTAAGAAGAGTTTCTTTCCAGTATAAAACCTATGTTGAACTCAGCCACACTCCCACATTTTTGATGCAGCAGCAGGATTGATCCTGAGTCTGTTTATTAACTTAAGGGAAATAAATGATGCTATTAAGGTCCTAAAAATCATAGGAATAAAAAAGAGGCAGCTTTTTGCAAACAACTCAGTAAACTTTTAGTATGCCTGGAAGATATGCATTATGCATTTCTGAGAGGGCATTATTACGAATGGAAGACAGGGCAAAATATTAATTCTTTCTGATCTATTGATTTTCTTGGCACAGCACAGGAAGAAGACATTCAGAACTGAATATTGTGTGTGTGTTTTAAGGCAAGAACTATCCTAAAAAAGGTCAAGAAAGTAATTGGGATGTAATAGGATTCCATGAGATTACATTAAAATCTACAGTTACTCAGTTTATTACATTTTTCTATGGAACCACTAAAATGTCTATCTAGGCAAATTGAAGCTGATTCAGTTAAGCTTACGAATACTCAGTTAATACTCTACTGGCCTAAAATCACTAAGGCTATGAAGAAAACATGTTTTATCAAGGAAAGTGATTCTGCCTAGTGGAAAAAAGCATGATTGAGAAGAGTAGTATGAAATATTAGTAATTCACATGCAAATTGACAAGTTGAGCTAGAATTTTTGCCTGTACTAGTATATAATAAACTAGTTTTATTTTAAAATAAAATAGTTTTTATTTTAAAATAAAATAGTTTTTATTTTATTTATAAAAATAAATAAATAAAATAGTTTTATTTTAAATTCATTTTTCTATGCAAATAAATTTATTTTAAGGGAACAGAAAATCGCTACCACAAGTTTAGATAACATGTGTTGTTTGCTAATAAGTATTGATAATATGAATAAATATGTTACTGACATGGGACACTATTAACTGCAAGATTACATGCCTTAGAGACTTAATTTTTTTCATGAGATAAAAGTGTTGGAGCAGTTAAAAGTGTTAGAAATATATAGTTAAGGGGCTAGAGTGATAGTACAGTGGGTAAGGCGTTTGCCTTGCACGTGGCTAACCCGGGTTCAATTACCAGCATCCCATATGGCCCCCTGAGCACCGCCAGGAGTAATTCCTGAGTGCAAAGCCAGGAATAACCCCTGTGCATCGCCGGGTGAACCAAAAAGCAAAATAAATAAATATATATATATATATACACACACATATATATATATATGTAATAGATTTTTGGTTTGTTTGGGGCCACACTGTGTTGCTGGGGCTTACTCCTGTTTTTCCACTCAGATCACTCCTGGTTGCTCTGAAGACCATAGGCAGGGCCGGGCTGATGCACAAAAGTCAAGTGCCCCATCATCTCTGGGCCCGAGTCCTTTTAAACGTCAAGTATATATGTGTGTACATATACATGCATATATGTTACACATAATATATGTTAGTGTACATATGTATTACTATATTACACACAACCAAATTACTATATATATGTGTGTGTAATATATATAATGTATATATACACATATGTATGTATCTATATATATATATGTTACACACACAACCAAATGGGAATCATATAGGGCTGGACATAAACCCTCTCTCCCCTCACGACACCCACAACACACTACGTAAACTAAAAAAGGTCCCTTACCTCTGTGCTTTTGTTTCTGCATCACAGATTACCACCAGAGCATTAAAGAACAAATGTCAAAATTTGCAAAAGTATGCTGGCATGGGAAGATAACCACAGTTTATTTCTAAATGTCAGAAAAATTTTCCCTCTCCCAGAATTCCCTTCTGATTAGCTTATCTCATTGAAAAACTGAGGGTCCCAACTATTGTGTCCTACTAATGGGAATGTAAATTGATATGTCCCTTGAAAAGTAGTTCTTATCAAACTATGATGAAAGCCAAGATCAGCAGCTTGTTCTCACCCCCATTTGATTCCAAGATTATTCTTAAAAGAACTGGTGAGACTGGATACTCTTTTCTTATTCCAGATTGTAGAGGAAAATCAATTTTAACCACTGACGATGGTGCTAACAGTGGATTTGTCATACATGGCCTTTATATTGTTAAGGTGTGTTCTTTCTAGTCCCAGTTTATTGAATGTTTTTATCAAAATGTGTTTAATTATTTCTAACACTTTTAAAATTTCTATTATATGATCATTAGTTTTATATTTTGTTTATTTGGAGTATCACATTAATTTATTTGCTTATGTTGAACAATAATTACATTTGTTTTGAGTCATATCCATCTGTGTTCAGGACTTATTCCTGGCCCTAGACTCAGGGAGCACTCCTGGGAGGCTCAGGGGACCACAAGAAGTGCTGGGGATCAAACCCAGGATGATCCTGGGTCGCGTGCAAGGCAAGCACCCTACCTGCTATACTATTGCTCTGGCCCCATTTTGTTGAACAACTCTTGCATCCCATGGATGAATTCTACTTAATTATAATGAATGATTCTCTTGATGTATGACTAGATTTGATTTTCTAAGACTGTTGAGGGCTGTGGCCTAAATTGAGGTATTGGTCTGTAGTTTTCTTTCTCTGTGTAGCTTTTTCTGATTTGGAGAGCGACCTTGTAGAATTAATTTGGAAGTGTTTCTCCCACTGGAAACAAAATCTTCACTAACTTTTCTCTACTCCACACTTTGCTGCATCCCATTCCCTGCCTTCCAAGAAAAATCCCGATACCAGCTACCCAATTGCTCAGCCCCAAACCTTGCAGTGATCCTTCCTCTTTCCTCCCAGAGTCCCATGAAATCCACGGGCAATTTCTCTTAGCTCTACCTGACAGTATACTCCAAACCTAACATGCCTCATCAGTGCCACCCAACAGCAGCCTCAGCAGCCATCTGCACTGTTCTCAGCGTCCACAGAAGCATCTCCTGTCCTCAGCCCTGGTCCTCTCCCACTGTCCAAGTGCTTTACTGCAGCTAGAGCAAGTTTCAAAAATAGGAAATAAACCAGGGACTTTTCATTCTTATGTATATAATTTATTGTACCACATCATACCCCCCATGAATGAACCAGTAACCCTCTGCCACTTTCTGCCCCCCATCCCCATTGGTAATCTCAGTTCTTTTGTCAGAGTCAAGGATTGGTGTTCATTAGACACTACCTGTCCCTTGCTGTTTCTTTAGGTACTGTGTATGAGTGAGAATAGCAGGTGTCTGTCTTTCTGCCTCCAACATATTCCGTAAAAAAAAGCATCTTGTCTCTAATCAAAGAATGCAGCTTCTGAATGTTCGTGGCCCCAGGTTTGATCCCAGCACTGCTTGGACCTGAGCACAACTGGGTCCCATTGGAACGCCCCTGCTGAGCCCCAGTGGCCCCGGTACCACTGGGCTCAAGCACAGGACAGGATCACCCTGGCAGGCTCAGGGGACCACATGGGGTGCTGTTGCAGGTAAGACTTGCACCACCACCAAGGAGCCCCCAGGAGTCCAGAAAACTACTAGGGAGCCTGCCCTCAAAAACTACTTTCCTTTGGTTTTTCATGATAACTTAAGTAATCTTATGATGAATAAACATAAAAGAGCAAAGGAGAAACAGGAAACAGACGTGCATATGTCAACTAAGTTTATAAAAATATGTCCAATTTCAGCAAGTAACTAAGCATTTTCAAATTAAAGTAATACATGGCCTACCACTGACTGGCACAAAGTACCCACTCAATGAATATTTATTGTTTACATAAAAAAGCAATTTTTATCTAACAATTGGCAAAGATTTAAAATTTTAAGCATACTGAATTGACAAGGGCTTGCAGAAATGGCTGTACACTTTTATATGCTCCTGAGAGTGTGTGAGTCTTGTCAGAAAATGAGTTTCAGAAATCTCTGAGAGGCCCAATAGTCTATACAAGCACTTTAATACTTAACTTTTTGATTTAAGGATTAATTTAAAGATATGTACGCAGCTTTATTTATATTCAGCAGTCCAGGCATTTTAAGCAACAGTTTAAATGTATATGTTGAAGAATGAATTTCCTTTCAGATTATACACATTCACCAAGAATTAGAAAAGAAAAAATAGATAAAGACTTAGGAATGGGACTTTCTGTTGTCAAGGAGAACACTATTTCTGATTCTGCTATAATAAAGTTTCACAAGTGGTTTAACATATATATATACATATATACATATATATATACACACACATGCATACTTTTTAATCTTCCAGAAAGCAAATGCCACGAATGGGTCTCAATGACTACAACCAAGGAACTGGCAAGGACGTCCCTACTGGAAACTCGAGGGGACAATGCACTGCCTTTGCAGCCTCGATATGACTGCATTCTGTGCATTCTGTGACTCCTTCCTGTCTCCCAAGGCTGCTGCACAGCATCCTTAAATGTATCTCTGAGTCGGGGGCTGGACAGAGTACAGGGCACTTGTCTTGCCTGAAACAAACCTAGTTCAACCCCCAGCACTGTTTATGGTTCCACCAGTGCCCCAGGAGTCACTCCTGAGCACTGATCCAGAAATAAGCCCTGAGCATTGTATGTATCTCCCAAATTAAAATAAAAAATAAATCTTACTATAATCTTATGTCTTCCTCTTTCTTACTGGGTCACCTCCAGAATCATTTTCTGATTAGGAGGATTATATATTAGCAATTTAATTCCTTATTCATCTTAATCTTCCTTGCCATATTTATATATTCTGGGAATTAAGTGTAGACTGTTTTTTTTTCTATCACAGGCAATATAAAAACTGTGGTCTTGGAGTCAGATAGATAGTAAAGTGTGTTAGGTATATGGCTTGCACACAGCCTTCCCAGGTTTAATCTCTGTCACCGTATATGGTCCCCTGAGCAATGCCAGGAATAAGCCCTGAGCAAAGGAGCCTGGAGTAAGACCTGCTGTAGTCCAAATTTCAAAACTATGACAAAAACCTGTGGTCTCGCTCCTAAACAAATGAAAATCCTTCCAACCTACAGGGGTGTGTGGTGAAGGAGTCCTCAAACTTCAGAAAAGGCCTGGAGTAGGCTCCGGGGAGCTCCAGATGAGAAACCAGAATGTTCAAAGGCATCTTCATGACCACTGAGTCAGGGCTGCTGAAATTAACATGGCTCCTTGCTGGAAATGCAACTGTTTAGGCAATAATAGGATCTGCCCTTCAGAGCCTAGGCTGAGTCTACTTGGTGTGATCAGAAGAGGGAGATCAGGGGCCGGAGCGATAGCACAGCGGGTAGGGCGTTTGCCTTGCACGCGGCCGACCCGGGTTCGATCCCCGGCATCCCATATGGTCCCCCAAGCACCGCCAGGAGTAATTCCTGAGTGCAAAGCCAGGAGTAACCCCTGAGCATCGCTGGGTGTGACCCAAAAAGCAAAAAAAAAAAAAAAAAGAAGAGGGATATCAGAACACCAGCTCATAGGAATTCTGAGAAGCAAAGCTGAGGAAACAGAGTGCAAACCCAACATCTATGCAGCAAAAGGGCAAACGCGGTGGAGTCAAGCCAGTGCAGAGGTCAGACCATAACCCAGATGGAGGGAGAACTCAAACTCTGAGCCTTCAGCCAGGAGCTCAGGCTCCCTGCGGCCTGTGCCACTTTGCCAGTGCTCTCACGGTGTCCTGCAGCTTCCCTCGAGTAAAGCAACAGATTCGCCACCATCATATTTCTCAGAGAAATAAAAAGTACGCCATTGTTTTATTTCCATTTTCTCCCACAAAGTGAAGAATTCCATTAGTTAGAAGATGGATCTCTGGCCCTCTGCCCGTTAGTGATCTTAATGTGGAATAGCATTTGAAGCACGGACTGGAGTCTCCTCAGCCAGTCTTTTTCCTGGCTGCTCTCAGTGCATACCAACTGGAGGCAAGTGGATGGAACACACATCTTCATACTGCACCACTCTCCCCTTCCATTCAGCTATCATCATGTATTTTCTTTCCTGCAGTAATGGAATTGTATTAGTGAAGGAAAACAGTACTACCAGAGTGATGCATGAATCTTCTATCTCTTCCTCTGTGGCTCCAAAACAAAAGAATTTCTGTGTTCCGTTCTCTGACTAATGTCCTTCCTGGGTCTGGATGACTGAAGGAAAGAAACCACAGCTAAATTTACACAAAACTGCCATCTAACTAAGTATCTCCCTTCATTTGGGCCACTGGAGATGAATTATTACACCATAGTTTCTAAAACAATGCAAAGAGAGGGAAATATTGTCCAAGGAGAGCACACAAACAGAAATCTAAGACTGCATTTTACAAACAAAAATGGAGATTTCCCTTCCCTCTCCACATCCAACTGCTGCCACTTCTGCAAGCCCACATCTGTCATGCATCCATGATTCTGTTTACCACTGTTTGAACCCTGAGCTATGAAGCTCAGTGACAGGTTTACTCCTCTCTATAAGAGACACAACTGAAGAGGCTGGATAAACAGTTTCAAAGTCAAAGGCTAGAAAATAATCCTACGGGCAAACTATTCCCCTAGAAAGAACTGGTGGTCCCCCCTTTCCCATCCTTCCCCTGTAACTATCTCACAGTGATTCAATAAAATTTAAAAAAGAAAGAAAGAGAGAGCTAGTGGCCATTAGACAACATTGACTTAAAAGTTAAAATGTCTACAGGAACAGGGAGGGTCATTTCTTTTTCTTTAGGTAATCTTTGTTATTTATTTCTTACATATTTATTTACATATTACACATTTATTTACATATTATACATGTATTATAATAAAGAGTATGTTAAATGAATAGAACAATGAGTATGTTACATGAAAATCCATGGACCAATTCAAAGCAGACTAAACATGTCCTATTTGCACCTGAACAAAAGCACCAAAGTGACTGAATTTTTAAAGAATAGTGGGGGGAAGGAAGGGGTTTACAAGGATAACCTTGAGCAGTCAAGGTCAGAAAATTTCACTGGACTGTTCCTTTTTAAAGACATCAGACTTCTTCCCCACTCTACCTTGATCTGCGGATGCTCTTTATTTCCTTTTTCTTTTTGGCCACACTGAGCAGTCCTCAGGAGCTGTTCCTATCTCAGTGCTTCAGAGTCACTCCCAGCAGTGCTCAGGGAACCGTGCAGTGCCAGGGATTGAAACAGAGCATCCTGCACACTGATGGTCATTTCTTAATTATCAAGGGATAAACACATCAAGAACTCACACTCCTAAACATCTGTGTACCTAAGGCTAGAGCAACAAAACATTTACAACTGCTAACTGAAGGAAGAAACAGAATAGTAGTAGGAGAATTTAACACTTGTCTTTCACTGCAGGACAGGTCAAGTAGGCAAAAGCCCAACAAGAAGACACTGGTGTTGAAGGAAAAAATGAAACAATGAACCAAAAAGACAAACAGAGGCCCTCCAGCCCCCAGAGTTGAGTACACTGTTTTTAACGCACATGGGGTACTCAGCCAACATGCTGGTGCACAAAACATATCTCCATAAGGTCAAGGAGACAGAAATCATATCAACTGTCCTCTCAGACTACTTTGTTTAGAAAATAGAAATTAATCACAAACAGAAATGGGGAAAAACTCAGGCACCTGGAAATATGTAGCACTGTAGCACTGTCCTCCTGTTGTTCATCGATTTGCTCGAGCGGGCACCAGTAACATCTCCATTGTGATACCTGTTGTTACCTTTTTTGGCATATTGAATACGTCATGGGTAGATTACCAAGCTCTGGCTTGCAGGCAGGATACTCTCAGTAGTTTGCCAGGCTCTCCAAGAGGGACGGAGAAATTGAACTCAGGTCAGCCATGTGTAAAGCAAAAGCCCTACCCGCTGTGCTACCCATCCAGTGCACACACAATGATATTGTCCCTTTTTAAAATGGACCACACCCAACAGTGCTCAGGGCTACTCAGTGTCAGAGGCTTCTGCTGGAGGTGCTCAGGGGACCTTGCAGTGCCGGGGATCAAGCCCAGCATCCCACATGTGACAAAAAATAAATGTTTTTCTAAGTAAAGAAAGATACAGCTATACTCATGGGGTAAAGAGAAAGGGAAAGGAGGGGAGAGGCGGGAGAGGTGGAGGGAATAAAAAAGGTGAGGAAAGAGAAGAGAAGAGGATAAAAGGGGAGGGGCGGGGAGAGGAGGGAACAAAAGGCCAAAGGCAGTAGACTGGAGAGTTGATCCATAGAGCTGCGCTTACCTTTGGGGTTGGGGATGGAGGTGGGTGATGCTCTTTGGGACACTGGTGAAGGGAAATGTCAACTCTAGTGGTGGGGTGATGTTGAAGTAACATACGCGTGAAGTATTGCTCATGATTCACTAATAAAATCATTAAAAAAATAATAAAACACTACTATAAACATTAAGAAAGTTGGGGGGGGCAGAAAGCTCAATAGTTTAAGGCACTTGTCCAGTGAGGGGAGTAAGCTGACGTCAAACTGTAGGCTCTGAGGCCCTCCTGACAGCTCTTACTGTTAGGGGCCCCCAGAAGTAAACAATTCCAAAAGATCTCAGTACAAGAGTGAGGCCAAGTGCTCAGAGATGATCCTGATCACTTCATTTTCTGGGGTCTCTGATGAGGATAAAGATGATAAAGAATAAAAGCAGTATCAGAAACCAAAGCAGCTGGGGAAATACCATTATAATACACAGATTAAAGATATTTTGAGCTTTGAGAAAGAAAAATTTTTATTCTTTTGTGTCAGTCAGGGAGGCAGCTGGTCTGAGCTGGTGTCTGGAGACCAACACAGAACCCCTCCAGGTCCCTGGCACACAGAGGACCGGAAGCTTGTTCTCATTCTCCCAATGCCAGTTTAGTTATCCCAAAGCAGCCACTGCATTCCAGTATCAAATCATCCTACTCGGGGCCCTGCCTCCCACCTCACCTCACAGAAATGGATGCATACCACCACTCAGACACCCACTTGCCTAGTCCAAATCCTCAACAAACAAACAACTAAGCTCAAAATGGACTTTGTAAAACATAAGTCATGAGTAACAGAAGATAATGCTCAAGGCAATTAGACATGTTAAAGCAATGCCATGTACATGTCTCAACCACATTCAAGATCATTCATGGCAGAATTGAGAGTGAGCATGCACTACTCTCAATTTATTGAATACTTGAAAGACAACTTTCATCTGTCAAGATGCCACAGAGCTGGAAAATTCCCAGAATCCCAGTGAATAAAATAATAGCACTCTATATTTTTGGTTTAATTTTGAATTTTATTGAAGATGTCTCTGAAGTCTCAAAATTTTCCTTATACTATTGTGAATTTTCAACCTGAAAACTCCTTTCTCAATTTCTTTGATGGCCAAGGACCCATCTAAGACATGAACTGTAAGTTGGCCAGAAAAAAACAGATCACCTGGGGACGGCTCACTGGGGCCTGCCACCCCCCCCCCCCCGCCAGGGTCGGAGCAGGTGAGCTGTAACGTGCAAGGCCACCAGAGTGAACAACCTCATGGGCCACCTCCCGAGCCTTCCACTATCACCCTGCATCTATGGACA
Source organism: Sorex araneus (assembly GCF_027595985.1). Classification (NCBI taxonomy): domain Eukaryota; kingdom Metazoa; phylum Chordata; class Mammalia; order Eulipotyphla; family Soricidae; genus Sorex; species Sorex araneus. The sequence goes on from NC_073302.1 coordinate 350,918,325, forward strand.
GAGGACTGCAAGTGGTTCCCGAGGGAAATCAAGTTCGAAAAGAATCAAGAAGTAAAGTTTTAGCTCCTGACTCCTGTAGGTAACAAGTTGAGAGAGCAGTAATGAGTGTTCTTGTTTACTTAGCTGTCCATTTGCCTTTTCCTACTGCTCTGTATAACAAGAGGAAGAACTTTTTTCTTTCTCCCTTAGTAGGATAACACCATGTCTTTGTCCTGAGGCACTGGTTGTTAACTCTGGTTGCATTTTGAATCATCCAGAGTTTGAAAACACACCCAGACATAGCCCAGAAATTCCACAACTTTATGATCTGGGGGGATGTCACAGATTAGACAAGTTATTTTTATTTTTAAAGCCGGAGGGTGGGGTCCTCATACTATGCAGTCAAGGAGGCACAGGGCAAGGACAGGTTCTGGAGGAGCAGAGACCAACTTGGTTACAAAATCAGTCAATTAGTGGGGGATATAAAGTGAGAAACAATGGTTTGCAAACTTGAAAGTTGCTCAGAGCACAAATAAGCTTATGATCATTTTACAAAATATATAAATGTTGAATCACCGTGTTGTACACCAGAAAACTAAAATGCTGTATGTCAATTACACTTCATTTTTTTAAAGGGTATCAGAAAAAAAAGAACTGGACTATTTCCTGCAAACTGTATGTTCTGGAGCATCCCTCCCTGTTAGACTTGGAATAATTAAGAAATTGCTGGGGCCGGAGTGATAGCACAGCGGGTAGGGCGTTTGCCTTGCACTCGGCCAACCTGGGTTCAATCCCCGGCATCCCATATGGTCCCCCAAGCACTGCCAGGAGTAATTCCTGAGTGCAGAGCCACCCCTGAGCAATGCTGGGTGTGACCCCCCCAAAAAAAAAACTTAAAAAAAAAAAAGAAATTGCTGAAATTCTCTCCACGTGTACCCTGCCCTATGGACTAATATTAACCCCAGCTCTGGTCAACTTACTGGAAGCCACAACAGTTGAAGTCAAAACTCCACTTGAGACGTAGTGAAGGAGCTAGGGATTGTAGTACAGGATAAACACAAGAGGAATAAAGACACCTCAAAAAAAATTCTGCTTTTCCTAACAAAGCATCAAGAAAACAAAAGCCAGAATCTTATAAACTCTGCTAAAATCTTAAAATTCTCAGGATTTATGAGGCAAGAACAAATTCCTAGTAAGCTGGAAGAAATGACTTCAGAGAGGAAGCATCTTGAGATGCAATCATTTCTCCCCTCCTACACCTGTAAAAGGGTCTGGCTGATGTGAAGAATTCTCCCGGTTTGAACCACACTTGGCTAAGCTAAACACTTTTCGCTCCTCCTGGCCTCTGGTCCAGAGCCCTGTATGCCCCGGGGGTGGTCAGGAGAAAGCTGACCATGCATGAAAGAATCAGTGTGGAAAACCAAGTATTTGATTTCAAGAGTGGAAGGTCTGTTCTTAAGGCATAAACACTGAGCTGGAAGATGTGTAAACCATGTCCTGGAATGCTGGCTGTGGTGCCTGTTGGGTGAGGAAACAGCATGCCCACTGAGCATGGAGGGGGCAGAAATGGACACAAACATGGGAATGGCTCTTTTCTCCCATTCTAAGAATGTGTAAAACAGATTTTTGCAAATGAACTTGTTACCTATGCCAGTGTTTGTTTTTTTCTTAAGAACTCATCTAGCCAAGGCACCAAGGTCCTGAGACACAGAACTCCTTCATCTGTTCATTGACTGGTTATGGACTGTTTTCTACTAAGCGCAAAGGCATCTGCCAAGTGCTTATGGCTCTGTCTTTCCTGCCGTGGCTGTTGGTCCAGAATGTGTCTTTCTGTCACCAACCACATGGGCAATTCTTTCCTCTCTCCTATTCTGCCCAATGGAGCTAAGGGCTGCCAGAACACACTTTCCAAAGGGGGTCACGGAGTTGTTTAATCCCCTTGCAAGGAAAAGTCTCTGGTCTACCACAAGATTTTTGACTGATGTTGTGTTTCCCACATAGACATAAATGCTTAACGCTTTTTCCCTCTTTTACCCTTTGTTTCACGCCCAGTGTGTATGAGGCTCCACACCCACCCATTTCCCTCCCTTTGCTTCAGATATTTATTTTCCACATGAGTGAAACCATCCAGTAATTGCCTTTCACTTCCTGAATTATTCACTTAGTATAATCTCTTCAAGTTCTATCCATTTGATGAGTAGTATTTCATTGAATATACACATGTATATGTATGTATGTGTGTATATATATCGCTGTATCACTGTCATCCATTGTTTGTCGATTTAGTCAAGCGGGCATCAGTAACATCTCTATTACACACAGCCCTGAGATTTTAGCAGCCTCTCCTTACTTGTCTTTCCCAACGATTGGAGGCTCTTACAGGGTCAGAGGAATGAGACCTATCGTTACTGTTTATGGCATATCGAATACCCCACGGGTAGCTTGCCAGGCTCTGCCGGCGGACTGGATACTCTCGGTAGCTTGCCAGGTTCTCCGAGAGTTATGTATATATCTTTTACTGTACTTGGGATATGAATATGCCATGGGGAGCTTGCAAGGCTCTCCCGTGCGGGCAATAGACTCTTATACTTGTCAGGTTCTCTGAGAAGGAGAACAAGGCTATTAGATGTTGCTTCCAGGAGCTTGGTCTTATAGTCTCTGGATGTTGGCCATTGGGATTACACAGTGCCAGGGGCAGTTTGTGGGTGTGGCTGCCAAGTTACTGGAAAATGGGGCATCTGGGTGGAGAAGACCCAGTCCCAATCTGAGCAGGCTTGGAGATCTCAGCCCCAGGTCCCGCACACCTGGGTTCCTCTGCCGGTACCTTCATGTGTGAGGCTCGTCCAAATGTGTGGAGAGTGGGCTTGAGCATTATCTTTATGTATATATATATACAAATATGTGTGTAATAATCTATTTATTGTTTGGGGGTCACACCCAGCACTTCTCAGGGTTTACTCATGACTCTGTGCTCAGGGAACACTCGTAGCAGGCTCAGAGGACCATAAAAAGTACTGGAAATCAAACTCAGATCAGCTGTGTGCAAGATAAGCATCTTACCCATTTTATTATCTCTGAACCCCCACAATAACTTCTTTTTAAATCATGTCCAAGGGAATTTACCAATCTTAAAATATTGATAAAAATCCCAAGAAAGATGAAAGATGAGCAAAACTCTCAGCTTCTGCCCAAGAGATATAATTTGTAGTGTGAGACCAACTGGGCTAAAATTTGAAAAAATAGAGACGCAAAAATTAACATTTTTCAAATATATAAGATCAAAATCAGACACCAGATTATATGAAATATTTTTAAAACAATAAAAATATTATTCAACGAATAATGAAGACAACATGACCCATTCTCAAAAGAAAAAAAAATCGATGTACAGCATCCTAATTTGAGTCAATCGTGAAAGGGCAAATTAATACCAAACATTACAACCACATTCAATGGTGGAATAAGATCTATTTTTAAAGAACCAAAAATAAATTTCAGAACTGAAAAATAAAATATCTAACTTTAAATTCTCTAAATTTCATAAAACAGGAATAACAAGGAATTATTAAACTTAAAAATGAGGGATCCCCATTATCACTCTTTTTCTCTGCATATTTTAGGTTTTATACCTGCCACTTGCAAGTGGAGTTTCTTTTCCTTTTATAAAAATTCCTTAAGTATTTCTTGGAGGACTAAAATTTAGTGAAGATGAGTTGCTTTAACTATTGTCTGTAAACAATTTTTTCCCTTCCTTTACCTCTTCAAACCTGGGTGATACCAACAGCGCATTCTTTGGGAAGGGGCTGGACGGGCCCTGGGCGCAGACTGAGCCTGACTCCCACTTGCAGAGCTGCTCTGTCCTCTGAGCCTCTCCCCACCTAGCAATGCATCTGGGGAGGTTTAGGCCTTCTGAGCATGTGAAATATCTTGTACCACTCCTTCTGTGCAGTAGTGTTTCTGTAATAGCATCTCTGTGTTTGATTTGTGCTATTTTAATTAGAATGCATCTTGATGTGTTAGGCGTGTTTTGTTTGAAAGTCTACAAGCCCCATTATCTAGCCCTTTCTCAGTCTGCAGACTCATGTATTATTTCTTCAAGTGAAAGTTCTGTGCCTGGGGCCTTAGAGATAATATAGAGAATAAGGTGCTTGCCTTGCATGCAGCTAACCAGGTTGGTCCACGGCACTACAGATGGTTCTGCATCCACCTGCAGTGACCCCTGAGCACCACTGGGCATGACCAAGAACAAACAAAAATAACTGGGCCCCTTTCTCTCTGAACTCCTGCTGGAACACAGAAGATATAAATGTTCTCTGGACCTTCATTGTCTTCCTGATCTGTTTCGTTCCCACTGCTTTATCTCTGAACTTGCCAATTCCATTTCTGGTTCTTCCAGTTCTGTTACTGAGGGCCTCTATTGTCACTTTTGATTTCAGATTCTCTTTCCTTGGCGCTGTCATTTCTGCTTGGACTTTCCTTCCCTACTTTCTGTCACGCATTCTCTCTACTAATCTCATTTCAGTGGCGTTATCAGGACCATTGCTTTCAAGTTTACTCTGAGCAGCTTGCTTATCTCCACAGTGGTAGAAGTTCCTTCCGGGCCGGTGTCCCCGACCACCAGTGCAGGAAACTTTGTCCCCCCATGATGTCCAGTACTCCCCGAGTGAACAGAAATTAGAAATTTGTAGTCTCAGTTTTCAAGTCCTGGCTGTGGCACCAAGTTCAAGGGCCTGGGAGGTAACTGGGAGTCAAGATAGAGTAGCATCTACAACTCTGTGCCACCCGGGGATGGATTTTTCCTCTCCACCCTGTTTTTCTGCATGGAAAATGGTGGTGGCAGCAATATCCACATGGCGAGAGCCACCTTCTAAGACTCCCAACCTAGAGGTGTGATTTTTGCAGTTTTGTGGCTCATAGCCGATCATGGGAAGTGGGCTTTACCGGCAAGCCCTTGGCCCAGATAAGATCCGGAGCTGCTGAGCACGAAACAGACCCTCTCCTCCTAAAGACTATGATCCAAGAGGTCTTCTAACCCATTTTGGCACCCAGAGCGGCTTCTTACAGAAATGCATCTAGGCTGTGAACTGAGCTAAAACATCAGAAATTCAAAACCGCGCAGCCGCTGTTCATGTGCAAGTTCATAGAATCTTCATTCTCAGCAATGAAAAGAAATTATTAAATGTTGCCTTTTCAGCAGGCTTGATTGTTGGGGGAAAATTCCAAACAAATAGTGAGTTCTCTATTGAAATATTGAATGTATTCAAAGTATAGAGAGAATAAAGCGAATATCTTTAGCTACTTAGGTGGGGGCTGGGTGGGAGGCGGGTATTTTGGGGTTCTTAGTGGTGGAACATGTGCACTGGTGAAGGGATAGGGGTTCAATCATTATATGACTGAGACTTAAACCTGAAAGCTTTGTATTTTTTTCACGGTGATTCAATAAAATAAAAACTTAAAAAAAAAAAAAGATAGAGTAGCATCAGTCTGGGGACCCTGTGTGCCAGGCTCTGGAGGACACCGAGGCTCACGTGGGTCCGGGTATCATCTGTCAAGTGAGCTGAATGGGGCCTGGGGAGGAGCCCAGGGCTTAGTGCCAGCTGACCAAGGGGGAGAACATGGTCTGGCTGGCGGTGGGCTGGTGACTCCCCAGAAGGCGGTCTACCGGGTGCCTTCTGTCTCCAGAGCGCTCTCACTGGTGGCAGTCACATAAAAACTTGCAGGGCCAGGTCTGTTTGGTCAGCCCCAGCTAGCTCAGCTAACTGTGAAGGACAGATGAAGCTCTCCTGGGGATTTTTCCTTCGAGATCCGTCCACTGAGAATGAGGCTAATACAACATCTACCAGCACTGTTATCAGCTTAGGTGCAAGGAGTCATCAAGATGGTTACCCACTGGTAACTCCACCCCTACTGCTGACATCCCACTCCCATTTTGTAAGCACAGGAACCTAGGTGTGTGTGCAGGGGTCAGGGGCAGCCCCAGTTGCAGCTGCATAGGAAGTCCCACTCTTTGCCGATATCTTCCTGACTGTTGAGCCTGTCCACCAAAGGGCACCACTCTGCCTCCACTCAGTCTGGGAGCTATTTTTATTTTTTGGTCTCAATGTAGAAACTTTGCTTATCAAGATTTTGGGCCACTTTTTGTGTTGTTCTTCCAAGATTTAATGTGATGTGGCTGTGACTGTGGGGGAAGGCAAACACCTTCCTGCCACCACCATGGCTCTCCCTATGCTCAGCGTCAAACATCTAACACAGAAAGTGTCCTGGGTGTCCAGGCTACAAACACAAGCAAAATGAATAAAAGGTTTTCAGTTAATTCAACTAACATTTCTAAATACCCACTGAAATTGATCCTATATGCAATGCCGGTCTATGAATCTATAAATCCGTGATAAATTTATATGCTCAGGTCACCCTTCCCGACTCCACCCCAATCACTCTCATACTGCTGGGAGCCCCAGCAGCTACACCCACAGTGCTTGGTCGCATGTGTGGCCACACAACACCTTCAAATTCCACACTACTAACAGCCCAGTAGGAGCACACCAAATTAGAAGGGAAAATAACATAACACAGAAGGCTCAACTAGCAACAAACAGCTCAGTAAACCTCAGACGATCTTTAATGACCCCATTGTGAGATATAACCATTTTCACAAATTTTCTTTTAATCAAGTATTTTTTTTAATAATTCCATAGCCATTTTGTTGTAACAAGCAATATAAAATAAATAATTTTGTGCCTGTTAAGGGGGCAGACTTTGGAGGTGGGTGGGAAACCGGGGACAATGGTGGAGAGAATGTCACCCTTCTGGTGGGAACTAGTATTGGAACACTTTATGTCCAAAACAACTATATCATGAACAACTTTGTAAAGTACAGAGTTAAAGGTTTTATTTTAAAAAATTTAACTTATATGTTTGGATTCCATTATGTTTAGACCCCATCCCACATTGGGATTTTATTTGATATGATACCAACTTCTGCCATTTGCATTTAAGAAAAGCAGGCAACAAGCCTATACACAGGTTCAGAGCTTTTTATTGTCATACCTTAATGTAAATGAGCAAGTACTCACCCACAGGGGAGCCCTGAAAGGGTCCACTTAAATGCAAATGTCACAGGTCACACAAATACTGTTGAGTATTTCAAGGAGACTCCACACACCTCTAAAGCAGCCAAAATACAAAATTGAATTATTCTACTATTCTAGAATAAATCTCTCGATCCTTTTCCCAACCTGGTATTCTGCTTCCATCTATCTGATCCTAGTGGTCCACAATCTATTCATGCAGAAACTCTTGTCCAAGTAAATCCTTGGAGGTTTTTAGTTGGAGTATAATTTATGTGCCCAGTCATAACATCTTGAAAATATTAGAAAAAGTCAATATTATGAAAAGCTTTCCCTTGTATCTTTTTTGAAATTCTTCACCAGCTTAACCCAATTTCCTAAATCACTTAGAGACCTTTAAACAAAATGAAATCCTAATGATGTCTCTGCCATGAATAATTAATTGTTCATGTACAAGCTTCTCAACAAAATCCATTCTCATTCGATTAGGGGTATCCCCAAGATATGTGACTTCATTATGGACATTTTTACCTCCTCCATGTATCTTTCTTTGTCCATCTTATCTGTGTCAGTGATCTGAGGTTCCATCACCCTGGCAGTCATCCAACAAGAAAGAATGGCAAGAAAGTGTGATCGAAGACTTTTGAAAAGTCTTGCTTTAAAACATGAGTTTCTCAGAACCAGAAATACACCCTGAGCACAGGACAAAAAACACACAAACCCGCTGAAGTTTAATAGAGTAAACAAATGACAACAAAGAGTTGAACTTACCTGGGGAAGAAAAGGTAGTTTGGGCTTTCAGTGTGAGAAGAGATGCTCTTATCTGCCTCAGAAACAGACTTCATCTGAATTTTTTGTCTTCCTGAGTAAGCCTCCATGAACAGGAAGCCTTAAGACATTCTAGCAGAGCAGCTCATCACTTCTTTTCAGACGGAAAGAAAAGTTTAGTCACAAAGGGAGAAGAACTTTAGAGGCCATTCCCCCCACCTGATGGCTGGGCACAGCTGGAAACTGTTATAAAGAGCCTCCTTCTTATCCTTTCCCTTCTTCTCCCCACCATCCCCACACACAAATGTATTCAACTGTCCCAACAGCATCACTGAAATGAACCAGAATACTGAATCTGTGTTTGAATTTTAAGAACTAATCTAGAAGAAAAGGAATTCATACACCAATGAAAGATCTCATTGGCAGGAGCCCCTCAGGGCACAGACAGACTCTGGTTTCCCGGATCCTGGGGTCACCTGCGAGTCTCTTATTTTCTAGATGTCTGAAACATTTCGCATTATGTAGTAATATATAAAGGTGAGGTTCCTACATTTTTTTCTAATTAAAATTTGAATTTTGAAATGATTTCAGACTTAACCAAGAAGTTGCAACAATAGGGGCTGGAGCGATAGCACAGCGGGTAGGGCGTTTGCCTTGCACGCGGCCAACCCGGGTTCAAATCCCAGCATCCCATATGGTCCCCTGAGCACCGCCAGGAGTAATTCCTGAATGTAGAACCAGGAATAACCCCTGTGCATGGCCGGATGTGACCCAAAAAAGCAAAAAAAAAAAAAAAAGAAGAAGAAGTTGCAACAATAGTATAAAGACTCCTGAAACTTTCCCAGCTTCCCCACACACTACTTTCTTACAGACACAGTACAATATCAAAACGAGACGAGCCTTGAAGCAGTACTATTAACTAGGCCACAGGCCACAACCAAGTGTTGCCTTTTTCCATTCCTGATCACCATCCAAGATCATGAATTCAGGGGCCACCATATTCGATCATATTTAGATCATTGCATCTCCTGTGTCCCCAGCTTAAGAAGTTCCAGTCGTCTTTCATCCCCTTTTTGAAGAATCCAAGTAAAAAGTTAAACCTGTTGAGTTTATCTCCCCCCAGAAAGTGCCCCTAATTATAGTCTCCAAAACATAGGAAGGCCCTTGATGTGGATTCTGAAACCCAGACCAATCAGTAACTTCAAACGAGTCCCAGTAAAGGCAACGGGGTTAGTGGAAATGTGGCTGTGGGCAGGAATTGCCCAATGAGAGATGCAGACAAACCAATTTTTCATTTGGTCTCCTGAGCATTTTCCAAAATGCCAACCTCCAGACATCTAGAACCCCCTCTTCTCTGGAAGCAGGGCAGGCCCATGGGGCCCCTGGGGCCTGGGGGAGTCAGGGTCAGGGCAGGGCTGTGAGAGCAAAGCTGTGGCCAGGGCATTCTCCAGCCTGAAGAATTTAGCCTCAAGAACCAGACTGCCAGAGCCCAGGGCGGCTTCCTCTCTCCCTGCTCTCTGCCAAGTAGCATTCTGCCCTCCAGTGCCCCTACACTTAAGTGAGTCTCCTGGGGCCGGGCTGGAGACGTACTTGGTGGCACAGCGCCACCTAGTGCTCAAATGAGTCAAGTGCAGGCCTCCACAGGCACTCCCCCAGGCCAACAAGCTTGGAGCACTGGTGTCATTGTGTCATCGATTAGCTTTGATTTGTTTGGAGAGGCAGTGTGGCTGAGAGGGAAGAGGCAAAGACCAGAAAAATATCCTTTCCCTGTTCTCGGGGGCTTTCTCAACCTCTGGATGTCTCTGAGTCATATTTTCCTTATTTAAAAAATGCCCATATATCATACTTAAGGTTGTTAGAACACAGGTCAATACTGGGCTCCTGGAGACTTCCAGAAGCATGTATTCCCCCTTGTTCTCCTCTCCACCCGAATGTGCACGGAGAATTCCCATAATGACCCAGTTATCCAAATCAAAGATAGTTTATAGGTGATGGTGTTCATCCAAAAGCCCAGTTGTAAACAGCGGAGGCTACACTGCGCAGTGGCTGGTGAGGGCAGCGCGTGCCAAGGCACTGCCACGCCATCAGTACCAGCACTGCTGAGCTTCCATCTGCAAAACAGAAACAACAATAAAGATGCCTGCCTCCCGGGGGGGCTGTGAGGATACTTATACCTGCAAAGTACTCAGAACAAGAAGCACTTCATTACAATGTTCTATGACGAACATTTTTTAGTTGTGCTGACCCAAAAAGCAAGGGTGTGGGATGGAGGCTTTGAGCCAGAATTTAATCTATAAAGAAAATGTTCTATTTATTGTCCTCTTGAATGTTGTTTCCTCTTCCCCTACACACCATGCACATGTATGCACATATACCTGTTTCTTCAAATACTGTTAGACTTGTTAGCTGTGAGATGATGGGCAGGGATGGGCAGTCTTTCTGACCTTCACAGACCACTCAGGTGTCTCCAGGAAGTGCCTCATCCAGACAAAGTGGATATGTCATTGTGAAATATTCCCCCTAGCCCAGAAAGCTTCTAACCTTCAGGTCTGCACTGGATCACACCAGCTTCTATTGGCTAACACCTGATAATTCTTTTTCCAACCTTTTACTGGCAACCTTTCTGTATTCTTGTATTTAAGGTGTGCCGTTTTAATGTCTCCAAGAATTAATTTTTTATTCAAGTTAACAGTCTAACATTCTAACATTTAGTCCACTTACGTTTGCTTGATGTAAGTATTGATGCAATTAGGCTAAAACCTATCTTCTACTGTTTTCCATTTGTTCCCATCTATTTATGCTCTCTTGCCTTCTTTTGGATATTTTAGTTTCATAATACTTATGTTGATTTATTCGTTTAGAATAATAGAAATTGATGTACCCTACTTCATTAGTGCATTTACCACTTCCAATACATATTCAAAAACTTCCAAATACTCAATTCCACTAATCTCATATTCATCTTATATGCTATTTTTATCTTATTTAAGTGCTTCATATACTGGAGAACTCAGAAAATCAAGTTATTGCTTTGTGGAAATACTTTTAGATGTATCCTTTCATTCTTCTATTCCTTTCTGAATTTCAACGCTGTGATCCATTATGACTTCCCTTCTCCCGTCCCTATCAGTATGTCCGATACTTCCCCATGACAACGAAGTATTAGGTCTTAAAGCCTTTTAACAGATTTTGGCTGCAGTTTTCTTTGGATCCCTTAAAAATATCACCTCTTAGGTTTATTTTAACTGTCTTGAAAGTAATCTATATTTTTCCTGGCTACTTAAAAAAAATGTCTTTGGCTTTGGGTTTTTTCTTTGAAGTGGGGTGGGTCTGGGGACACCTGGTGGTCTTCTGTGCTTACTTCTGGCTTTGAGCTAAGGGATCACTCCCAGTAGTATTCAGGTAACCATATGGGGCGCCAGGGATCAAACCCAGGTCAGCTGCCTACACTGTATTATCTCTCCAGTTCATCTTTTCAACAATTTTACTGTGCAGTAATCACGTGTGATATTCTCTGAACTTATCTTGCTTAAATGCCAAAAGCTTTCTTAAATCTGTTTCACTGCCATAAATTCTGGGAAATTCTTAGCTGTTAAATAAACATTGTCTCTATTAATACTGTCTACCCATTGTTCCTCAATATCCATCAGAAAATTATCTCACCTGTCACTTGTTTATCCTCTTAGGTCATCATCAAAGTCATCTACTGATCTCTTAAATTCAGCTTTAGAACACAGGGTCCTTTTGGCAAAAACTCAGGACCTTCCTGGAGTCAGGATGGGCAATCTCCCCCTCACCTCTATAAACCCACCTCCAACCCGATAGAGGGAGAAGCCCCAGCAGCCACACTCTTGTTTCATCCCCCCCCTCCCGCCCCCGCCCATCTACCGGCCTGCCCCAGAGACTCATAATTACATCTAGAAAGAGACCAACTAGACCAGATACACTGACCCCAGCTGAGCCCTCCACGGCATCTCAGGAGGGCCAAGTTCTGCTGCCCAGCAAAACTATGGATTCTCTGGAGCACTTAGCCACATGAGAGGCTGTGTGACATCTGCAGACTCTCTAATCCTAACATCCCAGTCAGAGCACACACAATTGAATGGAATGGAATGTGTAAGCCAACTAACCTCAACTAACAAGAATATTAACAGAGAAGGCTCAAGTAGCAGCAACACCTTGGTAAACCCTTAGACAAGGACTTAACGTCCCCATGGGGAGATATGATTTTCACAAATTCTCATTTACATAAGTAATTTTTGATCATTCCATTATCATTAATGATAACAAGCAATATAAAATAAATTATTTTGGGCCTGCTACGGGGACAGACTTGAGGGGTAACAGTGAAGGAAGAGCACAGAGGTGGGGCTGGTGTTGAAATACTGAATGCCTGTAACAGAAACATCACAAACAACTTTGTAAACCACAGCATTTAAAGAAAAAAAATCCAGCTTTAATATTTTTTTTCAACTCTGGAGTTTTTATATAGGTCCCAATTCTCTTTTAAAAGTTTTCCATCGATCTTGCCACACTGAACAGAGAAGAGGCCAGGCAGTCTGGTGAGCAACGCGGCTGGAGAAATGCTCCAGACCAGAACCCGGGCCAACAACACCAGGGATCCAGACGGAGGAGGTACAGCTGGGATGCCTTCTCCAAATGGAGCCCTGGCGACACTGAGCAGCAACTAACACGGCTCTGGGTTGCGGGACTGGAACACATCCGAGCCACGCGGCTGGACCTTTTCTAAAAACTGTAAACATACAATCTTTTAATGGAAAACCAATTATCAAATGCTTCCTTAGTAAGGCTGTCTTCTTGGGGGGGAAACTCCAACAACAATAGTGAGTTTTGTTTTGCAATATGGAACGCAATCAAGGTAAAGAGAAAATGAAGTGAAATTCATCAGTTATACAGTGGGGGTAGGGGGGCGAGGGGTATACTGGGGATTCTGGTGGTGGAATATGGACACTGGTGAAGGGATGGTGTTTGAATATTGTATAACTGAGACATAAACCTGAAAACTGTGTATATTTTCACATGGTGATATAATAAAAATTTTTTTAAAAAAATAAAAACAAATAAAAGTTTTCCATCATCATGGCCAAAAGGCACATGAAAAAGTGCTCTACATCACTAATCATCAGGGAGATTTTTAGATTTTTAATCATCAGATCAAAACAACCATTAGATACCACCTCACACCAGAGACTGGCACACATCCAAAAGAACAAAAGCAACCACTGTTGGTGAGGATGTGGGGAGAAAGGGACCCTTCTACACTGCTGGTGGGAATGCCAACTGGTTCAGCCCTTTTGGAAAACAATATGGACGATTCTCAAAAAATTAGAAATTGAGCTCCCATTTGACCCAGCAATACCACTACTAGGAATATACCACAAAGAAGCAAAAAAGTATAGTCGAAATGACATCTGCACTAATATGTTCATCGCAGCACTGTTTACAATAGCCAGAATCTGGAAAAAACCCGAGTGCCCGAGAACAGATGACTGGTTAAAGAAACTCTGGTACATCTATACAATGGAATACTATGCAGCTGTTAGAAAAAATGAAGTCATGAACTTTGCATATAAGTGGACCAACATGGAAAGTATCATGCTAAGTGAAATGAGTCAGAGAGAGACAGACATAGAAAGATTGCACTCATCTGTGGAACATAAAATAACAGAGTAGGAGACTAATATCCAAGAATAGTAGAAATAAGTACCAGTAGGTTGGCTGCATGGCTTGGAAGCTGGTCTCACATGCTGGGGAAAAAGGCAGTTGAGCTAGAGAAGGGAACACCAAGTAAAATGTGATTGGAGATCCTGCGCGGGAAGGGAGATGCATGCTAAAAGTTGACAAGAGACTGAACACAATGGCCACTCAATACCCCTATTGCAAACCACGACACCCAACTGGAGAGAGAACAAAAGGGAATGCCCTGCCACAGAGACAGGATGGAGTGGGGGGGAGATGGGATTGGGGGGCGGGAGGAATACTGGGCTTATTGGTGGTGGAGAATGAGCACTGGTGGAGGAATGTGTTTGCAAACATTATATGAAGGAAAAACAAGCTTGAAAATGTGTGAATCTGTATCTGTACCCTCATGATGATTCACTAATTAAAGAATAAAATAAATTTTAAAAAATTTTTTAAAAAATAAAAGTTTTCCATCATCATTTAATTCACTTAATTCTTTGGATATTTTCATCGTAATCATCGTAAATTCATAATTTTCTGAGGTTTTGTATATTTCTACTCTCATTTTTTAGACAAATTTATCTTTTTGTATTCCAAAGTAACTCTATTAAGACCTTGAAAAATTAGAAATTTTAAGAATTGCTTTGTATTATGTATTCAGAGGGAATTATTTTTGCTTCTTATTGTTTAGTAGACTGGGGAAAATGCTCTCAGGGGCTGCATTCCTGCTGGGTGTCAGTCCTATCATCATTCCATGCTGACCAGCTAATTAACAGCATCCTCTTCTCCCACCAGCCACTGGATTCCCTCAATCCTTTCTATTCTTTTCACTTTGATAACATCCTTCATATGGTCAAAGTCCAAGGACTTACTTGCTTTTATTTGGTTTTGTGAATTTTTTTTTTTTGTCTTAAGGCGGAGTAGTCTTTATGCCCACACCACATCTTTATCCAATCATCTGTCACTGGGCACTTGGGTTGTTTCTGGATCTAGGCTATCCTAAAAAGAGCTACTTGGGTGTGCAAGTCTCATTTCAAATTAGTGCTTTGGGGACTGGAGAGAAAGTACTGCGGTACTACAGAGCATTTGCCTTGCACGCAGCCAACCTGAGTTTGACACCTGGCATCCCACATGGTCCCCCAAACCTTGCCAGGAATGATCCCTGAGCGGAGAGCCAAGAGCAAGCCTTGAGCACTGCCACGTGTAGTACAAACTAGCCCCTAACCCCAGCTCCCCAATCAAATCCAACTAGTGCTTTGGGTTCTTCAAATGTAAATTTCTGTAGCACTGTTGTCCCATTGTTCATCAATTAGCTTGAGCGGGCACCATTAACATCTCCACTGTGAGACTTCTTGTTACTGTTTTTGGCATATAGAATATGCCACGGGTAGCTTGCCAGGCTCTGCCGTGCGGGCGGGATACTTGCCGGGCTCGGTAGCTTGCCGGGCTCTCCAAGAGGGACGGAGTAATGGAACCTAGGTCAGCCGCATGCAAGGCAAATGCCCTACCAGCTGTGCTATCGCTCCAGATATAAACTTAGAGGAGTATAATTACTGGATCATAAGGTAGTTTTATTTTTCATAGTTTGAGAAATCTCCAGACTGTTTCAGATGTTAGGCCAACTTACATTCCCACCAACAGTGACGCTTCCTTTCTCACATTACTACAGCCAACACTAGTTTGTTGGAGGCTTCTCTCATTCAGACCATTCTCACTGGTGTAACTTTGACTTGCATTTCCCTAGATAATGAGTTTTTTTTTTTCATGTGTTGATTACCTCCATGTCTTCTTTGGAGACATAAACTTGTTCCGCTGTTCTCCCCATATTTATTAAGTTTTCTTGTTTAGTTTTATTAGTTCTTCATATATCTTAGATATTAGTCCTTTGTCAGATGTACAGGGTGGAAATATTCACTCCCATTCATTATAATGGCTTCATTTTAATAATAATTTCCTCTGATGTGCAGAAGCTTTTTAGATGTAATTCCATTTGTTTATTTTTCTTCTTATTTCCCCTCTTCTCACATCCAAGTCCCAAGGTGAGGGGGAGAGGATACTAAAGCCTGTATAATGGAGTGATTTACCTATGTTTTTCTTCAATAGATTTTGTTGTTTTTAGGTTTGAGTCACATCTGGCGATGCTCGGGGCTTACTCCTAAGCTCTAGGCTCGGGGAATCACTCCATTTTTTTTTTCTTTTTGGGTCACACCTGGCGACGCACAGGGGTTACTCCTGGCTCTGCACTCAGGAATTACTCCTCAGTGCTTGTGGGACCATATGGGATGCTGGGAATCAAATCCGGGTCGGCCGCGTGCAAGGCAAACGCCCTACCTGCTGTGCTATCGCTCCAGCCCCTAAAGTGCTTTCTTACCTTCTAATAATCAATCACACACTGGTTATCACACAGAACTTTCCATTCCGTGAGATCAAACAGAAGGGCTTCTGCAGAAGGCTCTCCCTCTCTACGTGTTCAATCTGAGTCAGCTGCCCTGTAAGATGCCATTGCCTTCCTCATGAAATACTGAACTGGATTTCACAGGCATTTTTTCCCCCATATTATCTGTTTATTACACATAAGACTATGTATACAAAAAACAAAACAGAGAATGTGACTAGGACATAATTGTTAAATATATACATATGTGCCAACTGCATTTTTAAAAGAACTACTCAGAGTTCTGACTACATGTAAACGAATAGCATCAGGATTGAGGTGAAAATAGCTTAGAAGACTTCAGTCAAACTTTCAAAACAACTACTGATATTTACACCAAATTTCTGCATGTGAAGAGTACATAATTAAAGAATTTGAACACATCTCCTATAAACAGTTTTACCATAGTTGACCATTTATTTTTAAAAATTACAGGGGGTGATTTCCAACATATCTTATTCTATAAAAGTACTGCTTGTATCAAACATTAATCACTAGTAATTCCACTGAAGAGCTGCCTCTCATCTGTTAAGATACTAATTCCAATTGATGGGATATATGCCCTTAAAATAAAAAGTTTTCATTATTTATCTGAATGTCAAAATTAAGGAGACTTAACTGAAATGTACTGCCTTATGGCTAAGAGAAATGCTATTAGTATATTTTAGGTAAATAATAATCTTTAACTATGAAGTCACTGTTTTATAACTTTCAGGACAATTCACAGAAAACAGACACATGTATTCAAATTACACACTGAAGGTCAGGGGGAGGGCTACTGACTACAGATATTTCCACATGAAGCAGCTCCTTAAAGAAATAAGACATACAAACAGGGCTGTCTTGGTATAATACACATAATTAATAAAACCTTGAAGACCAATATGTTACACTATTGTTGTTAGAATTTAAAAAAAAAATCACACTTAGCAGTCCATTGTGCTTAAAATATCCATATGCATGAGAAGCTCAAAGAAAAAACACCTCTATACATGATGAAAAGAAAGTAATAGATTTTTTTGAAATTGCACTGTTATTTAAAACACTCTCCTAAAGTCAAGCCCTCCCTTCGCAGCTGACACAGTCTTTCAGGTTTAATTGGCAACCTGGGGAGGCCCCTCTGGTATCAGGGAAGTAAAGAAGGTGGTGATGAAAGACCAAGCTGACGCCATCAGTCCAGGCCTCTGCACTGCACTGGCATCTTCACCTGCATCTTCGCCGCTGTCATCATCAAGCCCATCGTCCATAAGACGTTCCTTCCAAACAAAACGAGAAATAGACTCCTAAGTAATCTGAAGAGATAGCACTGTCATAATAGAAAAGAGGTTCAGTTCTTCCTTGCAGGAAAAAGGAATATGGACATGTAAAAAAAAATGTGGTACATGTCTGTTCATTACATATCTTTCAGTCCATATAGATCAGTTCTAAAAAAAAACAAGAACAAAAACAAAAGATCAGTCCTTCAGTGTTCAAGATCAAAGGGGTAACTGCCAATTATTACAATAAATTCTCACCAGGTACATCACTTTTTCAGAAGAAAAGTATTAGCAGGGCTGAAGAGAGAGCTCAGTGGCTGGAGTGGAGTGCCTCCTGGCTCATGAAAGTCAAATCCCTGGCACTGAGCAGGGTATCCTGGTCCTCTGAGCACAGCTGGGCATCGCCCTGGGTGCCTCTGAGTACAACTGTGTGCCCTGCTCACAGCCCACACCGCAGAGCTGGGTTCAAGCCATGAACACTCAGGCTCACACAGCCAGGCGAGTATCATCAGGAATGGCATCAAGAGATGCTTCAAAGCCACCCACCACCCTGACCCCCCAAAGAGAACGGTAGCTCTCTCTTCCAGTTACACCTACAGCTGGTTCCCCATTACAGTCTAAGTTCTTCCTAATGAAATCACAATTTCAATGCCAATTGTTCTTCATGTGCCATTCCACCAATAAATACTCAGGGAACACACTGTGTTCCTGGTCATCCTGGTGCCACAGAACGCTGAGGAGAAACTTCTAGATTGAAACATGCAAAACCTCACTCACGTACCATTTCTTCAAGTTCTAGATTGTTTGCATTTTGCCCCTCGTTGTTAGCTTCAGCATTATTGTTAGGAGCCTGCTGTTGACCTCCTTCTTGCCTGAACGGAAACCATCCAGCCTGGTGTCTGTTCAGCAAAAATGAAGGAAGAAGAAAGAAAGTTACCACTATTTTCATTTGTAACCGTAGAAATCACTACTGTTCTATTGGAGGTAAAATACACAAAAAGACCAAATTTTCTACTTTAGGCCAAGGACTGACACTCTTGAGTATTCAGAGGATTAGAAAATTCAACATAAGTTTGAAAGTCCTCCATAGTCTTAACTCTTTATGCTAGCTAGTGGCAGGAGTCACATGAAATCTTTTTATATTTTCCAAAATAAAATTTGATTAGATATTTGTTTGAGCCCTGAGAAAAAAAGGACAACGGAAAGTAAGAGTATTTTTTAAACATCAGATCTATACCTGATAATAATAAAGGCATCCTAAGCAAAAGTACAGGGCATATTTCCCTCAAGTTCTAAATAGTTGATGAGTTTGTCTCCATATAACTAACAACTGATACAATGGGTGGGATATGAACAAATTCTAGGCAATTCTGATGAACATTCTTACAAGGTTTTGTCCTGGATTTATCCATTACACTCCCTTGGTCTCGGTGCCAGACATGTAAAGCCCACTAACTCAAATTCCTCCATATTCACGACTAACATAACATACATCATGTTCCATACTGAAGGTTTCCAAAAGTAAAAGTCACAACGCAGTTAATGAGCATCACTCACAAATAGACCAGCAGCATGGCTCCCATGACCATGATGAACCGACTGAAAGAAGAGTAGAAGTACACGATGCTGAGGAGGATGGCAGCACGTGAAAAGGTATACATCCAGTCCAGCCAGTCTCGATTAAAGTCCTCTTCATTCAGCACTGGGCCTCCCTGCGCGTTCATCTGAACATTTTCGTTCATGGGTCGATTATCCTGGGCCATGAGGTTGGGAGCTGGTGGGGGCTCATTGCCAGGAACACGAGCCAAATGGAGAGGCTGGGAAACAGCAGGCTGAGCTGGACTGGCATTTGACGTGGCATGAGCTGAAACTGCAGCTTGACTGAAATAGTTACCAAAAAATATTCAAAGAAAATAAAATTTTACCATATCGTGTCATATTTTCAAATGGTTCCTAAGGAGCAATACCTTTTCCCCCTATACCTAATAGAGAATCGCCACAACTTTCATACTCCACTTGGGTGGGAAGCACAAAGCCAAGTGCTACAGAAAAGGAGAGACAAAAATAATGGCCAGTGTAGAAAAGACGCTCCAGTATCTCAGGAAAGTAGTCTGGCAATGAAGAGAATTCACTAGAGGTTTGAAAATGTTTTCTTTAAAGAACTGAATCTGCCTCTATACTATGGTTAACTAAAATGGTAGGGGGAGGTACAGAGATAAACTGCCAATATTATTCAGTCTTTTCTCTTTCACTGAGCTACTGTATAAGGGACAATGCTCTCCACTAAGAAACTCTTGCTGCTCTACATGAGATGAACATCCCTACATCCACCTCACCTCCCTCAGACCCATGGTTTAAAATATTTGTCCACAAATGTACATTATAATCTATCCTGTCTGCCTGTTAGTGATAACAGTGTTATTATTTTAAAATAGTACTGTGCTATTTTAAATACAGCCCAGATGACTCTTTGACCCTGATCCTGATTTTCGGGAATTGCAGTGACCACTGGCAATGGCCGTCCTTGCCAATTCATAAAAATCTGTGGTTCTGAAGCCTGCTTATACTTTGTTTGAAAGAAAAAAACCTTGTAAAATGGTCCCCAGTAAAATAATTCATGTGTATTTGCTTTAAATTAACCCGCACAGTAGCATGAACTTGCAGTGAACAGACGTGAAAGTGAGTGATAAGCACACAGGGACTAATTTTCACTATTCTACCTTATTTATATAATAACATCTTTTTATAATTAAAAGATTTTAAAAATTAAAGTAAAATAAAAGGTTCCTTAAGCTACAAAAGCCTACTTAAGTCTAAAACCTTGTCTGGTAATACTGGTCTCTGTATAGGGTTTCTCAGTTTCCAAAATGATCAATTCATAGATATTTTGATTCACATATGAGTTATACTTCATTAAGTAAGAACTTGAGGCTCAAAAGTTAAATACTATACATAAAATTATATTACTTAATAGTTAACTACATAAGCCTCACTTACCTTACAGTTCTGAGATGCCTAAATGAGAACAGGGTTGAAAGTATCCAACAGATTACTGAACACAAAACTAATATGGTAACTACTAATACATTATACAATATATATACCACATTATACCGGGGCAACAGGTAAGGTCAAGTCTTCCTAAATTAAGGAGTTACGCAAAACAGAAGTCAGATGTGAAGCTCATAAAGTAGGGGTTATCCTTATGCGAAGGGCTAAGGAAAAATAAGGGTACAGACTCACACAGCAGACAAGAAAGTCACTTGGGGGCCTGGAGAGTGGAGAGGAAATTACTAATTTAGCAGTAGTACTATGAAATAGAGCAAAGAGCCTAAAAAGAGAGTGATGAAAAGGTTGTTTCCATTTTCAAAAATAAGGAAGATGGATTACACAGAATACAAAATGAGTAATCAAAAAGACAGAAGAGGGCCAAAGCAATAGTACAGTGGATAGGCGCTTGCCTTGCATGTGGCCGACCAGGTTCAATCTCCAGCACCCCATATGGTCCTCTGTGCTACACCAGGAGTATTTCGTGATCTGAGAGCCAGGAGTAACCCCTGAGCATGTCCAGGTGTGCCTCCAAAAAAAAATACTGTCACTGTCACTGTCATCCCGTTGCTCATCGATTTGTTCGAGCAGGCACCAGTAACATCTCTCGTTGTGAGACTTATTGTTACTGTTTTTGGCATATCCAATATGCCACGGGTAGCTTGCCAGGCTCTGGCTTGCGGGCGTGATACTCTCAGTAGCTTGCCGGGCTCTCCAAGAGGGGCGGAGGAATCAAATACGGGTTGGCCGCGTGAAAGGCAAACGCCCTACCACTGTGCTATCGCTCCAGCCCAAACAAAAACAAAACAAACTAAAAAGACAAAAAGAATAACAGCATCATAGGCACAAAAAATATAGAATATTAAGATGCTACAAATGTTAACTGGAAGACCAAAGAAAAAGAAAGCAAAGAAACTATACTTTGTGCTATGACAATTCCATGACCATCAGAAAGAAGACTAAAGAGAACAACCCGAGTGAGCAGGAAGACGTACACCAACAGAGCCTACACATCAAGACAAAGTCTCCCTGACATGATTCTTTCCTACACAGCTTTTTATTCTACTTCCCATCTCTTAATGCAAACTTTTTGTGCCTTTCTAGGTGTCCTTCATCCTCTTAAATAAATGCGATGCGATATTTAATAAAGCATCTAAATACTGCCAAGTATAGTTAAGAGAAACAAAGTAGGCTTAGCTAACGTGAACTGGATGTCAAGGCATTTTGTTTTAATCAAATAATTTTAATATCTGCTGAGATATTTGCAAATCCCTTCTCAGAATTTTAACTCTCATATATATATATATATATATATATATATATATATATATATATAGTGTGAAATCCCCAATTAATTTTAGGCTAGAAGAAATTAAGGCAAATAGCATAGTAAGAAAATGTACTTGAAATTACTTACTATTGCATATAATACTGCTGAGCATACATCTGTTGCCACCAAAGAAGCTGCAGTGGGCTGAAGGCGGGATACAATGGGAATCCAGCTGGGCCTGCTTGCCCAGGAAGCTGGTTGTCTACATTTCTGCAACGAAGAGGGAAAGTCAAAATTTTCTAAAGGCTCAAAACATTTCTGCTTTCATTACTAAATAATCATGGAATTTTTCTTACACCACTAATGTACACTGGGTAAATATTACCTATCCTCATTTTTATTCTCTATTTGAAACTCTGAATCGATTCCGGTTATAATGTTGACATTTATAGAAAGTTATCTACACCAAGACATTTGCAAATAAATGCAGAATGAATATTTTTTAACTTTCTTCCTATTACTTAAGTTTTATTAGCTGAAATGAGTTTGGCCTACCCAGAGATAAGAATAATGAAGATTCATAAACTTTAATTTTATACTCTAAAAACTATTACCACAATTCCTAATAAGTGATTACAGAAATTTTAGGAGGCAAAAATTTAGCAACAAATAATAGTTTTGGCAATTTGGTGCTAGCTAACATATCAGGTCCCCTTCATATTATCTGAACCATCCTCACCCTTGAAGGAGTGAGGGGAGTCATACAATGACTCCCATCTTCAGACTTTTTACTACTTCCTGACTACAGCCCTCTCCACTGCCCAAGTTTTTCTTCACAGAAAATTAAGAAAAAAAAGCAAAATCATCTAGGAGTCCCTTCCAGCCCTTGAAAGCCATGTTTAGTAAGAGGAAGAAAATAAACTTAACCCAGAGGATCCTTTCTAAAAATGTCAATGAGTAGGAAATCCTGCCAAGAAAGTCACACCACTGAAAAGTATTACATCTATGTAGAATGATCTCAGGGGGGCCTAGAAAGATTGTACAGTAAATGAGGTTCTCACCTTGCCCAGGGTCAACATGGGTTCAATCCCCAGCACCCTATATGGTCCCCTAAACCTGCAAGGGGTGATCCACGTATAGCCCAAAAAAACAATTTTTTTTTAAAATCAGAATTTTCATCAGCAAGCTGATACATCTGAGTATATATGAAAATTAGC
The DNA here is from genome assembly GCF_027595985.1 of Sorex araneus. NCBI lineage: Eukaryota > Metazoa > Chordata > Mammalia > Eulipotyphla > Soricidae > Sorex > Sorex araneus. The sequence continues at coordinate 350,941,067 of NC_073302.1, forward strand.
TAAATCTCATTACTAACAATAATATGACCCTTTATCTAGATGTAGTTTTAAATTTCCTTTGCATTCCCAAATAAGAATTTCACCAATCACTACTACCAGAAAAAAATATGCCTCACACAAGTCCACTATTTCAACTACCAAACAGAAAGGCTGAGCTTTGTCATTATTTATAAAGGTCTAGGGAAGACAAGGCTATTAACAATTACTTCAAAAAATTACTATGGTATTCCGACTTCACTTTACTGCTATCGAGAACACAAAATCATCAAAAACACACTGTCAAGAAACAAGTAACTCCAATAACTGTCCCAGAGACTTCCTCCCTTTCTCTCCAGCAAGTTAAACACTCCTTGATTATCTGATTACTAAGATAAATTCCAATCCAAATCTGGCACACTATAACTTTCCATTAACGCTCTTCTGACAAGATATTATACTGCTGACACCCTCAAAAACTAGCAATTTTTGATACAGAATTATAGTTATTATTAAAATATACAATACTTTTTCACCAAGAGCTGCCACATGACCCAGCAATTCCACTTTTTGGTATCTGCTCCCAGGACAGAAAAACATTCATTCCAAGGGGCATACACACACCATTATTCATTGCATCATTCAGTGCAACGCTAAGATTTGGAGTCAACCTTCATGTCCTACGACAGATCAGTGGGTCGTGAAAATCTCGTATATGTACACAATGGAACACTACTCAGCTGTAAAAAATGATGAAACCATGCAATTTGCTGCAACATGGATAGAACTGGAAGATATGTTAGATAATGTAAGCCAGAAGGAAAAGGATACCTGATGATTATCACTTACCACAGATGAGTAATTGGACGAGAAAATGCAATGTTAAAGTGGGGATAAACTGTTAAAGTGGCAGTAAAGCAGGGATATATTTTATGAAATATAAAATGCAAGAACTCTGGCTATGAAATACAGGGAAGAGACAGATGAAAAGAAATGGGATCGGGGTCAAGAGGATTTGGGTATAATTGTGGTGTTAAGGGGTGATAGGTAAATATCCAAACCACAGATTCAACAACACTGAAAACATGAGACCCAAACTTTGACAACCAACACAGAAAGGTGCCTGTCAAGACGGCGACTGTGGGTGGGAGGGACCCTGGGGACACTGGTGGAGGGAAGCTGACTCTGATGGTGGGACTGGTGCTAAAACGGTGTAAGTAGTCTAAATCTCAACTATGAACAACTCTGTGAAACACTTTAACAAAAGAAAAAATAGATTTAAAAATGTGTATGTACAATACCTAAGTAAATATGAAATCACTTAACATTCTAGAGGCTCAATCATTAACATGATTATAAACCAAAATATGAGGGATTTGTGCGTTTTGGGGGGCATTTTTTAGGGTTTTTTGCTTTGCAGAGTCAAACAAAATAGCATAGATATAGGGAAAATCTTATTTATTTTTTTATTCCAAGCGTCTGACGGGGTCTTTCTTATTTCTGTTTGCAATTAATTATTTATAAGCATAGAAAACATCGTGGTTGAGAGGACAACTGACACTGCTTCTATCTGCCTGGTTTTAGGAGATGCGTTCTGTGCACGTGTCCATGACCTGCGTTGCACTATGTGCACATAAGAACCTGTAGAAATTCCCGGTGCTGGGGACCCTGCATGGGTCTGTGAGGCCCATCTTCACATCACAGGCTTGCTGGGGTTTGCTCCGTTGATCCATCCAGCGTGAGAGCAGTGTTCAGGTTTCTCACTACTACTGTGTCAGTGTCTGCCTTCAGTCTATTAGCCGTTGTAAGAATTTTGTTGGCCTGTGCTTCTCAGGAGCATGTCTGTTTAGGAGTGAGTTGATGTACTGATCTCTCTTGATCATTAAGAAATGACCACTCTGTCCCATACAGCCTTTTTTAATTTGGCCTCTACATTACATATACTACATACTGTACTATATAATATATATTATCTGATACAAGTATGGCAGCCCAGCCTCCTTAAAAGAACTGTTTGTCTATACGATTATCTTCCAGTTTTGACTTTTCAGCATATTTACTGCCCGTTCTAATATGTCTCTTGTAGGAGCAGAAAGCTGAGGCCATTCGGATCCATTCTACCACTGTGTCTCTTGACTGGTGAGTTCAGGACACGACAAATACACAGCCATTGAGTTACTGAATTTAGTGCCATCATTCTATAGAATTACGTGTTTGTAACGTTTCTCTTGTGTTTTAATGAAGCTGCTTTGCTGCTTCTTGCAAAACTGGTTTCAAGGCTGTGAACTTTCTAATCATCCCTTAAAATCTGAGTGAAAATCAGGATAGATAGATTAATTTTGGTGAGGTTTTTATTCAACTGAGTTGTTGTACTTTATGCCACTATTCTCTTCTGGCTTATAAAGTCTCATTTGACAAACCTCTGAATCTTACAAGAGTTCCTCTGTGTGTAAGTTCCCTCCTCGATCTTGTTGCTTTCAATATTCATCTCTGTAACTGGCTTTTGTCTTTTTGACTACAATAGATCTTGGAGTTTTTCTATTTGGGTCTATTTTGGCTGGGACCTCTTAAATCTAAGGTGCCTGCACTGATCAACTATAAAAAATTCTTAACATTTATTTTCTGTTGTTGTTGCTTTTTGGGTCACACCTGGGGATGCAGAGGGATTACTGCTGGCTCTGCACTCAGGAATTACTCCTGGCGGTGCTCAGGGGACCATATGGGATGCTGGGAATTGAACCCGGGTCGGCCGCGTGCAAGGCAAACAAACGCCCTTCCCGCTGTACTATCACTCCAGCCCCTTAAGATTTCTTTGACAAGAGATTTTTTATCGAATTCACCTTCCCATACCTCAGGGGCTCTCCTGCCTTCTTTCACTCCTGTGATACTCTTTAGTTGTGGTTCATAGGCCACCAGTTCACCTGGTCATGGTGTTCACACATCTTTAGTAGTGTTCATGGGGTCTCACTCAATTTAGCTGTGGTACTCAAACATTCATGCATGGGTGTGTGAGGCTGACCTGAAAGCCTAATAATCTAGTTGTGAGGTGACTAGAAATCACCTGTGTCATAAGGCAACCCAGACAAAAGGATGCCAGAATCATCACAACTGGTACATGTGATAGCACTGGGAACTGAACTCTCAACCTTACACTAAGTCACCGGGCTGGCCTCTGGACTCAGTCACTCTGGACCCAGTCAATGCATTTAGTAATTATTAGCTGTTAGAGAGTCCAGTCCAGTTCCTACAGCTATAGCCACTAAGTGCTCCGGGCAACCAGGAGCACTTCCAAGTAGTGCTCCAGGGGCGAGGCAATGCTGAGGCCCTAAACCAGAAACTCACACGGGCAAAGCATGTGCTCTGTCACTTTGAATTATATCCCCGGGTCACAGGACAACTTTTGGGGCAAGAGAGGTCACCCCTGGCAGTGCTCGGGGACCATATGCAGTGCCAAAAATTCAAGACAAGTGCCTTATCTCCTGTACTATCTCTCCAGTCCAATACAAACACTTTTCTTTACTAAAATTTTGCAACTATCTTCAAGCCCAAAAGCCTGTGTGTCTAGGAAAGGTAAGCTTACAGCTTGAGGAAGGACAAAGATGAAGTAGCAAGGTAGCCAGCCAGAACAGTGCAATCAACCCAATGGTTAAAAATGGAGTGACAGATGTTACAGTCAGACTGTGCGCATATCCATGGTTAAAGTATTAAATACCAGAGAAATCGGCAGAAGCTACAAATTATCTTTATTTCTCCTCCAGAAAAAGACAGTTGTGAAGCATTTACTATCACAGCACTCTAACTTGGAAATTCCTCCCCATCCCAACTCTGTGGAGCGTGGTTAGGTGACATGTTTTAGCTAGTGGGATGGTGGCGAAATATGACACATGGAGAGATTTTAAGTGAGCTCAGGGCTTACTTCTCTTCTTGGTTTCCTGGAATCTGCAATTAAAAGAACATGTGATGTCCTAGAACATGTGGAGTTACTGGTCCACAAGAGAATGACGAGCAAGAAACAGACCTTAACTAAATCTACCTTCTGAGGCAAAGCCATCCTGAGTGACTAAACTAACAGGAACATGAACAGGAAAAAGAAACTTGGTACTATTAAGTCATTGCGATCCAGGTAAAACCAACAGATGAGCTCTTCCGTGACAGATGGACCAGCTAGTCTACTCTGGCGATAAGGAATCATGCAGACTTTATTGCTGGAGATGTTTATTTTATCAGCTATGTCCGGGTTATGCTGCAAGTTGTTTGAGATATTTTTTTTGGGGGGGGGGGGTGGTTTGTGTTTTTTCTTCTGATTTGGGGTCACACCTGGCTGTGCTCAGAGCTTATTCCTGGTTCTATGGTCAAGGATCACTCCTGACAGGCCTCAGGGAAGTGATGGTCTGCCGGGGATTGCACCTGGATTGCCACATGCAAGCACCCTACCCACAGTACCATCACTCTGGCCTCACGGTGCAGGTGTGGTTTTGTTTAAGGATTTAGAAAAAGTGGTATTTCTGTTTTTAAAGTACACTTTAAAAAGCATTTTGAATATTACAAAAATGTCATAATGGTTATTTCTCAGCAGGGGCTATAAACATTGTTTTCTGCAAGTAAGTTTTGGTTTGCAGCAATCATTTTCTGAAAATAAAAGGTTTCTTATGTACTTTCAAAAAGGCTCAATCAATCTCATCTATATGCTTGCCCTGAGAGGAAAATATTTTTAAAAATCTAATGAGGGGGCCGGAGCGATAGCACAGCCGGTAGGGCGTTCGCCTTGCAAGCGGCCGACCCGGGTTCGATCCCCGGCATCCCATATGGTCCCCCAAGCACCGCCAGGAGTAATTCCTGAGTGCAAAGCCAGGAGTGACCCCTGAGCATCGCTGGGTGTGACCCAAAAAGCAATAAATAAATAAATAAAAATCTAGTGAAAATGAGTTATATTTTGCTATATACCAAGCCTTGTTGTGTTCTACACTACATGAATTAAATGCTCTCGTGAAAGTATTGTTTATGCTCAACATCCAATGGCTGTTCTTAGCTCTTACACTTCATTCTGGGGTCCTAGAAATCTCTCTATTTCCAAGCTCACAATCACAGATCTGGATCACTGTCACATACTCAGTCCCACAGCTTGAGAGTCAATGTAGAGTGATCATCACTACTGATAGGCATGCTTCATTTATTCTAAATTTGTTTGAACAAGTATCCTATACAGTCCTTTGGTTTCAGACATACCCCTGACCAAACCATACTCTCTAAGTCCTTCTCTGAACTCTGGGTGCTGTGCTATCATTGTGGGCTGCATATACTCCTAGAAATGCCTCATCCAAGAGGTCTGCTACAACTGCATAATACAAGGCAACCAAGATAAACAAACTGTTTTAACAAAGACGCTAGATGTAAGTGCTAGTTAGCATATCCTTACACTTCATCGGCTTTACCGAGGACATTACTGAGCCTGGCTAATCAGATACGCCTCCAGAACACCTTAAAATAGAGGCCACCTGCACAGGTGCTAGGGGCACAGGGCCACTTCAATGGAACTCTGGAGGCGATGCAATGCCAAAGATTCAAATCAGTGCTTCGCCTAGGCAAAGCACGTGCTCTACCATGTGAGCTATTTTCCAGGAAAGACCTTTGTTTATGAACAAATTATTATACCCCACTAAATGCTCTCATTCACACATCTACTCCCCAGAAAACATGAATATGAGTACAGTTACAGTGCAGCTGATCTAGTATACAGACACCTAATCCTCGCTACTCAAGGAGTGGTCTAAGCACAGTGTCAGCTTCACCGGAGAGCTTCTTACAAATGCTGACTCTCCAAACCCATCAGACACACAGAATCAAAGTATGCCCTTCACATCCCTCACGCCAAGCGCTTGTGCTAAGTACCATGGCCCTGGAAAGTACTGCCCCTGCTACTGCTGTGTGCCCAGTCTCTGCACTACTCTACTCGGCCTTCTCAATCTCAAGCCTGACTAGCTGTGAATAAATGCTGATGATCTCAGAAGAAATATCAGTAAGGTAAGATGAAGTGATTTTTCCAAAGTCCAAAAAGTAACTCTGCCCACTACTCCACTCACCCTTGCATCACGTACGGGATCTGATGACTCTGTGCTGGGTCGGTTGGTGCTTGTGGAATAGTTCGTTGCCTCAAGCCATCTGAGGAAGAACTGGCAGCTAAAGGCAAGTTTTCTTGACCAGGTGATGGAGCTGTTGATCCTGACTGATCTGCACTCTACAAAAATGGAATCAATTTTTCAAAATTTAATTCACTTATAATCATGAGTATGACACATTGCTAAAAATATATTTATGAAATCCCTCTGCAAAATGACAAAATTTTAGTTTACGATCTGAATTTTGTACCAAGAGGAGACAGACATTTTACCTGATGAAACAAAAGATTTCAGATTATCAAAATTGCTTTGTTATATAACACTACATTTTTCAATTAGGCTCAGTAATAATTATATATTAAAAAGAAAAGAATAGAAAAAGAACAGCCTTGGCCAGAGCAGGAGTATGGCAGGTTGACATTTGCCTTGCATGCAGCCAATCCAGATTCAATCCCCGGCATCCCACATGGTCCCCAGGAGTGACTCCTAAGGACAGAGCTAGGAGTAACCCATAACCACTGCCAGGTGATACCCAAAAAAACAAAATACAATAAAATAAAAATTAAAAAACAGCTTACTAAATTGTGAGGATTAAAGTCATAGATGTTTAATACAGTGTTGAGCAGATGATACAAATGACTTTTTTAAATATGTTATATGCCTGGGATTATATAACAATGCTAGTGGTAACCCAGGGGTTTTAAATAGTAAGGAATAATGTTTGGAATCAGAACAAAAGCTCTCTAATGTATGTTACCTACCATTCCCTTTTCAGGGGAAAAATGACCCAGTGACCGGGGCCAGAGCAACAGTAGTGTGGAGAGGAGTATGCCTTTTACATGACCTGGGTTTAATCCTGGGCATCCCATATGGTCCACTAGAGCACCACAAGGAAAAACCCCTGAGCATCACCGGGTATGACCCAAAAACCAAAAACAACAACAAAGACCCAGTGGTCCCTGGAAATCTACTTTAAGTGAACAAACTGAAAAAGGAGCCTACCTGGCCCTAGTTGCACCCAAGGCTCCTACCAAACTCCCGGAAGTTGTTCACCTCACCTGGGTGGTCCCGGTACACTCTCTTTGGGAAATAGTGGTCTGAACCCTGGTGTTACTGATGTAGTCTTAAGGGTCCGCATGAGCTCTCGAGAAAGTCTCAGCTTTCACACCAAAAAAAAATTAGACTCAACTAGAATTTCAAGATTCCTTTCACTCTAATTAGAGTTCTATCAATTCTATTAGTTTATAGATTTCTCCAATAAATATTTTGTGTATAGGTTGTTAAATCAGGACTTTTTATTTTCCATGCTCAAATTCTGTCAGTTCTTCGCCATCAGCTTTAAACCATTAGTGCCTTGATAGTCCTACTTGAGAGCAACCTGCCTTCAAGGGACAGGTTCACCTGTAAAGCGAGTGCTCCAGGCGCAGCACCAATAGCTACAGCTGGAGACAATGACACCTTGCACAGCTTCTGACCTCTGAAGGCTGGTCTGATTCTATCACCCTCCTAAGTCTGCTACAGTCATCTGATCTGCCCTGCTGCCCTATTTTCAAGATGGCATATGTTCTTGAATGTCTCAAAGCTTTGTCAACTAAAAGGACATTGGTCTTTTGCAAAATTAACTAGTTTTCTTTAAAAACACTATTCCACACAAAAAAGAAAACAAGTGCCTTACTAGGGAGTCTGATTCTTAGTGACATAAACCGGGAAAGACTTCTTTCTTGACAAGAATTCACCTTATATGAATCACCATAATATGGTGATGGGGGCAGAGAGATAATACAGGGTTTAAGGCACTTGCCTGGCACACAGCTGGCGGAAGCATCACATACGGATCAGTCCCCCAAGCATCATCACCCAAAAGTGACCCCTGGGCAGAGGCAGGAGCAAACCCTTAGTTATCACTCGGTGTGGCTCCCAAAGTAACAATAGTAGTAAGTTCATTTATGGAGCTAGAGCAACAGCATAGCGAGTAGGGTGCCTGCCTTGCATGCAGCCACACTGGTCACCAGGAGTGATCACCAGGAGTGATTCCCAGCCATTTGGCACCATTGACCAGTGTCTCTAGAACTAATAATTTCAGACTTATTAAGTAACTCATCCTCTATTCAATTTTCTTACTAAGGGGTGCTGGGACAGGAACTGGGATGGCATCAGAGCCAAGACTGACAGTGCTCCAGGGCCACAGTGCCTACCTTGGGCACACTCAGGCACTCATGCGGTGCTAGGGGTCAGACCCAGAGCCTCGAATGTGACAGGGCCTGCACTCTACCCGCTGGGAATCTCCAAAGTCCCATTAGACAATTTCTAAAACATTTTCAAATCACACTGAAATTTCTCAACCACAAAAATTAAGGAGAACTTAACTAAATTTGTCTTTGATACTTTATTTCCTATACTTTATTTCCTTTTGTTTGTTTTTTGGGTTTTTTTTTATACTTTATTTCCTAATGGTACTTGGAAAGATAAAATACATATACTAATGACACAAAAATCATGGCTACCTTAAGTTGCTCAAAACATTAACTTCAGGCTTGCTCTTCAAAACCCTGCCCTCCCCCGAACACATATCTCACTGGCTAGTTTGTTTCTCTGATTGCTTATTTCCACTCTGGAGGAATCTATGTTCTCTCTGAACATGTACTTCTCTCCCCTTGCATCTTTCTAGGTAAGTTTCAATAAAAACTATCTTTCTTCACCCCCCCCCCACAAAATTTCAAAAGCCAGTGGCTCCAGCTGTTATCTGTTATCTGTTGGGGTCTCAGCAGCCAGCCCAAATCCCCTGCCCCTGAAAGCAAGCGCCGGTCCTGTTTGGAGGGGCCCGGGGGCTTGCTCCAGCACCCCACACAAGTAGCACTCTGGTTGAGGATGAGGGACGTTAACAGTTACCATTTGCCTGAGCTGATACACCCGGGCCTGTAAATCATTAACTAACATCTGTTCTGAGCCTGACGAGATAAATGTGATAAACGTGGATTGTCCCCTGAAATGTATGTATAAAAACCCCTGTGTAAGAGCTAATAAATGGACTGCTGATTGCTGACCACCAGCTTTCCCCTCTGCGTGGTTCCTTCTCTGAGGCGGCCGGAATCCGCGGTGCGCGGAGAGCCGGCGCAGAGGCTTCTCTCCTACCCACTCCCTCTTCCACAGGGAGTAAGTCTGGCGACTCCAGGGGATCGTACTCCAGTGTGCCAGGGTCCACTAGCCAGGGCCCCGACATCTGGCGCCCAAACAGGAACAGCATGGACGTGGACAGTGCAGACGTTGCTGGAGCAAGGTATGACCCCATGACCACCAGTAAAATAGGCGACTGCATTGGAGATACCCGGCTGGTAGTTCAGGCAGGGGGATGAACGGGCTCAAGCTCTGCCCCCTGATAGTAAGGCAGACTATCAGAAGAGTCCTCCTTGAGATAGGATTGTGTCGGTCAATTCCCACTTTGTTTTGCTTCTCCCCCCGCCTATGGGGTGCCTAGCATCTATTTTATCTGTGTTTCACCGCAGGGGCATCTTCATCATCCCTCTTCTGGCATCTTGCCTCATTCTTGCTGTGTGTTTTTTCAAGCATTGCTTCCTTTAGGCCAGCAACATTCGCCTTTCTCCCCACAGGCACAGGTTGGGCACTTAAATGCCATTAGGGCGCCTGCCACTTGAAGACTCCCGTGATAGGATAAGGGGGTCACAGCAGGGAGTCCCAGATTAACTCATGTCCCCCGAAGAAGAAAAACTGTGACTGCAGGTACTCACTGACAAGCATTCCACTTGTCACCATTTATTGCAGATGCTGATGAAACTCTCCTCTATAATTTTTCCTTTGACTCGGTGGTCTCCTAGCAGAACCATCATCTATCCTGACCGTCTCGACCCCACTAAATTTTCCCCAATATCACAGGCAACTCCATTGAGAAGGTGCATCACTCAGGTTTGAAAGCTTTTCACTATCTACTAAAGAGCCCGGGGCTAGAATTTTGAGAATAGGTCATCTAATATTTGGGGGCTACCCAAATATACATCTAATATTTGACGTGGCTCCTTGGGTTACTACTGGGGACCTCTTCTCGTGGGACACTTGTGACCAGGTAGAGAAGCCTGTTATAGAACAGGTTGAAAAAACAGGCAAAAAAAAAACCCACCAGGTTTGTATGCGACAGTAGCAGCCCTAAAAGCATGCTTCCGGGAGGAAAGAGAGTACATCTCTCCTAATACTAAGCAAGCAGCCGTTTTAAGGCCGCCCTTCACCGACCAGGATATAGAGGATGAAATAGCCAAAGAGATTTTGGGGGAAGACAGACCTGAACCCTCTTGTCCCACTGCTCCTTTTTTTGACCGAGACTGGAGGAGGATTACTGGGAACCCCTCTGGGCCTTCCCGGTCAATCTCAATGCAGGGGGGGCCAGACCTGCAGCTTGGTATCCTTGGGAACCTGGGGACTTGAAAGAGTTAAAAAAGGCAGTGGCTGAGGATGGGCCCAACTCCCCCTGGGCTGACACCATCCTCCAGGGGCTGGCCCATCAGCCCTGAACCACTGCAGACTGGAGAGCCCTTTGTCGAGCAGTGCTCCCCAGCACCCAGTTCATAAGATGGGGAGCTTTAAGGAAGAATGCCACACACAGGCGGAGCGTAATGCTGCTGCCCAACCCCCCACCACCATAACATACAGGCAGCTGTCAGGAACAGAACATCAGTGGAGCACAGGCCTCCAGCAGGATACCATCCCAGACCCTTATTGAGATCAGGTTCGTGCCTTAGCATTATCAGCCTGGCGGCAGCTTGACAAACATCCCACTGAGGCTCCCCCAGGTGGAATGCGGCAAAAGATAGGGAAAGACCTCAGATTTTTGTTGACAAGGTCCAAAAGAGCATCGAGTGCAAGTTTCCCCTGGGGCAGCTGAGAGATCAGTTTATCAAACTGTTGGTATGGGACGGCATGACTACGGAGCACAGGGCCGCTTGCACAGGCATGAAAACCGGCTCCATAGATAAGTGGATATGTGCTACCCAAGATTTAGGGTCCCTTAAGCAGCAGACCCAGGTGCTAGCCACAACCTTACAGAATCAGAATGAGGGCCTTGCAGAAACTCTGGCAGGAGCACTGCAAGCTCAAACGGAGTCTATGACACAGGCACTCTCCGGGCCTTTGTGTCACTAGCATCTGCCCAGAGATGCCCCCTCCACAGGGCAATGGAGAGGCCCAGACCCACTCATTACCTCTGGTCGAAGCTTTGGGTATGTGTTCCTTATTTCTGAACCCCAACCTGTCTGGGTGCCCGCCAGGGCCCTCAAATATGTAGATCCTGACAACACCCAGGGGTGTGATGATGCCCCTGTGGAGGATATCCCTTCTGCTTAATTTCTAGATGGCAGCCCCCTTCTGGACCATGACACTCCTTGCAATCACCGTGGATGCCACCGGCCACCAGCCGTGCAACCTCACCTGGAGCTCCGCCAAGTGGGGAGCAATTGGTGTGGTCTTAATCAAAGAAACATCCAGCTGGGATCTGGTTCCCAACGATCAAATCTGATCTATGGATGTCGAGGTCCAGAGCCTAAAGTGGGGATCCAAAGGCATTTTTTTTTTAAGTTTTCAACGTTTAATGAAAAAGACGCATCGCAACAAACTGGTTACATGTGGGGAACAAGAGGGATGTCCAGGGGCCCCCAAACCAGATCGATGGAACCCGTGGCCTTCCAAAGGGTAGACAACAACCAGCCTCCGGGCCCACAGGGCAAGCAGCCCCTCAGATGAGATCGACAATGTTCATGGGCATCTCCTCGATCTGGGTGGAGTAGTACTGCTCCATATCCCTGAGGATGCAGATGTCGTCGTTCTTCACGAAGCTGATGGCCACACCCTTGCGGCCATAGCGGCCCGACCTCCCGATTCTGTGGATGTACAGCTCCCGGTTGTTGGGCAGGTCATAGTTGATGATGAGGGACACCTGGGGGACATCCAAGCCCCGGGCCCACATGTCTGTAGAGATAAGCACACGGCTGGCGCCCGAGCGAAACTCCTTCATGATGGATTCACGCTCCTTCTGCGGCATGTCTCCATGCATGGATGACACAGTGAAGTTGGCCTCACGCATCTTCTCTGTCAGCCAGTCCACCTTCCGCTTGGTGTTGCAGAAGATGACGGCCTGCGTGATGGTGAGCGTGTCATACAGGTCACACAGCGTGTCGAACTTCCACTCCTCTCTCTCCACTGCCACAAAGAACTGCTTGATGCCTTCCAGGGTCAGCTCATCACGCTTCACCAAGATGCGGATGGGGTCGGTCATGAACTTGCTGGTCATCTCCAGGATCTCGTGGGGCAGCGTGGCGCTGGTGAGCACCACCTGCGTGGCCGGGGACAGGTAGCGGTACACATCGTAGATCTGCTCTTTGAAGCCTTTATCCAACATTTCATCAGCTTCATCCAAAACCAGCATCTTGATAGCGCGGGTCCTCAGGCTTCTGCGCCGAATCATATCAAAGACCCGTCCTGGTGTACCGGCCACGACGTGCTGCCCATAGTCCAGCTTCCGGATGTCCTCTCCCACGTTGGTGCCCCCAATGCAGGCATGGCACTGGACATTCATGTAGTCGCCCAGAGCGAGCAAGCCCTTCTGGATCTGCACGGCCAACTCTCTCGTCGGGGCCAAGATCAGAGCCTGCGTCTCACAGACCTGAATGTCCAGACACTGGAGCACTGAGACACTGAAGGTGGCCGTCTTGCCAGTACCAGACTGAGACTGCATGATGACGTCTCTGCCTCTGATGATCTGCTTGATGGCTCGCTGCTGGATGGCAGACGGCTTTTCGAAGCCATAGGCGTAGATGCCACGCAGCAGGTCTTCCCGCAGGCCCATGGTGTCAAATGTGGGGGTCACGTCCACCTCCTTGCTCATTTCAAACTCCACATTGGTCATGTCCTGCTCCTTGAGCAGCTGCTTCCATGCCAAGCTGGACGTCGCCATCGTGGTCATGGCCGCTATGATGCAAATCCGCTGCAGCACGTGCACCCCAACCTGGTTCCCGACAACCAAATTCGGTCTATGGATATCAAGGTCCAGGGCCTAAAGTGGGGATCCAAAGGCATTACTTTTATGTGTGCCCAGGAACAAGAAACTATGCAAAATGTGGAGGTGTGTCAGACTGCTTTTGTAAGAGCTGGGACTGTGTTAGCACTGGATATATAGGCTGGTAGCCGCTGTACAAAAATGATCTTATTAAGGTTTAAAAAAAATAATGTGGGTTAGATTGGGGAAAATGTAGGGAAAAGTGTTTACCAGTGGAACTGAGCTTTACTGAGACAGGGAAAAAGGCGACCAGCTGGTACTCCGGGAATATTTGGGGACTTAGATTGTATGCTACAGGCACCGAAACAGGTGTGGTGTTTATGCTGACCACACTAGAGTTGTACGTGATTCTGTGGCTAAATTGCAAGAAGGGTTAGCTAAGTGAAAGAGGGGACATGAGGCACAAGAAGGATGGTTTGAGAGACGGTTTGGCATGTCACCCTGGCTTACCACACTTGTGTCTGCGTTGGCCAGGCCAGTCATTTTACTATTGCTACTTGTAACACTTGGGCCATGTATTGTAAAGTACCTTGTTCAGATGATAATAACCTGATTTGGGGCTGTGGTGATGCTCAGTCATGCAGTAGACAAACTTGCAGACCCTCGACCAGGAGATGCAGCCTGGGTGCATGTGGCCATGGAAGGAGTACGAGAAAGTGCAACATAGCCACCACGTGAGGAGAGATGCTGGTTCAGAGAGCCAGAGATGAGTAAGACCTCAGAGGAGGCAACCTAAGACAGGCCTGACCCCTAAGGCCCCAGCATGAGGCTACCAGGTGGTCCTCGGCAGCTGGCTCTTATATAAAACAAAAAGGGGGAGATGCTGGGGTCTCAGCAGACAGCCTGAGACTTTGACCAAATCCCCTGCCCCTTAAAAGCAAGCGCCAGTCCTGTTTGGAGGGGCCCAGGGGCTTGCTCCAGCACCCCACACAAGTAGCACTCTGGTTGAGGATGAGGGACGTTAACAGTTACCATTTGCCTGAGCTGATACACCCGGGCCTGTAAATCATTAACTAACATCTGTTCTGAGCCTGACGAGATAAATGTGATAGACGTGGATTGTCCCCTGAAATGTATGTATAAAAACCCCTGTGTAAGAGCTAATAAACGGATTGCTGATTGCTGGACTGCTGATTGCTGACCACCAGCTTTCCCCTCTGCGTGGTTCCTTCTCTGAGGCGGCCGGAATCCGCGGTGCGCGGAGAGCCAGTGCAGAGGCTTCTCTCCTGCCCACTCCCTCTCCTATAGGGAGTAAGTCCAGTGACTCCAGGGGATCGTACTCCAGTGTGCCAGAGTCGACTGGCCAGGGCCCTGACAGTTAGTCTACACTTAGATTTTAAAAAAAGAAAGATAATCAGAAACTCAATTCCTCCCCCAAACAACTCACAGAACTGCTGCTGGCCGCCAATGCTTCACAGCTTTCTCCACTGGTGCTGGACTCTGAAGAACAGCGAGGAAGCCGAGTAATACATACTAGATGAAACAGATGATACTCATCTTGCTGAAATTAAAAAGCACATTTAAAGGCAACACTGGGAAATCCACAATTCACAAAATTCTTAACTCAAAACTTAACATTACTAAATACAGTGATTTTATAAAGAAAATTATTTAAATTTTGAAATAAGGTATCATTTTAGTATTTGGTGTTCTTGTAGATACCTTTTCTATTGAGTATTTATTAGGTACAATATTATCATTAGGTGTTAAATACTAAATATATGCTATATAAAAATTATTACTCTGCATACCAAGGAATCCTAAATAATGTTGTAAAAACTTCGTCAGGAAAATTTATTATTTTACTGTACAAAACCATTCTGCCATTAGAACTGTGAGAGTCACATTGAAGTTTATGCCTATAAACTTTGAATAGTAAAAATATTTCCAAAACTTGAGATTTTATAGTTATAATTAAGAAACTCAGATACTTCACAATAATCTTATTTGATTCCATTTTAGCAAGAAACATAATTTTTCTTTTTAATTAAAAACTTCTATTTCTGAGATAAATATAAAGGGTATATATGAATAACATGCATGTATTTTCATAAACCCTATGAAATTTTCCTATGACTGAAGGAAATTTTAACTTAGCTCTATGACACATTTACATTTAGGCATAACACTGGAAATGTTATGGAAAAAGGAGAGAGAAAATGGAAAAAGGAGAGAGAATAAAAGACAGAAATCAAGTAGATCAGCAACTTTAAACAAGAAAAGCACAAGGTCTGAAGGTATAAAATCCTATTATTGATCGTACTGTAAAACTGTACTATTTGTACAAACTGTACTATTGTCAACTGCGGTTACTAAACAAAATTTTAAATTAATTTACAAATATTAAGTCCAATAATGGGGCAGAAAGAAAAGATGCCCAATTGATAAAAGAGAAATCTACTAGACAGAATTCAGCAGCCTTCTAGAGTAAACCTGAACACAAGCTTCCTTCTGAGGTGAGTCTAAAAAGTCCAAGAATCAGCCCTTCCCATAAATAGGCTTATGCTAATTAAAAGGGCGAGAGTAACAGCAGTACAATTCAAGAAATACATAAAAAGTCTTTTGCACAAAAGTGAGAAGCACTGGGGTTGGAGAGATAGTACAGTGAGTAGGGCACTTGCCTTGTAGACAGCAGACCTGGGTTCTCTCCCCAGTATCCCATATAGTACCCTGAGCTTGGCCAGAAGCAATTCCTTTATACAGAGTCAGGAGTAAGCTCTGAGCAATGCTGAGTGGGGCCCAAAAAAAAAAAAAAAAACAAATAAAGAAATCTTACAACTAATCAGACGAAACTAATGGCAGCATTTATCAAAAAGAGTTAAAACAGTACACCACTGAGAGAAAAGACAATTCAAAGCTCTACTCAAAATGCAAACAAATTCAAATATCTGTTCAAAACTGAGCTCTTTCCAAATGCAGTGGTTTTGTATGGCTTGGATTTTTTGCCATGCCCAGCTGTACTCAGGGCTTACTTTTGGTTCTGCACTTCAGGATCACTCCTGGCAGAGCTCAGGGGACCATATGGAGCAAGAGATCAAACCCAGTTTGGCTGTGTGCAGTGCAAGTGCCCTACCCACTGTATTATTGCTCCAGACCCCAACTGTTTTATATAGCGTACAACAATCCTTCGGGAAAATAAGTTCTTTGATTGAATACCACTTCCATCAGCAAAAACCTTTTTAGAGTATTCCTGTGAAGAGTGTCCCTGCTTAAAACTAGTTTATTTCAAGAGGATACACAAGGGGGAGGATACACAAGAGGAAGCATGAAGGAGGGGCGGGAAAAAAAGACCAGGTAGCCCACAGATCAGATTATTAAAGCAGTGGAACTATTCTATACAATACTAAAATCCACAGACCATGCTACAGCAAGAGTGAACCCTAACAGGAATACAGGCTTTTAGGGTCGGAGCTATAGTAAACTAGTAGGGCACTTGCCTTACACATGGCCAACCCGAGTTCAATCTCCAGCATGCCATATGGTTTCCCAAGCACCTCCAAGAGTGATCCCTGAGTTCAGGGTCAAGAGTAAGCCCTGAGCACTGTCTGGTGTGGCTCAAAAATAAGCATTAAAAAAATAAAATGACTATTATAGAGTTTGGATGACCGTGACTTCAGCAGTGTTGTTTAACCAATTCTAACAAATGTACCCTGAGGTAGAATACTGATTTGGGGGAAACTGTGCACAGGTGCAAGTATACTGGCAATCAGCACCCCTTCTGCTTGTTTGCTGCACATCTTAAACTGTCCTAAAAACCAAAAGTCTGTTGAGAGAGGAAAGAGGAAGAGAGGAAGAGAATTATTGCAAATTCCACTATTTTTGAAAGAGAGTTTATTACCATTTGACAACCTGGAATTACATGACCAAAATAAAAACACTTTGGCAAAGTCACTCTGGCAAAATTAAAATGCCAACTATCAGACCCGGAACAGTATTACAGCTAGGGCATTTGCCCTGCACTCAGCTGACCTGGGTCTGATCCCCTGATCCCCAGCACCCCACACGGTCCCCGAAAGCACTGCCAAAAGTAAATTCCTGAACAAAGATGCACACCCTGAGCATCATCAGGTGTGCCCCCCAAACCAATTAAATGTCAGCTACCTAAACAGAAGGATCATACTGGCCTGAGTTTGATTTGTTTATTTATTCTGTAGACAGAAATATATAGGAAAGGATAGAGATTTTCTAAATCAAAATCCAGAACATTAAGAACTAAGTCAGAAGCCTGAGAGATAGTACAAAGGTGAAAGCATTTGTCTTACATGCAGCTGACCCCAGTTCAAATCCCAGGCATCACGGCCGAGGAGGGGAAATATCCTTCTTCCTTGGTTTTTCTTCCCTTTGTGGGAAGAAGTGGCATGGCGTCAGCCATATTATGGGACTTTTAAGCAGGTATGAACTTGGTGGCGTGGGAAGGAGGGAAAAAAAAAAATGTGTTCTAAACTTGAAACAGTGGGACACTTGGGCAGTCTCGGGCCGGGGGCCGATACCGGCTCGCGCTCCACCAAGATTTGACCCGGGTGGCCATGCTTTTGCATAGCCACTTTGCTGCTGAACGACCAAGATTCAGAGCCAGCTACACTACTTCTGGTCCCAGCAAGTGCTTGCAGCCATGTCTCTAGACTGTGAACTAAGCCTCAGCCCCATGCTGCCCCAGGAAGGGAAATGATGCAATTTCCAACATAAATCTCCCTGAACTTAATTACTAAAATACAGAAATCCTAAACCGCGCGGCCACGGTAGACTTCATATCTCTTCATTCTCATCAATGGAAAACTAATTATCAAATGCTTCCTTGTCAGTATGGCCGTATTTTTGAAGGGTAAACTCCAACAACAATAGTGCGTGGTGTGTTGAAACTCCAACAATAGTGAGTTTTGTGTTGAAATATGGAATGTAATCAAGGTAAAGAGAAAATGAAATGAAATTTTTCAGTTATGCAGGCGGGGGTGGGGGGTGGGGGGTGGGAGGTATACTGGGGTTTTTTGGTGGTGGAATATGGGCACTGGTGAAAGGACAGGTGTTTGAGCATTGTATAACTGAGACATAAGCCTGAGAACTTTGTAACTTTCCACATGGTGATTCAATAAAATAAATTAAAAATAAAAATCAAAAACAAATCCCAGGCATCACATATGGTCCCTGACACCACCAGGGGTCATTCCTGAGCTCAGAGCCAGGAGGAAGCCCCAAGCACTGCCACCCAGTGTGCCCCACCACACACACACACACACACACACACACACACACACACACACACACACACACAAAACATTAATACGACATCTATAGCAAAACACAAAAATGTTTTCAATTTTCTGCTACAATCACAAACATAAAGCAGCACCTCAAATGCAGAAAAGTTCTAGGAATATAAATTCCTGACATGAATGTAAGCTAAAAATGGCCATGAAATTAAGACCATGAAATTAACTATCATTAAGATGACTGTTAAAAATGTATGTTGAAATACCTGTTAGTGTTGAGCACGAGCATTCAATGTTTTCTCATCAACAGACCAAAATTTCCTTCTTTTTCCAGACCTGAATCTAACTCCTAAGCAACACACATTAAAATGTCCAAGACAAGGAAGGCTACATAGCTCAGGGGTTAGAGCACTAGGTCTTGTAAAATGTCCAACATGAGAAGCTGTCAATGAAATCCTTCCCTAATAAATTCTACTTTTGTTCTAATTAATTTAATAGTATTTTCTTAGACAAGATGATAACTGGACACAAACATATAATTCTACATAAAGATTTAACCCTCAGATGTATATACAAAACTAAACCAGAACTAATCCAGTTTAAAGAGTATATACCATTACAGGCGCATATGCTGCCAGAGCCCATGTGCTCCTTGCGCCCACGTGGCCGAGCAATGTGTCGCCCGCATCTCCTCTCTTGAGATGTGTACTTTCATGCTTTCATACTTTTGTGTCTAAAGCTCAGTAATGTGTAGGGGTTTCCTCCACCCTTGGAGAAGCCCACGTTCTCTCTTGAATGCGTTACTCTTACCTCTCTCTCCCTTTCTTATCCCTTCCTCCTATCCTCAAATGCCTCTAAATAAAATCTGTTTACTTAAAAAAAAAAAAAAGTATACCATTACATTCTTTACTTTCTAATTCATGCTCACCTGCTATAATACCCAAAAGGGCTGATTCTATTAAGTATCTAAAAACCAAACTGGTATCAGTAGTACTTCAGACATCTCTCTCACTGAAAACAGCGAGTAGCACACAGGGTTGGAAAGCTTACTTTTCTGAGAATGTCTTTCAGCTGCAGGTGATCTGAAAGCAATCTGCCCGAGTACACCAGCCTCTGATCCTTTGGCGGCTAAGAAATGAGACAGAGAAAAGAATTCAACTTTATGTAATCATTCAAACTGGAGACTGAGAAAAGCCTAAACATGAGCAAAGTTCACTTTATACAAAAACAAGCAGTCACACATAATTTAAGAATTTTCCCTCAAATTCCTCTTAAAACATTTAAAATGATCGCTTATTAATTGTACATAAACACAATTGAGATAATTACACTTTAAAAAAAAAAGGCATAATGGTCATAGTCTTTTCCATCACGGCATGTGTCTGACTATACGGAGGTACTCCAGAGCACAAAGGGCGGCACCTTTCGTTGCTAATGGGCTTCGGTCACCACCCAGAGCCACAGACTGAGCAGGGCTCGGGACACACCTGGCACACACCTGGCACAAACTACCCCCCTCCCACCACAGCCACGTGTAGCCCAGAAGCCCCAAGCACCACTGGGTGGCATCAAAGTGTCCAGACAGTACCACATTCTCAGGTGCTAGGATCCACCAAAAGGCCAACTGGCTAAGGAGCATGAGAAATGGCACCCAGGTCCCCTGAGCACTGCTTGGAGGGCCCTTCCCAAGAAAGGGTCTAAGAGTCTTCTACATTGTTTCATTTATATTTTTAATTTTTTTTTGGCTTTTTTTTGGGGGGTCACACCTGGCAATGCACAGGGGCCACTCCTGGCTCTGCACTCAGGAATTACCCCTGGCGGTGCTCAGGGGACCATGTGGGATGCTGGGAATCGAACCCGGGTAGGCCGCGTGCAAGGCAAACACCCTACCCGCTGTCTCTCCAGCCCCTATATTTTAATTTTTTAAAAACAATTAGAACAATTTATATAGTTTTGACAAACCACTGAATTAAAAGTTTTAGTCAATCTGGTTTTTATTATTTCTGCTATTCTCACAAATTCCCTTACACTTGTTTTGCTTTGGGGTCACACCTAATGGCACTCAGGGTTTAATCCTGGCTCTGAACTCAAGAGATCACTCCTGGTATTTGTATTTATGATAGATCTACAAATTTGTTAAGTCTTTAAATAAAGACCTATTGTAGCATTATTTAAAATAAAAGCAATTAAAGCAGTAACATATTAAAAATTAAAGCCTTACATAAAATTAGAACATTAAGATAGTCTGAAATATTTAATATATTAAAGGTTATAAGACCTATTTAATAACTAAGAAACAGGTAAGTGTTCCTTGAATTCTACTAAAAGGGATATTAGCCATTTCAACATTACTATCAAATCCAGCAATAATTAAAACATTTTAAATTGACTACATATTCACACAGCGACAAAAAGAGGGGCAAATTAATAATAACCTTCCCAGAGGTGCTGAGACTGCTTGTGCAGTGGACAGTGTGCTTGCCTACACACAGCCAGCCTGATCACCCAATAAAGTTCCCAGCCCACGCCAGAGTAAGCCCTGAGCAGTCAGATGTGGCCCAAACACAAAACAAAACAAACAAAAAAAAAGAAACTGTCAGACTAAAATTTCAGGGGTTCTGACATACCACTAGGGAATGGTAAAACTGTCCTTCCAAGGTACTTAACTGATAGCTCCTGCTACACGGGTTTGAGTAGCACTTTCTAAAATGTACCTGCGTGAATGTGACATATGTATATAAACATTAGAAAATGTGTGTGCACAGAGGCTGGGTGGGGTGGGGGAATGGGACTGGGGGCTGGGAGGGATACTGGGTTCATTGGTGGTGGAGAATGGACACTGGTGGAGGGATGGGCTCTTAAACATTGCATGAGGGAAAAACAAGAACAAAAATGTGTGAATCTGCAACTGTATCCTCCCTGTGACTCACTAATTAAAAAAATAAATTAATTTAAAAAAAAAAGAAAATGTGTGTGCAAAAAAAAAAAAAAAGATGGAGGCTGGAGCAATAGCACAGCAGGTAGGGCATTTGCCTTGCACACGGCTGACCCAGGTTGATTCCCAGCATCCCATATGGTCCTCTGAGAACCACCAGGGATGATTTCTGAGTGCAAAGCCAAGAGTAACCCCTGTGCATTGCCAGATGTGACCCAAAAAAGAAAAAAAAAATGTGTGCAACCAAATACAACACACTTTCAAAAAAATACAAATCAGAAGCATTAAAATGTCAGTCAATCCTATGCCATATTATTTAGCCAATGCGAGATTTATAAGATAATGATCTATTTAACTCCTAGACAAAATGAATTATAAAATTTCATAATAAATGTATTAGCTCAGCTGAAATCTAAAGAAGTTTTTTGTATACTAGAAATTATCACTTTTACACCAATATAAACATTTGATACTTTATGGTATATTATTTCACATACAGGACAGTCTTGAGTTTCGTTTCTACTTTACTATAAAAATTTCCACAAATACAAAGTGGAGAAAATAAAATGAACTCACAGAACCATCTTCAAGAACTCAATCAAATTGTTATTCATGTTTTACTTATTCCCTACTCGCTTTCTGGATAGAAAAGTTTTTAAAGCTACACAATTTTTCTTCTCACCAATAAAATTAATGGTGTATCTATAATGATTTTTTTCAAATAACCACAATACACTCCACAAAATAATAATTTCTTGCATGTAATAGTTAAGAGCTCTATTTTCCCATTTGTTAAAAAAAAATGTTGAGTGGAGTGATTTGTCTATCCAAACAAGGTTTACATACAGAACTGGGTTGTTGTGTCTCTTTAAATTGTTTCATCTTTTAACAGTTTCATTATTCCACTCCGTGTGCCCCATGCTACCTGTTAAAAGAAATGAAGCTGCAATCTAACAGATTTGGCTGACTGAATCCTCCTGGCAAGTTCTATGGTCCCTACAGCAGTTTTCGGAACTAGTACCAAGCAAACACCAGAAGAGTTTTAGTTTTTCGTAGTCTTTGAAATTTTGTTTTTCAACACTGCACATCTTTGAGCAGCAGGGGTCCCTTCAAGTTGGCTCCTGCCAAGTATTCAATATAAATTAAATGTTATTAAAAATTAATATAATACCTTAGCAGGACAGGAATAAACAAACCTTTCTCTTTTTTTCTTTTTTTTTTTTTTGTTTTGCTTTCTTGGCCACACTCGGCGATGCACAGGGATTACTCCAGGCTCTGTACTCAGGAATTACCCCTGTCGGTGCTCAGGGGACCATATGGGATGCTGGGAATCGAACTTGGGTCAGCCACATGCAAGGCAAACATCCTACCCGCTGTGCTATTGCTCCAACCCCTAACCAAACCTTTCTTAATTTAACAGAGGGCAACCATAAGCGGCATAAGTAAATACAATACTCAATGCCAAATGCTGAGAAGTTTGTTTTGTTTTGTTTTTCAAGAAGCTCCTTCTTGCAAATCTGCTTTCAAGGCTATGAATTCCCATAGCAGAATTTTAAAATCTGCCTTAAAATAATATTTGTAAATTAAAGGAAAACTTTCAATTAATTTCACCTTCTCTACAAGGAGAAAAATATTCTGATGTTTTTAAAAGCAGGTGTCCAAAACCTAAGTTATTCAATTTCAATTTTTTAAAGAAAGTATGCATTACAAAGCGGGGTCAAAGGCATGCTTTGGTGAGACAGTGTGGCAGCTAAGGTGCTTGCTCTGTGCTCGGCTGACACGAGTTTGATCCCCAGCACTTGATGAGACCACCAGGAGTGATCCCTACCTGAGTGCAGAAAAAGAACTAAGCCCAGAGCACCACCAACCAAAGAAGGAAAAAAAAAAAAAAGCCTTTACCAGCTACTCTCTGGTTTTATTGTTTTGTCTTGCAGTGTTGAAGAACCAACCCAGAGACCCCAAGACATATGTACACACATGGATGCTACAGCTGTTCCGGTGACCTAACATGCTCGGTAAGGTAAGGTAACAAGCTGCAACAAGGAAGCGCCTTACCCTTAGTACTCTCTAAGCCCCAGTGGCTTTTGAAATGAAATGAACCTACATGTCAGTAGCTTTCTACATGGCAATCTACAGTTTACTATTAAGTTTAATGGCAATAAATCATGTACTTTATCACAGCTATCACCTGTGAACAATATGAAATTAAAATATGCCAGATAATGAAGTATTCTGAACTGTTAAAAATACATATAAAGTAGACTGGCAACCAGTTTACTGATTTACTGTCATAATTTTTTAGTGGACAGATTAAAAACAAAATTCTCATAGCAATGTCAAAGAGAATGACAGAGCCTTCAGAGAAACCCGCGGAAAACTGCTATGTAACTCACTTTAGGACAATCGCTAATAAGGCAAAATTGAAATCACTGGTAAAACTCATATTAAGATAAATAGCAAAGATTTTGGGCTGAAGAGACAGTATAGCAGGTAGGGCACTTATCTTGCATACAGCCACCTGGGTTCAATCCCTGGCACCACAGATGGTACCCTAAGCACCATCCTGAGTGTCCTCCTGAGCAGAGTCTGAAGTAATCCCTGAGCACTGCCGGGTGTGACCCAAAAGCAAACACAAAAACAAATCAAAGATTTTAAAGGACTAGTCCTCAAACTATAGACCCAGTGTGAAATATACAAATAATCACATAGCCTTTAATAGCTCCAAATCTATTTCATCTATAATACTGTATCACTGTATCATTGTCATCCCATTGCGCATCAATTTGCTCAAGTAGGCACCAGTAACATCTCCATTGTGAAACTTGTTGTTACTGTTTTTGCCATATCCAATATGCCACAGGTAGCTTGCCAGGCTCTGCTGTGCGGGTGGGATGCTCTCGGGAGCTTGTCTCTGAGAGGGGTGGAGTAATCGACCTATAATACATCTGACTAAAACAGCATTCATTACCAGTAACCCAGAAATGTTAATTCCTAAAGTGTTACTTTTTTTTTTTTTGGCGTCACACCTGGCGATGCACAGGGGTTACTCCTGGCTCTGCACTCAGGAATTACCCCTGGCTGTGCTCAGGGGACCATATGGGATGCTGGGATTTGAACCCGGGTCGGCCGCGTGCAAGGCAAACGCCCTAACCGCTGGGCTATCGCTCCAGCCCTAAAGTGTTACTTTTTAAATAGTCTTATCCAATAAATAGAAAAGCAAAAGTATGGTTAAGCAAGTTTCTGAGCAGGAGAAGGAAAAGACCCAATGGCCCCAAGCAAAACGTTTTGACATTTAAAAGAGAAGACAGGGCGAATGCATCAGCAGCCTGATGGTGCCTTCAGACTTCCTGATACCCCCATATTGCCACTGTGCCTTTGGCTGGACCCAAAAACTTGGGGCCAAATTTACCAAGAATTTAAATAGCCGAAAGTTAGGTATGTGTAAGTCACACTCACAAACCACTTCTGGCTCAGCTATACAAGCTCATTTATTGGCCTTATTTCAGAGACCCATAAATCTTGAAAGAGATCAAAAGCCACAGTTAATCTCAGACCAGTGCATGGCTGAACAGACCAGGGTAAATCAGAGGGGGACAGTTGGCCCAAGCAGAGCCCCTGGCAGCCGCCTGCTAGCCCCCCCATCTGACTCCACCATCTCAGGACAGACCTCACCAAGATACAATCTGCTGAAAATTCAGGTTTGCAGGTTTTGTGACTGAAATCTCCAGGCTTTCTCGGGGTTGGGATGGGCTACCTCCCCTCACCTCCCTGTAATTCCTGATGCCTCAGCAGTCACATCCTTACTCAAAAGCTGCCACCCACTTGAAAAGCTACTCCAGCCTACAGTCCCGATAAAAATATGGAATGCCCTAACAAACACCATGACCTCTTAGCACCCGTATTGCAAACCATAATGCACAAAAGGAAAAGGAGAGAGTGAGCAAGAATTAAAGTAACTCCCACAGAGGGAAGCTGGGGGTGGCAAAGTGGAGTGTTAAGGGATGGTGGGAGGGAAACAGGGGACATTGGTAGTGGGAAATGTACACTGGTGGAGAATGAGTGCTGGATCATTATATGACTGAAACCCAATTAATTATGAACAGCTTTGTAATGGTCTATCTTATAGATATTCAATTAAAAAATTTTAAAAAGTAATGTGGAGTTCATGCCCAATTCAACCAGCTTAATCAATGGCTGAATAAATAGCAGTATTCCTACAAGAAGGGGAAAATTTTTTTTTTGGCTTTTTGGGTCACACCTAGCGATGCATAGGGGTTACTCCTGGCTCATGCATTCAGGAATTAACTCCTGGTGGTGCTCAGGGGACCATATGGGATGCTGGGAATTGAACCCAGGTCGACCGCATGCAACACAAATGCCCTACCTGTTCTATCGCTCCAGCCCCACGGGGGAAGTTTTTTTTTAGTTAAAAAAATAAAAGAGAAGACAACAGCACTCTCCATTTGTACCTCCATTTGTAGCTTACACTCCATGTGCTAATATTCCTCTACCATAATCCATGTTAAGTGGCCTTCCTTTTGAATTTTCCAATTAGTAGAATTCCATCACTATCAAATCTTGTCACTATCAGACAGAGTTCCACCACCCTGGGTTTAATTCTGATTCCTTACCATAACCAACTGGTCCAGCAGATCTAAGTTTCTATATTTCTCCAAAAATATTTCTCCCCTCCTAACTGCCCACTGGAAAGAATACACCACATTCTTTCCAACTTCAACAACTTACCAGCAATGGTCTTTTCTAACTCTGATGTGGCAAACTCTTAATCACCTTTTAAGTCTACGGTATTTGTTTTGTTTTGTGTTTTGTTTTTGGGCCAATACCCAGCAGTGCTCAGGACTTACTCCTGGTTCTGCACCAAGGATGATTCCTGGCAGGGACCCGGAGACCATAAGGGATGCCAGATAGCAAACCCAGGTCCCCGGAGTGCAAGGCAAGTGAAACACCAGCTGCAATCTCTGCAGTTCTTAGGGGTGGTTCTGCCTTCTTACAGAAATCTTGCCTACTTTAAAAGGTATTCACTTTCACATACTCTGTTTCCTTCACAGTATCAACTACAGGCTGTAATTATGTTCATGTTTGTTTCTGTTGGTGGCCCACAGAAAGTGTCAAAAGCCCAGAGTGAATGTCTATATCATTGGATTTGTTATTTTTTTTTTTAAGTTTTTTTTTTTTTTTTTTTTTTTTGCCTTTTTGGGTCACACCTGGCGATGCACAGGGGTCACTCCTGGCTCTGCACTCAGGAATCACCCCTGGCGGTGCTCAGGGGACCATATGGGATGCTGGGAATAGAACCCGGGTCGGCCGCGTGCAAGGCAAATGCCCTACCCGCTGTGCTATCGCTCCAGCCCCTGGATTTGTTATTGAAACCAAGCACTGTGCCTGACAAAGAGGCTAAAAAGTAATCTGTTGAATGAGGTACTAGATTCCAAAGAGCTGTGAGAATGGAAATGAAATAGTCTATAAGACACAGTATTTGAATACTTGCTGGTAAAAATTCATCTTGTTCTTTTCAGTAAAGGGCACTGATATTAGTAGACTGCCCTCAAGAAGCAATCATCTTTGCCCTAATTTTTCTCTAAATCAATACTTAACTCCAAGTAAACTTTTCTCTTTCCATAAACAAGGAAACATATTTCAGAAAAGCTGAATATAGTAACATAAGAAAATATATGGTGCCCCCAAAATATATAAAAAACAAGCACGGCTGACTAAGTGGAAAAACTGAAACTCTTATACACTGCTGGTGCAAATGTGAAATACAAACC
The DNA here is from genome assembly GCF_027595985.1 of Sorex araneus. NCBI lineage: Eukaryota > Metazoa > Chordata > Mammalia > Eulipotyphla > Soricidae > Sorex > Sorex araneus. Next base: position 350,968,147 of record NC_073302.1, read on the forward strand.
CTCCTGTGGAAAACCTGGGCAGTTGCTCAAAAACCTCAACATAGAGTTACATTATGACACAAAACATACCCAGTTTCATTCCTAGGTATCTACTAAGGACAATAAAAATGTATATTTTTGTATATATCACACAAAATCTTGTATAAGATCATTATAGCTTCATTCATAATAGCCAAGATGTAGAAGCAACCCAAATATGGATGAACTGAAGCTGATCCCACAAAATACATACACATACACAATGTAGTAATATTCAGACATTCAAGGTGTCACAGTATTGATACATGCTATATAATATGAACCTTGTCCATGTTTGGCTGAGTTAAGGGTCAGGTATGATAGGACATATAGACAACAATCACATTTACATCAGATTTCCAACATAGACAAATCTACTAATAGAAAGGAGATTTGTGATTATTGGAGACTAGGAAATGACAACAAATGACTGCTAAAAGAATGTTTCTTCTGGGAGTAATAAAAATGTTCTGAATTGGAGACAGTTATTGTTTCTGAGCACAATATATCTGAGCACTAAAAACCACTGACTTGTATACCTAAAGGGTGAGATTTATAAAACAAGAATTGTAACTCAATAAGAAATTACACTAATGCTAAGCCGTTCATAGACGACCTGCTTCTGGGTTCGGGTCTCCTAGCAGCAGAGCAGCTCCCTCGCTGCAATCCACTGACCAGCAGCCCTTGACACAGGAGTTTGCAAAGAAACACAGCAAAGGACAAAGAAACGACATTAAATTGCAAATGATCACAGATAATCAGAAGTTGTAAAAGACTTTTCATCTTATTATAATTAAAACCAGCAAAAAAAAAATTGATGTGCTGAAGTTATGTCAGATGATTTGGATGTTTTTCTTGTTTTGTTTCAGGGCCCTGCCGGACTGGATTAAACTGGGAGCTTACGCCTGGCTCTATGCTCAGGTAACACTCCCAACAGTACTCAGGGACCATATATGGTACCAGGGATCAACCTGGGTTTGGCCAAGTGAAATGCAAGTGCCTAAAACAAACCCCTGTCATATGTCTCTGGTCCAGGATGTTTTTTAATCACTTTGGGGGTGTTACACCCAGTGATGTGACCTGGCTCTGCACTCAGGAATTACTCCTGGCACTTCAGAGATGGACCATATGGGATGCCAGGATCAAACCAGGTAGGTCGCATGCAAGGTAAATGTACTACCCACTGTACTATCAATCCAGCCATGTTTTTAACCACTTTAAAATAAATAAATAAAACCTCTTTAGTTCAAATTTTATGATATACTTTCACTCTATCACTGTCATCCCATTGTTCATCAATTTAAACCTGAGCGGGCACCAGTAAAGTCTCCATTCGTCCCAGCCCTGAGATTTTAGCAGCTTCCCCTACTCGTCTTTCCAACGCTGTTGTATTGGAGGCTCTTTCAGGGTCAGAGGAATGAGACCGGTTATTGTTACTATTTTTGGCATATCGAATAAGCCACCGGTAGCTTGCCAGGCTCTGCCGTGTGGGCAGGATACTCTCGGTAGCTTGTCGGGCTCTCCGAGAGGCCTATCTATGTATTTCCTTCTATGATTTGTTGCCTACTGTCTGAACCCCATCAAATATGGTGTGGTAATTATGGAAAATGGGTAGGGAGTGTCTTATATGTGTCACATGGACGACACAGGGCTGGAGTGATAGCACAGTGGGGAGGGTGTTTGCCTCGCACGCAGCAGACAGGGCTTCAATTTCCAGCAACCCATATAGTCCTCTGAGCACTGCCAGGAGTAATTCCTGTGTGGTGATTCATTACATAAAACAAAAATCACTGTCACTGTCATCCCATTGCTCATCAATTTGCTCCAGTGGGCACCAGTAACGTCTGCACTGTGAGACTTATTGTTACTGTTTATGGCATATCGAATACACCACAGGGAGCTTGCCAGGCAAGCCCTCTCGGAGAGCCTGGCAAGCTACCCGTGGCGTATTTGATATGCCAAAAACAGTAACAACAAGTCTCACAATGGAGAGGTTACTGGTGCCCACTCAATGGATCGATGAGCAATGGGATGACAGTGACAGTGTTGGTCATAGCACATTCAGAAACTTTAAGCTATTGTCACCATATTCAACTCTATTATCCCCTATGGGGTCATGAACCACAATTTAAGAAGCTAGACTTTACAGCAGAGGGTTGTTTTAAGGATGTTTTGTTTCTTTGTATGTTGAAGAAAAGAAAGCACCTCCTGAAGAGCCCACATGTCTGCCAGCACCACACACTAAAAGCACTTGAGTGTTATATTTCTTTGAATGCTGAGTATGAGATGATTCCAATGATATACTTTAAATGTAAGAATTCAGAAGATTAAAATTCAGCTGGTAAATATAAAGTACTTATTAAATTATCAACTAAAGGTCTCTATTAATGAGATTAGCTACATAGATTTTCATACTATATTCTTTCCGTTACAACCACCAATTTTACTCTTGTCACTCACACCCTAACCCGAGTCCACAAATCCTTTCTCATATACTGCCTCTCACTAGCTACCTCTGCTGCTCTACCCAACATGAACAGCTGATACAGTAAAGCGCAGAAACCAAAAGACTGTGTTAGGAACATCCTGCCCAAAAGCACGGAGTAGTCCAAAGACAGGAATTAGAGCATTCCAAATAAAAGCAACACTCCAGCTGCTTAACCTAATTGCCCAAAAAGCTCTACTGCCCAATTAAAATTATTAAAACCCAAAGGTGAGAAAAGTTTACGATACCATCATGAACTGGTGCACTTCTCAGTTCTTACACCAATTATAAATACCACTGGAAGACAAATAAAACTGCACAACTGTTCAAGACTTTAAGTACTTTTATATGACTGTAAACTTTTTTTTTCTTTTTGGGTCTCACCCAGTGATGCACAGGAGTTACTCCTGGCTCTGTACTCAGGAATTATTCCTGGCGGTGCTCGGGGGACCATATGTGATGCTGGGAATCGAACCTGGGTCAGCTGCATGCAAGGCAAACACCCTATCTGCTATGCTATCACTCCAGCCCCATGACTGTAAACTTTTACAGAAATGACAACTTTCTTACTTCATAACTGGAAAGTACCCCCCCCTTTTAGAGCCCATTGTGGATCTTTTAATAATCATCAGCATAGCAATAGCTGGGGGGCGGGGGGGGAGGGCAAGCACTATTCATGATTCCTGAGGAGCCAGAGAGAGTACAAGGGTTAAAAAAAAGCACTTGTCTTGCACCCTGCCAGTATTCCTGACACCACATATGATGCTCTGGACACTGCCAGGAGTAATCCCTGAGCACAGAGCCAGGAGTCAGCCCTTGTATCACAGGGAGTGGCCCAAAGCAGAAGGAAGAATGGAAGGAATTCTCTTGCCTGCCTAAAATTATATCCCTGTAAACCTTTCTTTTAAACAGCTGTATAAGCTCACCCTAACTCCAGAGCTGACCACACCTTCCCGGGGTCCCTCCAGCATACAAGACATTCTTGTGTAAGTCACAAAACAGATTTAAAGGTCTCTGTTTCCCAATAAACCTGAACCTTGTAAGAGCCAGGGCCAGGCAGGTATCACAGCACACAGGACACTTGTCCTGCAGGCGGTCAACCCAGGTTCAATCATCAACATCACACATGATCCCCTAAAGTCTGCCAGGAATAAACCCTGAGCACAGTAAGATGTGCCCCCAAACAAAACAAAACAAAACAAAAGAGCAAAGGATTCATCACCTCACCTCCATATTTAGTACACAGACATTCAAATACCAAGTCTCTAAAAATTAATAAAATGAAGTCCCCCCAAAAAAATATTAAGGGAACTGGGGATGTGGTAGGAACAAGCCAGGGCTTATTTGCTGTAGATTTATTTAAGGGCAGATGCATATAAAGTATCATTGTGCCAATTATCTGTAATCAAATCAGCATCTAAGTATAACAACTTCAAATTTACACAGTTACATGTGTGGCCAAGATTTCATTAGCAGCATACAGTCAATGCCTGATTCTTGCAGAGCTCCTACAACTTCCAATCTCCTTCCTTCTCCCTCCAGACATTTCCCAGGGTGTCACTGTCCATTCCTGTCCTGTGAAGACCCTTAGAAGGGTGCTAAACACCGCCATCAGTCTCTCCTTTCTGGAGTCCTCTACTGTGACCCAGCAGCAATGACACCCTGAGCCTGCTTCCCCTCTAACACCCCTCCCAGCACCTATTAAGAAACGATCTATTAAATTCCAAAAAGCGCTTGAACACCTAAACAAAGAACCAATCCTTAGTTACTCCAAGTGACAGAAGGACTTCCTTTACCTGTTAATATTGCAAAATGTTCTCCTTCTAAACAACCTTGTAAAGCAAACTTTTTTTTTTTTGCTTTTGTTTTTTTGGAACATACCCAGCAATGCTCTGGGGTTGCTCCTGGCGGTGCACTCAAGAATTACTCTTGGCGGTGCATGGGGGAACCATATGGAATGGCCAGGTCGGCCACATGCAAGGTAAATGTCCTTCCCGCTGTACTATAGCTCCAGCCCCGGTAAAGCAAACTTCTAACACTCCAATTCCAATGTCCAAGATTTGGGGGTTTATTACAGAGTTAATCTGCTAAAACAATATTTCAATTCCCACGTGATGAGTCAGGATGTAAGCTAATCAAATCTAGTGACGATATGAGGTTTTCTGTAAAGCTCTCAAAAAATAACCTTCCCCTATCTACCCAATCTCATTAACCTAGAAATTAACTAGATATGTCATCTAGAGAAAATCTGAAGAAAAAAAATCAGGTTTGCACAGTTAGATAATAAATGGCAGATTATCTCGCGCAGCCTCCAGTGTCCCCAATATGTACAAGAGGCAAGAGTGACACAGTGGGCATGTAAGGAAGTTACAAACTGATCTGGCACCCAACAGCTGACTTACCCACACCCCTGAGGACCAACATGCCTCCAGCTGTGCGGGCAGGACTGAACTCTTGCCCAAAAAGCCAAAGGAGGTAAGGGTTACACACTCTCAGATGCTTTTATAAAACAGGAAGTTTCAGAGTAAGGATACATCTTGGTCCATCCACATCAAGTTCCTTACGGTCTAATCGTATTACGAAGACAAATAAATACCTAATTAGGTATTCCAGCTATGTCACAAACTACCTATAACTTTCAATTCTGAAGAGTTGTGTTCCACTTCAAAGCTAATTATATGTGATAGAAAATGTTTTGTAAAGCAAAAACACTTAAAACAAATCGGTACCCCTGTTAACTCTTATTTTTTAAAGATCTGAATAAATGAAAGTCCACAAGTTGGTCCCAAGTATTAAATACCTTAAGTTTTTTTTTTTTATTTCCCTGCTAAGGGCCGACTCGGTTGGATTCCTGGCATAACATATGGTTCACCGAGCTCAGTCAGGGGAGAGCCCTAAGCACAGACAGACAGGTACCAATATGGAGGTAACCCCCCTCACAAATTATTTCCCCAGTAACATTTGTATCCCAGACTGCTGACAAATCCAGCTAATGCCAACTGTGTTCTAAATCTCCTTCTTTGTTTTGTTTTCAGCATAACTGCCCTACTCTTAATCCGTAGATCTAAAGGCTTAACTAAATGTATGATGTATTTTAAACTTGGGGGCCACACCCGGCCGTGCTCAGGGGTCACTCCTGGCTCTGCACGCAGGAATCACCGGCGGCGTTTGGGGATCCTATGGGAGGCCGAGACCACACGGCGCGGAGCCGCTGCCAGACGCACGCCTGTCCTGTCCGCGGGGCCCGCTGCTGCCCCAGGGCCAGGCTGGATACGCAACGCTGATGCAGGCCGGGCACCCCTCCTCTCCCTGCGTGCACGCACTCGGCCCGAGACCCTAAGTATTTCCCACCCCCAACCCAGGCCGTCACTGAACAACGGCCGCCCGGAACGCGGGCCCCGCTGTCGCCCAGCACACCCCCACGCTACTGGGGCGGCCCCCGGCAGGCCCGGGGCCTGGCCCGCAGTCTCGCCCGGCGCGGCCGTCCCCCAGGACAGAGACAAGGCCGCGGGCGGGGGGCGGAAGGCAGGCCGCGAGCCTCGCCCCCCGGGAGGAGCAGACGGGCGCGGACTCACGGGCCGGTTGGGGTACACGTGGGACAGGTGCGCCTTGAGGCGGCCCACGGTCCAGTCGGCGAAGCAGCGGACGGTCTGGTCGCGGAACTTGTGGTTCGGCGACTTGACGACGAGCGTCACGGGGCCTTGCGGCCCGGCGCGCTCCATGGCGGCCCCGGCGCCGGGCGGTGGCGGGCGGGCGGCGCTCAGGGCGCGGCGGGCGGGCGGCTGCGGCGGGCGGCGGGCGCGTCCAAGGCCATCGCCGGCGGCAGGGGGGGGGCGCGGCGGGGCTGGGCGGCGGGGCCGGCGGCGGCGCGACCCGCCCGCCCAGACGCAACAAGGCCCGCGACGCGCCGCCGCCCGCCGCGCCGCGCCTCGGACCCGCGCCCGCGCTCCCGAGCCCCCCGGCCGCGACGGGCGGGGCGGGGCGGGGCGGGGCGGCGGCGCTCGGGCGGCCGCGGGGGGCGGGGACGGGCCGCGCCGCTCGGGCTAGGGGCGAGCGCGGAGACGGCTCCGGCCCCTCGGCAGCCGGAAGGCGCCCGGCGGAAGTGCGTCACGCGCGGCCCCGCCGCTCCGGCGCTCGCGCGGCGCTTCCGGGTCGGCTCCGGAGCTTCCGGCCGGCGGCCCACGGGCCGCGCGGTACCTTCTGCTGTCGTGGCGGCTGCCCCGAGGCCGGGCAGGGCGCCGCCGGCGCCGCGTGGGGACCGGCCTGCGGCTGAGCGCCGGGCGCAGGGCCCGCCGCAGAGCGAGGCCTGGCACGGTTTCTCGTGCGCTCGGCGCAGCTCCTGGGAGGTGCCCGGAGTTCGTTGGAGCGCTCGGAAGGCGGCCCTCGAGGGCTCGGGCCACTCTCGGGGCAGCGACGGGCGCGACACCCTTGTCCCTGTCAGTTTCCAGTCGGCGCCCGTCTCTCGGCCCGGACCCTCCCTGTCTACCCCCGAGTCCGCCCGCACACGGGAGCGGGGGGCTGGCGCGCGTCCCCCAGCTCCGGGCCGCCCTCGGGGAAGGTGCAGACCCCTGAGGCCCTTGGGGACGCGGCACCTCCAAGGGTGGGGGCCCAGCTGGGGGGACCTAGAGGAACAGCCAAGACCCCGCCGGCTCCCGCGCGCAGCTGCCCGAGACGGCTGCCAGCCCTGTGCCGCGGGAAACGCCCCCCACTAGCCTCCACAGTTCTGCAGGAACGAGGGAGGCAGGAGTTGTTTTTTGGGGGTTTTTTTTTTTTGCTTTTTGGGTCACACCTGACGATGCACGGGTTACTCCCGGTTCATACACTCAGGAATCACCCCTGTCGGTGCTCAAGGGACCATATGGGATGCTGGGAATCGAACCCGGGTTGGCCGCGTGCAAGGCAAATGCCCTACCCGCTGTACTACCGCTCCAGCTCTGGAGCTTCTTTACAAACCCTCCAGGCGGTACATGTAGGAGGCACACTGGTGGGTCTTTAGGTGACCCGGCTGGCCGCTGTTTGGTTTTCCGCCCCCTGGTTAATATCAGACCTAGCCAGACGGCGCGGGTTGTGGGATGAGGCTAACATGGGTCAGGGCAGACAGTGTGCAGCTGAGAATCGTCTTGGAAGAAAAAGAAACTAGAGCTAGATAGATGGTGCCTTGGGGAGGGCATTGGTCTGCACCCCATATAGTCCCCTGAGCCAGGACCAAGCCCTGAGCACTGCTGGGTGTGGCCCAGAAACAGTTTCCTGGGGGAGCTGCGAGAGAAGCTGCTGCTGAGGCTGGGGGGATCCCTGTTCCATAACGGACTGCTGTTGGCCTCTTGCAAACTAAATAAACAACCTTAGCACTGAAGAAAACCAGTACTTGGTGACTATTCTTACCAGAAGCCAAAAGCTAGACGTTTTGCATTGTAGTACTAGAGGAACCGTAACTTAATTCCACATAAAAATATTCGTGGAGATCCCCTTGCGTTGAGGGGCAGGTTTTGACAAGGTCTAGCCAAGAATAGAGATGGTGAAATTGCTGCGGGGCAATTTCAGGTCTTGGTTCTGCAGACCGGAGTCCATCCTTGTCTCACAGTCACTTCCTGGAGGCGATAATGCCCAGAATAGCAAGAGCTCTGGTTAGTGCCCAGCGGGTGATACAGGATGTGGGCAGAAAAATGGAAAAAGGATCTTTTTTTTATGCACCCTCAGTTCAGGCTGTCTGCCCTGAGATCTTTTTTGCCCAATCCCTATTTAACCCCTGAACTCTCCAAGACTACCACCACCCGACTCCAAAACGTATCTATAATTGTTGATATTAAATAAGTTTAACTATGTTAGCTAGCTAATTCAGGGTAACTTTTTACCCATAGAGTAGCTCTATTCGTTAACAAAGTAAAATAGAATTTTAAGAAAATTATAAATAAAAATTGATTAACAATAACTGTGGGGTGTTTATTTACTTCTGATTCTTTTCATCTTTGGGTAAAAGGACCCCTGAAAAAAAATTGATGCATCGTATGCGGTTTGTTTATTTGAATTTATTTCAATAAAGTAGTTACTACTGAGCTTTCCTTAGTTAAGTTTGAATTCTTCCACAAAAAATAAAATACTTGTATAGTGTGAATAATATGTTTGCCATATTTTGTTTGTAAGTTTGGGATTTATTTATTTATTTATTTATTTTGGATAGCTCTCAGAAGGAAAAACTTCAGTCAAGTAATTGTTCCTCCAATTGCAAGTTTTAAAGATAAGAGCCTCTAATTTCCAATCCCTTCTATTTTCACATACTTGTCTTAAAAACAAATAAAAAAGATGCTTTACCACAAAGCATCCAATCACATTTTAATCAAGTTTTATTATTTTAAAAAAATGAAATGTGAAGTCTGGCAAATGAGCTCATTTCAGCACTATACTTTCCAGATCTTAATTCACCCCAGATGTTTGATTATAAAGTATATTTTTAAAAAAGGAAAACCACACATACTTTAAATGTTATATCGATGATGTGTGAATGATGTCATCTAATGAATTCTCAAGACAGTTCTGAGATGTACTAAGAACAGAGAAGCTTAGAAAAGCAGAGTCTTGCCCAAACTGAAACACAGCTAATGTCACACAGCTAGTGACTTCCAAGTCAAGTTATAATTCCACTATAATGCACAGTTTTGCTACAGTAAATGTTATTTGAAGATCTTTAAATCAGAACACATTCAAGATGAAAATTATTTCAGAACCAACATCTTAGGGCTGGAGCAATAACAGCGGTAGGGTGTTTGCCTTATATGTGGCTGACCTGGGTTTGATTCCTCCGCCCCTCTCAGAGAGCCTGGCAAGCTACCGAGAGTATCTCGCCCGCGCAGCAGAGCCTGGCAAGGTACCCATGGCATATTCGATATGCCAAAAACAGTAACAAGTCTCACAATGGAGACGTTACTGGTGCCCGCTCAAGCAAATCAATGAGCAACGGAATGTCAGTGACAGTGACCAACATCTTAGGGGTCATCTAAATCAGTTTTCAGTCTGTAAAGATAGTATAACAGCTTGGGTCCCCAGCACTGCATATGGTCCCCTGGCACAGACAGGGCTGATACCTGAGCACTGAGCTAGGAGTTAGCACGGCCAGGTGTAGCCCAAACCCTCCTGCCCATCTCTCCAAAAAAATAACTTCCACATACTCTGAGAATCATATCTCTGAAGGCCAACCAGCCAACTTAACACGGCTTAACTCCGTGGTGGTGCATATGTGGACGCGCCATCATACAGATTGCATGACCACAGATGGTTCACCCTTGCATGTCCCCTATGCACAATAGTTTATTAAATTGGTTTAGTAAGTAGGAAAAAACTTGAAAATTAGCTTGTTGATCATATCAAATTTTTTATTTATATTTGGAAAAAGATTTATTTCAATTCAATAATTATAATTCATGATTATTAAGTGGTAGTTTTTCTTTGGAATAAGTATTTTTATGCAGTTTTATAAAACATTTTATAGTGCTGGCTGGCCGTCCCAAAGGTGGCAAACATCTCTTTTAGATTTTTTTATAATGACACACCTACCTTTATTTTCAAATAATTGTTTATAATATCCCATAATGTAATCACATCAATAGCCAAGATCCAGAGACTATATAAAACAAAGCTCCTGGAAGTGCACAATGCTTTGTGGCGGAGAGACCTCTTATATTCTAGCCCACTGATGTGCCTAAAGTAGCACACGTGTTTGATTTTAACATACTTGCTTGTATTCTCTGATATACATTCTCCATCCCTCTCGAAGATCCTGGCAAGCTACGAGAGTATCCCGCCCGTGCAGAAGAGCCTAGCAAGCTCCCCGTGGCATATTTGATATGCCAAATACAGTAACAATAACAGGTCTCATTCCCTTGACCCTGAAAGAGCCTCCAATTGTTGGGAAAGATGAGTAAGGAGAGGCTGCTAAAATCTCAGGGCTAGGACCAATGGAGACATTACTGGTGTCCACTAGAGCAAATTGATGAACAATTGGATGACAGTGATACAGTGAATATTCCCTACATTATTTTCGCTTGTCAATTCACTGTATGAGACAAGAAAATAGGCAACTTTGGGGGGCTGGAGTGATAGCACAGAGGGTAGGGCATTTGCCTTGCATGCGGCCGACCTGGGTTCAGTTCCCAGCATCCCACATGGTCCCTCGAGCACTGCCAGGAGTAATTCCTGAATGCATAAGGCAGGAGTAACCCCTGTGCAATGCCTGGTGTAACCCAAAAAGAAAAGAAAAAATAGGCAACTCTTTCTTAGGTGTTTGTTCTCCACAAGTTATTTCTTAATGTAATTAAAATGATTTGATGGATAATTCTTTCTCTAAGTTTAAAAATATTAATTAAATAACCCACCTCTGATGATTATTACTATTCATTTATAAGCGAAGTCCTGCATACTGTGTCACAACTCTTCTGTACCACTTAATGGTTTTTGGAAATAATTGCAGTACAATGCCATGTGATCTGCTCTCTCAACACTTTTCCATCATGTATTATAATAACAACATCAGTCATTAGCCTCACAATTTTAACCCCGATTATGCTGCATAAGTGATTCTCTGAAGTCATATACTAGTTGATCTTTCAGTGGTCTGTTTCAAAAATTTGACAACACTGCAATTTTCAAAACTCATCATCTGTTTTCGTTTTTATTTTGCTTCTGGTAAAACTTCATTTACTCTTGGGGCCCAAGTGGTAGCACAGTTGGGTAAGGTGCTTGCCATCCACAGCACCCCGTGTGGTCCCAAGCCCACCAGGAATGATCCCTGAGCGAAGGGCCAGGAGTAAACTATGAGCACTTCCAGGTATGGCCCCTAAACAAACAATCAAAAAAATTATTTATCCTTACTGTATCACAAATAGTTGTTTCTTTCTGTAAAAATGTTTTAGTCAAAAGGACACTCATACAATAATTGCAAATATGAGAGGCTGAAACAATCTGTCAATTCCGTCCCAATGTTGTTTGTGTGCATATGTCTTCACTATCTACCTATTATTCTATCTCTCTGGCCTAAGTAATTTTGGTCTCAATATTTCTTTCTTTTTCAAGAGAGTCTCTTGCCTGCATGCCTGACTGTTTCCCCACATGCTTGACTCTTTTCCCTGGGGCCTCTCAGAGGGGATGGGCTCCAGCTTCCCTCCCTGCCCCAGCAGAGCTCCTGGTGGCTGAAGACCTCCGGAACCTAGCCACAGCCATGCTCAAGGCCCCTCTCCACATGTTCGGACAAGCCTCATGCATAAGGGTACCAGCAGAGGAACCCAGGTGTGTGTAATCCCATCAACGGCCAACATCCACACTTAAAAGTGAGCTCCCAGAAGCGTGTGGCGGCCAAGCAGCTGCAAGGTGGCTGCACGATATCTTATAACCTACTTTTCCCCTTTTCCCTCTGGGAGAAACTGGCAAGCTACGGAGAGCTTCCTGCCCACCTGGGACAGCCTTGCAAGCTTCCCATGGTGCATTCATATGCTAAAGCCAGTAACAAGCTAGATCTCATTCCTTTGGCCCTGAAAGAGCCTTCAATGTGGCATCATTGGGAAGGCCGAGTGGAGAGAGGCTTCTAAAATCTCAGGGATAGGATGAAAGGAGAGGTTACTGAGACCACTCAAGAAATCGACAATGAATGGGATTTCGTGATTCATGATCATGATATTTATATGTATATATATATATACATACACACATGTGTGTATATATATATACACACATACTCCTGATGGTGATCTGGGGACCATATGGGATGCCAGGGATCAAACCCAGGTGGGCCGCGTGCAAGACAAATGCCCTACCCACTGTGCTAACACTCTGGCCCCTCAGTATTTCTTTTTCTGGCCTGTAATTATAGCTTCATTAGATGAATTGTCTACTTTCATATCAATATCTATACTCAAAATGGCAAAACTTTAATTTAAAATGCTAATGACTATGTCTATACATTTATTTGCTACTCAATATGGCAATAAAAATAAATTATATAGACATACTTTATTATATATCATAATGTTATAATGTGCATTGTAGCATATTGTAAATATCACTGTATTACTATCATCCCTTGCTCATCAATTTGCTCGAGTGGGCACCGGTAACATCTCCATTGTGAGACTTGTTACTATTTTTGGCATATCAAATATGCCACGGGTAGCTTGCCAGGCTCTGCCGTGCAGGCGAGATACTCCTGGTAGCTTGCCAGGCTCTTTGAGAGGGGTGGAGGAATCCAACCCCAGTCGGCTGCATGCAAGGCAAATGCCCTACCCGCTGGGCTATTGCTCTAGCCCATTGTAATGTAAGTATAAAATAAAATATAAAATTGTAAGCTAAATCAGTCAACAATTCCAGCAAAAATAGCAACAGAAATGACAATTCTTCCAAATTTTTTAGCACATTTTAGTAAATGCCATCCTACAAAAGTAAAGCACTATTCATTGTGTATATTCAAAAAATAAAATACGAAAGGGCCCATGGCTCTCTCACCCTGTGTTCGGCGGCCTCTGCTGCTTCCCCCACCTGGGGTGGTCGATGGCAAAGGGAGGATGAAGGAGGGAACGAGGGCTAGGCTGGTCAGTATCAATTGCAGTTTATTCCAATCTCCTCTCCATTCTCATCTGGTTCTCCTTCTGCTTCTCTCTCTCTGGATCCCCCCAGCCCACTCTTACAGCCTAGTTTATATAGAAATCATGTAGGGTGGGGATACAAAGGTGGGGCTGAACATTAACAAATCAACAAAGAGAGGTAAGGCCACTCCTCCAGGAGATTAACTCAAGGACAAAAACTCATCTAAGAAGATAACTCAAGATTACTAGGAGATCCACTCAAGGGTGGGATTTCATTCAGGGTGTGTTGCTTTATTCTTTCCCCAGCTAGTAATCCATTTAAATAGTTGTAGTAAATTTGCTTTTAATATTTCTAGCAATGTCTTTTTGTATGAACACAGTAAGAGATATCAAGCTTAAAGTTCTTCCTGAGGACAATCTCACTGTATTTTCCAGACCAGAGTCCTCAGGCCAGGTTAGTCTTCCTAACGCCAGGAGGGTCCTTATTCAGTTACCTCTTTTGGGTCATGACAGAGTTTTTTCATGCCATGCCTGTGCTCTTGACTTATAGTTATTTTGTGGTGCTTTGGCCTGACCCATTTTGATGCCAGGGTAGTTCACAGCTTGCCCTGAGTCAATTTAGTCCCTCATCCGGGACCCTGCTTTTGGGGTGCTAGGCAACTAAGGGCAACTGAGGCTTAAGTCAAGAAAGCAGATGCGCAGGAGTGAATAGTATTTGGAGTCAATTGACTCCCAAGTTACAAAAGCATAGCATTAGCTGTCTTCCTGTGTCCATACAAAAAGGAAATTGTTTTAAAGTAAACTATGCAAAAGATGGGGGAAAGCAATATTTAACTTATAATACAAGTTCAATGTCCTTAAAAGGATCTGACTTTGCAAGTTAACAGAATCTGATTAAGTGGGGAAAGGTGATTAACTGGTTGGGGAGGAGCACAGAGAAGAGTTTACAGATAAACAAAGGAATGGGAGTGTCTCCAGAGCACTTAAACCTGAGCTCCCTGTGGCAAGGGAGAAAGGACATGCCAATATTATCCTAAAATGTTTAGAGCTATACTCCAACAATTCATAAGGTGTCAGATGGTGGGAAACAAACCACATTGCAGGCATCAATATGTCCAGAGAGAGAGCAAGCACTGTAGTTCTCACTGTGACCAGTTATTCAACAGCTATGCTTATAGTAAGTGAATTAAAATCTGCATTCCTATAATTTGTCCTTAGGTCATTTTGATCTTTTTAGTCTTGATTATTTGTCATCTTGATCAATCTATATTTTATCCCACATGGTTTACATTTTTCAAATGAATTAAATATTCTCCATCTTCTTAATAAAAAATAGTCTAAGATCCTTGACTATTTTTAGTTTCCAAGATAACACAATACACTAAATCACTTTGGGACACTATAATTTTTTATATCATTCACAAAATGTGGTGACTATAGTAAGCATTGACACATTGTGATTTTCCTAGAATACTCCATTATTTCTGTATTAGTAGGATTTTTTACAAACTAGACTTCCTGCTTTTTAGTAACTAGCAAGTTAGCACTTAGCAACCATTTGATTTAAGACAGGGTCCAATCAATATAATAATTCAATGTAATGATTTATAATTGTAGGGAGCCAATTTACCTTACTGATCTTATCCTGTCACTATTTGTCTATCACTAGCTAACCCCATGCCACACCTAGCAAAGGTTGCCACTCCTAATCTTACTGATTTTATCCTATCAGCATTTGTTTATCACTAGCTAAAGCCCATGCCACACCCTGCATTTCTATTGGGGGTCCCGCATGCATACTATACCACCTCCTCCCAGCAGGGAGGTATAAATACTGTAACTGCCATAGAATAAATGCCTTTTCTCCCTCCTTCGGGCTCTGTGTCTGTTCATTCGGTTGTGTCCCCTTCTCAGCCCCACGAAGGGTTCTCCCTGCTGAACAGAACGAGACCTCCACATCGACCTCCACATATAATAATGCTTGGAAAAAGCTGTGATTAAATAGCATCTCTCTGACTTCCATCAGGTGACCAGAAAAGTTGAAGGTGAGGAGAGGCAAATATTTTACATGTCTACCTTTTAGAGAAGCATTATTAAAGAAATCATGGGCCACCATTTGGGGAGTGTAGCTGTAGGTTGTTTGGGTCTCAATTTGTCAGCTGGCACTCAGATCTCAGGAAGATTGTCAGAGCTAAGCAATGGCCTCCATGGAGGTTCACTCATTAAGCTGCCCAGTCAGGTGGGTTACTGGCATAAACGTTAGTCTCTGCCCACATAGGCCTACCCACGAAATTCCCTGAATGAGAGCATGGCAGCTGGATTTTCCCAGAATGAAAGAGCCAAGAAACCCAGGCAGAAACAGCAATGCCTTTTATGACATCACCTTGGAAATCACACGTTGTCACCTTCTTGATGTTATACTGGTCATAAAGCCCAGTGTCAGTGTGGGAAGAGCACATGGTCATTTCTCAAAGCTTGGCTGCAGTGCCCTGCACCTCCATGTTCTATGAAGCTTCTCTTGCACATTTTTAGGAAACTCCTATAAACAACTTCACTATGGGACACCAATACAACACCTTCCATGGGTACTTTTCTTTGAAATCCTTTAGGAAGCTCTACACCTGCAGCGATCTTCTTTAACACCAACTAAGTCACAACTTCCAAACTTTTTCAACAAAGGTCTAGCTCACCCAAAGAGCAGAGCTAATCCCTTGTCTGATACTCCTACTTTATATATATATATGTGTATATATATATGTATATATATATTTAATTCTCTCTGCTCCTTGCTAGCCATCTCTTCATCATACCAATTTCTATTGTAAGTAATAATGCTTTTACTGACTTCTATTGTAAGTGATAATACGTAAACCTATCTGTTTATAACACTGATTTCTGTCTCTTGGATGGATTGTGACTGGCAAAGGACTAGCATCAGTATCAGTCCGAAGAGATAATGAATTGACAAATTGCTTTAGTCATGCTTTTTGACTGAGCTCCTCATTGGCAGGAAGTGAGCTGAGGGCATTACAGCAGGTCCTTGAATTTTAACATTTGAATCTCAATGTAGTTTACTATAGCATTGATGAGAAAAGCCCATCTAGGCTAACACTGACAAAATACTATATTTGAGGACATGCTTTCATTAGTTGGCTTGAAGTTGCAGTTTCCAAAAACCTATCAATGATGTTAAGTGAGGATTTGGTGTGGTGTGGTTGTGGTGACAAACCAATAGAAGCAAGGCCTAGTGCAGTGATCACTGTCCTCAAACATTAGGGCAACTGAGATGAACACAAGGACAGCAGTAGGGGACAGATTCTTCTGAGCGTGCCTTAGCACTCACAGAAGGAAAGCAAGCTACTATCAACTCTCAGCTAAGCCACAATCTCACACCAGAATGCTTTCAAAGAAGCTTCTAGCTCTCCCTATATAACTATATAGAGTGATATAGTTGGATATCAAGCACAAATTTTTATGGTGTAGGTTGCTTAATTATAGCAGTTTTTGCCCCCAAAAATTTTGGTGCAAATTAGGGTACTAAATGGGATCGTGGAGCTCAATAGCTCAATCTCAAAGCCCTGAGTTTGATCCCTGGCACCACATGCTCCATGAGCACTGCCAGGGTGGTGCTGCTACCCCGTTACATACAGATGTGCCCCGGAGGCCTCCAGCACCACTGGCCCTCACCAGGCCAGAAGTGGCCCCAAACCTTCAGCACAGCCATACACTACCCCGTAAAAGGAAAAATAATGGAATCCTGAGCTCAGACGTTAGCTTGTGGTTGCCTGAGGCTCACGCCAAACCACGTTGATGAATGAGCTCGAGAGTTTCCGAAGACAGCTGTCTGTTTGTGACTTTCTCACTCTCAGCATTCTTTGCACAGTCATGGAGGCGCTGAACCAGTCGATCAGATTCCTCATCAATGTTGTCAAGGACGGCATCTTTCCACGTTGCTGCAATAGTGCCAAAGAGCTCCCAATTGGTGGTCATTCTGGGAGTTGCCTTCTTAGACTTAAATTTTGCAGACTTTTCTCCCCACTCTGTGAAGTAGAATTTTGCACAAAGGAGACGGTGGTCCAATCCCGTTTGGAATTTCGGGACAACAGCGACATTGGTCAGGCAAAACCTTTGATTGAATATGATGTGGTCAATTTCATTGTGGAACTGTCCACCGGGCAGTTTAGATTAGGCCCATGTCCAGCATTTAGATTCAGCCTTCTGGAACTGTGAGTTACCATGGATGGTCTTGGTCGACATGATGAATTCAGACAGTCTCTCACCCTGATCATTCCATTCTAGGCCATGGGTTCCAATGTGGAGTTCTTTGGGCGACCTTCTCAGACCTATCTTGGCATTAAAATCACCAACAATGATCTTGTAGAAGGTGTTGTCTGCTTTATAGAACTTCTCCAGTTCCATGTAGAACCTCTCAATTTCTTCTTCATCATAGTTGGAAGTTGGTGCATAGACGACGAAGATAGAAACTGCTGGCAGTGAGCCACATCTATTCATAAGCATAATCGTCCAATTCAGGTTGTTAGGCATTCGAATGAATCTATGCTCATGGCCAAGTTCGTGTTGACAAGGACACCAATACCACCAATGCCTCTGTTATCGCATGTTCTGAGGAACAATTCTCCAGTGTCAAAAATGGTGTGATGTGATAGATGTCTCCTCGTTTCAGTCAGATCAATGATGTCGTACTTGATCTTCTGCGCTTGCACCATCAGGTCCTCAATGGATGCTTCTGACGTCCTGTGGAATCCAGTCGGTAACAGCTCTAGTCCAGCAGTCATCTCTGAATTGCATTACATGACCAGCCCATCTGATTTTTGATGCCTTGGCAAATGAGACAGCGTCCCTGATTCTTGACCGTAGACAGAGGGCAGAACTCCGGATTCCTTCTATCACTTGAGTGAGACGTGATAATCCTAGTATAGCTCTTTCAATTACTCTTTGGGATACCCTAATGGCGTTCTCATCCTGTTTGCGTAGGGCCCAAGTCTCTGAGGCATATGTTAGTGCGGGAAGAACAGTGAAACTGAAAAGATATGCGCAGAGTCGGAGGTTCTTTGTTCTCTTAACCACTTCTTCAACACTCTTGAAGGCATTCCACGCTGCTCTCTTCCTCCTGCGCAGTTCTGGCACCAAGTCATTCCTCATGTTGATTTCTCGACCCCGGTACACATAGCTGCTGCATTTGGAGATGTTTGTTCCATTGAGAGCAAATGGAGCTTCAGGGACCGGTTTGTTTTTCATGAACATTGTCTTGTTGAGATTCAGCTGCAATCTGACCTTTCCACACGTGGTCGAAGTCAGCCAGCATTTGTGCCATTTGGCTAATGTTTGGCAGACTTTTTAGAAAGGGAATGTTCAATGCCCTCAGCACCAACCATAACCACCCCTATTTCCAGTGAGCCTATAAGGAGGATTAAATTTCAGCACACTTCACAGAGACAGACGTATGTACTATCCAGGAAGAGAGAAGCTTACATACAAAATAGTATAAAGCTACACAGATTAAACTTTCTAATCTATGTCAGCAGAAATCTGGGGCATATGCATGGGCCGTATCCTAAGAGTGTTAGACATAATGGAAGTGGAGTCCCCTGGTGACTTATGTGAAGTGGGGAGAAGCCAGGCACAGCCTCGAGAAGGGAACAGGCTGCTTTCTCTTTACCCACCTCTGCCACCAGGAGGAAACTGGGAAATCTAGGACTGGTGAGTCTGTTGTGAGGCTCAATTTTGCAGGAAAAAGGTCAGTCCTAGGCCTTCCCCAGATCTTTTAAGTTCTGATCTTTTTCCCAGAGGAAAGAATTTTAGGAGAAAATGAGCTATGAAGTATAACAGGTTTTACTTGGGAGTGTTGAAAGAGAGAGAGAGAGAGAGAGAGAGAGAGAGAGAGAGAGAATAATGTGCTTGAGAGAACATAGGCTTCTCCAGAGCAGAGATGGAGCTTCCAAACACATTCCATCATTAGATACAGAAGTATGAAAGCACACATCTCAAGAGCAGAGATGCTGGCTACACCTGTGCTCGGCACCACGTGTGCCCGGCAGCGATACATGGGCACAGGCAGTACCTGGGCTAGGGCAGCAGGTGCACACACTCCTTTGTTCAAGTCCTTTGCCGGCCCACTCCACGTGGGGCTCTCTGTCTTGGTTAAGAGTCCATTGCCACACCAGTTGCAGGGTTAGATTTGGGAGCAGTGGATGGCCTTCTATGAAATTCCTCTTCTGGCCTTTGTCCCTGCTGGAGCTTCTCTTGGAGGGTGTCCTGACTTCTCTGGGGTCTGTGCTGGCAACAGGTAAATGTCTAGTGGGCCTTAGTTCCTGTGTCCACAAGGTGGGTTTCTTAGCAGCCTTGGGGGCTATTGGTCTTATTACTTCCCCAAAATTCATTGCTGGGGGCGGGGTGCCCTTCTCAATATATCTGCTTGCCTGCTTCAAGCAAATGAGGATAAAATAAAGTACAAGGTTGGTTCAAATTAATTGATATGGGGCCTGGAGCAATAGCACAGCGGGTAGGGCATTTGCCTTGCATGCAGCTGACCCGGGTTCAATTCCCAGCATCCCATATGGTCCCCCAAGCACCGCCAGGGGTGATTCCTGAGTGCAGAGCCAGGAGTAACCCCTGTGCATCGCCAGGTGTGACCCAAAAAGAAAAAAAATTAATTGATATGGCATACTTCCTGGTGATTTCAGATTACATATGCTGGCTTTGTTTAGCTGAAGAAAGCTCTCACAATTTTTACACAATTTATTGATTGGTGTGTTAAAACCTAGATTCACCCATGGCTTACATTTAATAGATCTGAGATAGCAGTTTTCTTGGCATGATAGAGACAAAAGAATACAACTGCTTAAAGAGAAATAAATATCATTGTGTCATATATTGCCTCCATGCCAACTGATTTCTTTAAGTGTTCCTTGAGAAGATTCCTGAAGATATTATTTCACTGAAGCATTGTAGCATTGAAGCACTGAAGCATTGTATGCTTCAGAGCAGAAAACCTAAATGTCTACATTTGCACTAATATTTGTTTTGGGAACCATTATAAAGGAGTCTAGAAGTGTTAAGATGCAGTGTCTCTAAGGAGTTTAGAGAAACAGTGCAAATACACAAGTGACTGAGTGGAAGATAAAAGCAGTAAGGACGTGTCCCAGGTCCCTTTGCAAACCCAGACTATTTATGACTCAACCAAAAGAAGAAGAGGAAAGTGAGGGAGAGGTATGTGATTTGCTAAATCAAAGTGGGTAGGAGGTCATTGCAAAAGACAAAGAGTTTAACTGAATGTGATTCTTCCTTTTCTTAGCCTTTCCTAACATTTCCTCACATTTATGTTTTATGCTTATGTTGAAGGAACATATTCCTTTAGGTTATATGTTTCCTCAAACTTGACCTGCTGCCAATACTTGTGCCCCCGAGACTCAGTTCAGTCATGGGGAGGGAAGCAGTTGCATTCCGGCTAATGTAACCCCCATGACCAGGTTATGTGTCTCCTCTCCCTTTCAATGCCAGCATTTCACTCTGCCCTACTGTAGGGCATCCACCTCATCATATGCTCATTATCCTATTTTAATTCCAGGAACTACAGTAATTTCATAACAGTATTTTCCTATTTAATTTGCTGAAATTGTGAGACAATCTGGGACCAGTAGAATAATTAACTTGGCTGTCAAGGAGAGATAGCTAAATCAAGCAAACAGAAACTTTGACTCCTTCATTCACATATCCAAAACATTGGGAACTTGAGAGATTTTTTATTTTTTATCTAATCTGGAGGCTTTTTGCCTAAAATATGAATACAAAATTTTAGTTCCATAACTGGTCAAGTACAAAGGTCAAAGGTCTTGAGAAGAATGTTTGGCTGAGTAAAAAAAAAAAAAGATTGGATTGTTTTGTTTGTTTGTTTTGCTTCTTATTTTCTTTTGGGGGGCATTGTTCTTTGTAATGCCCAGTGGTTTGTAAACTAGTTATCCTTGAAGTACCAAGCTAATTTTGACTAAGCAAACAGTGCTAAATTCCAGACTTCAGAGAATAGCAGGACAGTGCTGGAGCACAGTCCTTGCAATACCGGTTCTGGAAGAACGTAGGCATCATCTTTTGGAAGGGCTCCATGTTTCACAGCTTCGACAATGCACAGGGTCAAAAGCTTGGTCCTGTTTCAAGAATCTGTGACTAACATTACCCTACAATGAAGACAAAGCAGGGGCTGCTGCTAAATGCAGAGCGAGTGTGTGCTACTGGATCTCTCTAAGCCCCTGAAAAATAACCCCTGTCCCACCTGCAAAGTTACCCTCCTGTTCTCTGTGCTTTTACAGGAAACCCATTGTTTTTATCAAGGGATAATCTTCTCTTGATAAGTCAACCTGTCTTCCTGACCAGAATGTGAGCTCTCTTGGGATCATTTTAAGTTAATTACACTTCATCACTCCCCATGGTTTGACACTGGGGGTCTTTAAAATACTAAAAAATAATCCAAAACTTGTTCAATTCTTTAACCGTTCTTTAATCACTGCTGACTGGCATGATCCCTGTTGTGTAATTTAGCATCCACTACAATGAGAACACCCTTTATAAAGACAGCGAAATGAGCTGTGCAGAAGTAATTGGGACATGGTCAGCCACTTAGTAATTGATAAAGCTGTTGATAGGACCCAATTAATTTCATAGTACTTGCTATTTGTAGTTAAGACAAGACTACATCTAATTTCCATTGATCTGTGAATTTTGTTCAACCATCTTAAGTCCTCACTCATGCGTTCAGTAACAACTGAGGGTCCTAGAGAATTACAGGATAGAAATGGGGGTCTTATTGAGAAACGTCAGAAGTTTGGCACAAAGGCCAGAGAACCATGAAGGGAACAAAGTTCAGAAATGATGGAGGAGGGGCTGGAGTGATAGTACAGCGGGTAGGGCATTTGCCTTGCACGCGGCCGACCCAAGTTCAATTCCCAGCATCCCATATGGTTCCCCGAGCACTGCCAGTAGTAATTCCTGAGTGCAGAGCCAGGAGGAACCCCTGAGCATTGCCGGGTGTGACCCAAAAAGCAATAAATAAATAAATAAATAAATAAATAAATAAATAAAATGATGGAGGAAGAAAGTCCCTCTTCAGGCATCTCCAAGGATTGCTGTTCTGTTTTGCTTTGTTTAGTTTGTATGTTTGGGGGGCCTGAGTCTAGGGGACACACCCAGTAGTGCTCCTTGCCTGAGGGGAGCTCAGAGCTCTCTCTTGGAGGTGCTCAGGGGACCACGCAGTGGTTGAGACCTGCATGCAAAGCACACAGTCCAATCTGCTGAGCCATCCATCCAGCTCTCTCCTAGGACTCCGTGCAGCTAGAAGCAGCATCACTGATTGGTTATATACTTGCTTGTTACCTGCCCCCAAACAGAAAAACCATCATGAGGCAGGAGATGTAGTACACTGGGTAGAGCATTTGTCATGCAAGCAATAACCTAGATTTGATTCCATCTCTAGCACCCTGTGTGGCTCCCTGAGCACTGCCAGGAGTGATCTCTGAGCACCGAGCCAGGAGTAATCCATGAGCATCACCAGTTATGGCCCAAAAACCAGAAAGGAAAGCCACCACAGGAATTCTAGCATTCTACTTGCCTCTGTTTTACTTTGTCATTTAATGATTACTTTACAGACATTTGTCTGTTAACTACTCGACAAAACTTTTGTATTTTGTTTTATTTTTTTGGTCCTGAGGCCACACTTGGCAGTGTTCAGGGCTTATACCTGGTTCTGTCCTCAGGGATCACTCCTGGCAGTGCTTGGGGGACTGGAGAACTGAACCAGGGTTGGTTGTGTGTAAGGCCAGCACTTATATGCTTGTACTGTTTCTCTGGCCTAGATTGAAAAACTCAGCATTTTAATCCATTGTCATTGTATATATAGCTGAAATATCTACAGTTATGTTTGTTTCTATGTTCTGTCTACTCTTCGCTTAACATAATTTTATTTACTGTCACCCCAATCTGCATTTATAAAGTTAACCATCAGGAAAGCACAATTTTGAGGTACCTTTCTTTAAAACCACCTATATTTTAGGGTACCAAGGAGCTAATGAAAGTAAGGTTAAAGAAGAAAAATAAAAGTCAATATAAATTGGTACTTTTCCTTGAATTTCTGAGATATGATCTCTTGATTCCTCTCCATTCTACAGTTGTGCACCAGTTTTTTCAAAAATCCTTCTAGAAACCTTTTTTAGATACAAGGTCTTATTTTCACTGATTAGCTCTTAGTCCTTTTGATCACAAACTGTAGGATAATATGGGGTTTGTCCTTTTAGCCTTGCCTCAGGGAACTTAGTTTATCTTAAAGCAATGTCCTTCTGTATGGACACAGGAAGACAGTTAATATTATTCTTTGTAACTTGGGAGTTGATTGACTCCAATAATATTTACTCCTGGGCATCTGCTTTCTCAACTCAGTTGCCCTTAGTTCCTAGCACCACAAAAGCAGGGTCCTGACAAGGGACAGAATGGACCCAGGGCAAGCTGTGAGCTACCTTGGCATCAAAATGGGCCAGTCCAAAGCACCACAATACTCAACTATAACTTGAGAGCATGGTCATAGACAAATGCTGTCATGATCCAAAAGTAACGATGAGACTAGGACCCTGCTGGGGTTAGTCAGTCCTCCTGGCCTGAGGACTGTGGTCTGGAATATATAGTGAATGTCCTCAGGGAGAACCAAACTTTAAGTCTGATAGCTCTCTCTCTTTTTTTTTTAAATGTAAACCAAGTTTATTTTGCTTTTTAAGTAGTGTTCTTAAAGCACTATAGCTTGGTAAACAATGGAAATTAGTATAAGTCATCTCAAAATCTCTTTTTTTTTTTTTTTTTGCTTTTTGGGTCACACCTGGCTCTGCACTCAGGAATTACCCCTGGCGGTGCTCAGGGGACCATATGGGATGCTGGGAATCGAACTCAGGTCGGGCCGCATGCAAGGCAAACTCCCTACCCGCTGTGCTATCTCTCCAGCCCCACAAAAGCCAGTTTTTTGTTTGTTTGTTTTTTAATGAGTTGTTAAAAAGATGCAGCCTATTCTAACAGGATAAATATTTTAAAGCATTTCACTTTGAGTTAATGAAGGCTCACAAATGAGCAACACTCCTCACTGAGGAAAACAAAAAGCTGTTGTCAACAAGCGACAGCACACACACACACACACACACACAAAACAAAAAGAACTGTGTAAAAATAACTAACTGTGTTCCCATATTTTTTGAAGTTGCTTTACAATGGGATGATATGCACATGATCTTGCTGCAAACTTGCCATACAGACTTGTAATACATGTAGTTTAGACAAACAATTCAGTCGAGAGATGCTAACTTCAAGGTCTGATATGGTCTGATATATCTCTTACTGTGCTCATACAGAATGACATTGCTAGAACTATTTGAAGTAAATTTACTATAACTAAGCGGATTACTAGCTGAGGAAGGAAGAAAGGGACACACCCTGACACACCCTTGTTTGGACCCCACCCTTGAGCAGATCTACTAGTAATCTCTTTAGATGAGATTTTGTTAATCTCCTGGAGCAATGGTTTTACCCTTCTTTGTTGAAGAATGTTCAACCCACCTTTGTGCTACTGCCCTAAGAGATTGCTATATAAACTAAGACTGTAGCAGAAATAGAGAGAGACAGGGACATCAGAGACACGGACACAGAGAAGAGACAGAAGACATGGACACGGAGAAGACACAGAAGCGAGGGCAGAAGACACAGAAGCGAAGAAGATAGCAGAGACAGAAGAGGCAGCAGGACACAGACAGAAGAAGACACAGCAAGAAGCAGAGAGAGAAGACACAGAAGCAAGAGAGAAGACACAGAAACAGAGACAGAGAGAAGTCGGAAGAGACCAGAGGAGAGACTACAAAGACAGAGATAGAGAGACAGACAGAAGAGAGCACAGCGGCACACACAGAAGCAGACCACAAGGAGGAGCCATCCCGATCCGGTCCATACACAGCGGCTCGAGAACACCGAATGCGAGCTCTCTCACGCACAAGAGAACCGGCCTGAGAGCCCGCGGACAACACAACATGACACATCATCGCATCTCCCCCTCTCCCGCACATGCGCCTTGTAAGTTTTACAACTACCTACCTATTTTCCCCCCTCCCCCCATGTTTTGGTTTACACCAGGCAGTGCTCAGGGATCACTTCTTGCAGGGCTCAGAGGAACCATATGTGGTACTGGGTATCAAACCCAGGTCCAGCACATGCAAGACAAGTTCTTTGCCTGCTGTACTATCTCTCCGGCCCCTAGTCATCTATTTTGTGGTAAGAATAAGAGAGTCTGGGTCCCAAGTTCTCAAGGATAAAAATCCTTCCACTCAGTTCTATCCCCCAAAGAAAATATAAAAGAGGCCTGGGTAAGGCAAGTCAGTGAATGAACTTTGTCACTAGACTTTTGTGCAAAAACCACTAATTAACAAAATAGAAAGAAGTTGTTAAGAACCTGGGACATTGGTGGAGGAATGCTGACCCTCGTGGGAGGGCTTGGAATCAGAACCCTGGATGCTTGGAACCCTGTTGTCAACAGCTTTGTAAATCGTGGAAGACAGGGAATGGAGGAAGAGACTAGACTCTGGAATCAGACTAACTGCTGTGTGTGAATGTGGTTCTGTCACTGTTTAAATAGTTTTGTGTAAGTAATTTCATGCCTAGGCACCTTTGTATAAAAGTTATGGAGTCAAAGAGAGAGAGAGAGAGAGATTAGTGGTGATCTGGGTTCAATCCCTGGCATCAAATAGTCCCCTGAGTATCACTGAGAGCAACCCAGAGCACTAAGTCATGTGTAGCCTCTGAGCACCCACCCCTACCGCACACATGAAAAAAGAAAAGAGTAATTTCTACTGCATAATGTTATGAGGTTTAAACAATGTGCCCAAAAGTCAAAACTAAAATAAAAATAGAAGATGTACCTAGCACATAGTAAGTGCCAATAGATAGGAACTGCTTGATGAGGATGCACGTATGACCTCTAGCATTGTAGCAACCACCCAAAGAAAGGGGGGCATAGAAATTAGTGAGACAAAAGTAAAAAGAAATCCAGAGGGTAGGGCAGTAAGATGCTCATCTTGCACACGGCCAACCTGGGTTTGATCCCCTCACTGCATATGGTCTCCTGAGGTTCACCCGGGTGATTCCTGAGCACAGAGCCAGTAGTAAGCTCTGAGAACCACTGGGTGTTGCTCCAAAACAAAAACAACAACAATAAAAAGTTTATAGAAATCCTTTTTAGCGAAAAACCAAATTTCTAAAATTATGCATGAATACTATAATTATTAATTTTAACCCAATATCAGTTAATGAAATAATTATAAAAACATATATAATAAAAATGACAAGATATCATGAAAATAATTGTAAGATGAGGTCAGAGAGATAGTACAGCAGGGAAGGTACTTGCCTTACATGTGATTGACCGAGGTTCGATCCCCTGCACCCCAAGTAGCCCCCCAAGTTCCATCAAGAATGACCCCTGAGCACAGAACAGGAGTAAGCCCTGACTGAGCATCACTGGTTGTGGTCCAAAAAAACAAAACAAAGCAAAATAACTGTAAGATACTGAGGTTATACAAGCTAGATTAAAATTTTTAATAAAGTCCAGTTCAATTTGTTTTAAATAGGGACTGGAGCAATAGTACAGTCGGTAGGCTTTGCCTTGCATGAGACAAACCCAGGTTTGATCCCTGACATCCCATATGGTCCTAGAGCACCGCCAAGAGTAACTCCTGAGTGTTACAGGGTGTACAACAACAAAGAGCAAATAACAATAGTTTTGAATAAAAGAAAATCATAGTGGTTACAAAAATCCTATGAAGTACTGATTTTATAATGTTCTTAAGAGGATTACAAAGCATACTTCTAATTAAAGGAATATTAAAATTCTAATTAAAAGGTTCTTATTGTCAAGCTACTCAAAAAAAGAGGCTAATTTTTTTAAGTAAGAAAAAAATAATCTTTTGTCTTAATTGATATTTACAGGTAAAGAAATTCCAATTTTAATTGTATGGCATATCCACACACCTCCCCCCATTGGTCCGCACAGCTCCATCACGGCTCTCTAGTTGATATCACAGTTTCAGCATCCAGCCCACACACCAAAAAAGACGACTGCGCTGCCCTTGGTCTCCAGGGGCCACATCGACGCCAGCGCAGCATCTGCCGTCAAGGAAGTAACCCACCAAGCAGAGCCAGAACCCGAGACAACGTTCGCGAGCTACAGCCTGAACGCAACCTGAGCACACCTTGCCAAGCGGGGCCGCAGACCTGACCCCGCTGACCCCGCAGGCGCTGTCCCTTTCAGGACAGCGCAGGCCCTGCACAGCGCACAATTCTGCAGACCGTCACAGGCAGTGAACTGAGACGCCAAGAGCCTGCCAGGGGTCTTGAGCGCACCCTGGGCCCGGGGTGGAGCCCGGCACCATACCCGTTACGCGCCCACGTACTGCCGGGACCCCGTGAGCCGGAGCTGAGAGCAGACGCCCCCACCGTAGGACCAGTGCTGTGTGCAGGTTCTAGAGAGGAAACTCAGGTACGATTTTAGCGCTGTCGGAGGCTAGCCTAAGTTTTATTTGCATCTCCTTGAGTGTCCCTGGACCAACTGATCGATCGCAGGTAGTTGGAGATCAGTCCCTGATGCACTGCTTGCAGGAACATAAATGAATGACTCATTTCAGTGGGATCTGAGAAATCATATCAAAATCTTGATGAGAGTTTTGCTAAGGAAGAGATAAAGAGGTGTCCTGAGGGAAGGGGCAGTAATCTCCTTACTTAAAAAAAAAAAAAAAAAAAAACTTTTAACGAAATCGCAGTGAGATACATAGTGACAAAGTTGCCATGATTTGGTTCCAGTCATAATGTTCCAACACAGTCCCTTCACCAGTTCACATTGCCCATCTCCAATAAAATCCTTTCTTGACTTGGGAAATTGATACCTTGTGCTTTCTAACTTTATTAAAGTGTGTATTTAAATCAACACATTTTTATGTGGTAGGTCACAACTTAGAAACTATTATCCCTGGGACACTGGGAGTGGGACTATAAGTTGGTGTGGCTTTTATGAAAAGTTGACGAAGATGCTTCAAAAACCTAAAAACAGAATTTCATATGCTCCAATAATCTCGCTTTTATGTATTTACCCCCAACCCATACAAAAATACTCATTGCAGGGGATGTGTGCAACATTTAGTGTAGGATAATAGCAAAAAGAACTGGAAACCACCGAGGGAGACCATTAACATAC
The DNA here is from genome assembly GCF_027595985.1 of Sorex araneus. Classification (NCBI taxonomy): domain Eukaryota; kingdom Metazoa; phylum Chordata; class Mammalia; order Eulipotyphla; family Soricidae; genus Sorex; species Sorex araneus. Next base: position 350,996,492 of record NC_073302.1, read on the forward strand.
AAATGGATAAAATGAATGTGGTTTATACATGCGGTGAAATACACTCAGCTATTTTTAAATAGAAAAAATCCTGCCATTTGCAACAACGCAGATCTAAGAGGCATATGCTTCATGGATAAGTCAGATGGAGAAAGTCAAGACTATCCTTTCACTCATACATGGTATATAGAGAAATCAAGAGACTAAATAAAATAATAATAAACTTTTAGACTATATGACTGATTACTGGCTACTAGAAGGATAGGCTGAAGGTGACCAGCTAGATTAGGTAGGAGGGACTGTGTGTGAGGAAGACTATACTTCACAAAGCGTATAGATATGAGTTCTATAGAATTCAGAGTATCTCAGTCTAAAAATTCTATGTTATAGAAAAATGTTACATTAATGAAAATAATAAGCAACTCTAGCATTTTTAAAAGCTTTTAACTATTCTTCCATGGAGGTAAAGATATATATATGTATATATATGTATATATATATGATAACCTTTCAGTACCTGTATTGCAAACCATAATGCCCAAAGAGAAAGAGAGAGAGTGAGAGGGATGGGGGAGAGAGAGAGAGAAGAAAAATGCCTGCCATAGAGGCAGACTTGGGTTGTGGGGTGGAAGGAGGAAAATTGGGGACACTGATGGTGGGAAATGTACATTGGTGAAGGGACCAGTGCTGGAACGTTGTATGACTGAAACCCAATCACTAACAACTTTGTTACTGTGTATCTTATGGTGATTGAATAAAAATAAATAAATAAATAACTTAATCCTGTCAACAACTAGCATCCAGAGACTTAAAAGCAAACTCCTGGAAGCGCAGCCACATGATATCTTATAGCCTACTTCTCCCTCTGGGAGAACCTGGAAAACTACTGGGAGTTTCCTGCCCATATGGGAGAGCCTGTCAATCTCCCCATGGTGTATTCATATGCCAAAACCAGTAACAAGTTGGGTCTCATTCCCCTGACCCTGAAAGAGCCTCCAGTGCGGCATCGTTGGAAGGATGAGTAGAGAGAGGCTTCTAAAATCTCAGGCTTGGATGAATGGAGACGTTACTGAGACTGCTCAAGAAATTCGATGACCAACGGGATGATGAGGATGATGATGATGAAATAAACAACATAACATAAGGAAATGGAGAAACATCCCCTGCTTATGGATTGAGAGAATTAACATTGTCAAAATGACAATCCTCCCCAAAGCATTATACAGATTCAATACGGTCCCCATGACATTTTTCAAATAAATTGATCAAACATTCCTAAATTTCTTTTTTCTTTCCTTTTTATTGGTTTTTTTTTTTTTTTTTGCTTTTTGGATCACACCCGGCAATGCACAGGGGTTACTCCTGGCTCTGCACTCAGAAATTACTTCTCTCCTGGCGGTGCTCAGGGGACTATATGGGATGCTGGGAATCGAACCTGGGACGGCCATGTGCAAGGCAAATGCCCTACCCGCTGTGCTATTGCTCCAGCCCTATATTCCTAAATTTCATATGGAATAATAAACCCCCGTGAATAGCTAATCAATTCTTGGGAAAAAAGTAGATGGGAGGCATCACCTCCACCAACTTCAACTGTAATATATAGCAGTAGTAATTAAAACAGCATGGTATTAGAATAAAGACAGACCCGTAGACCAATTGAATGGGGTTGATTATCCTGACATATGCCCTCAAATATACAATCATTTAATCTTTGATTAGGGAGCAAGAAATATGAAGTGAAGCAAAGAAAGCCTCTTTAACAAGTGGTGCGGGCAAAATTGGACAGCTACGTACAAAAAAATGGACTCAGATCTTTATCTAATACCCTGCACAAAAATCAGATCAAAATAGATTAAAGACCTCAACATCAGACTTAAATCAATAAGGTATATGGAAGAAAAGATAGGCAAAACCCTCCGCGATATTGAAGTTAAAGGTATCTTCAAAGATGAAACACCAATGATCAAGTGGAAGCAAAGATAAATTTTAAACCAAGAAGCTTTTGCATCTCAAAAGAAACAGTGACCAAGATACAAAGACAGCCTTCAGAATGGTAAAGGATATTTACCCAAAAGCCTTCTGATAAGTGGGCTAATATCAAATATTTACAAGGCACTGGTTGAAAGCTACAAGAAAAAACATCCAACCCCATCAAAATAAAAGGTGAAGAAATGAACAGAAGCTTTTCTCAAAGAAGATTCAAATGGCCAAAAACCACATGAAAAAATGATCTTCATAACTAATTATCAGGGAGATTCTGATCAAAACAACAATGAGAATCATCTCACACCACAGAGACTGGCACACATCCAAAAGAACAAGAGCAACCGGTGCTGGCAGGGATGTGGGGAGGAAAAAGGAACTTGCCTTCATTGTTGGTGGGAATGCCAACTGGTCCAGCCTTTTTTGGGAAACAATATGGACAATCCCCATAAAAATAGAAATTGAGCTCTCATTTGACCCAGCAATACCATTTCTGGGAATATGCCCTGGGGGCCCAAAAACACACAGCAGGAACACCATCTACACTCCTATGTTCATTGCAGCACTATTCACTATAACCAGAATCTGAAAACAACCTGAGTGCCCAAGAACAGATGACTGAATAAAGAAACTATCTACATCTACACAATGGAATACTACGCAACTATTAGGAAAAATGAAGTCATGAAATTTTCTTAAAAATGGATGGACATAGAGAGTACCATGCTGAGTGAAATGAATCAGGAGAGGGACAGATATAGAATCACTGCATTTATTTGTGGTAGGTAGATATATCAATAGATAGATATTAGAAGACTAATATCCATGACCAGGGAAAACAGGGACTAGGAGGATTGTCAGGGCTGGAATGATAGCACAGCGGGTAGGGCATTTGCCTTGCATGCGACCGACCCAGGTTCGATTCCTCTGTCCCTCTGGGAGAGCCCAGCAAGCTACCGAGAGTATCTTGCCTGCACGCTACCCGTGGCATATTTGATATGTCAAAAACAGTAACAACAAGTCTCACAATGGAGACGTTTCTGGTACCCACTCAAGCAAATCAATGAGCAACAGGATGACAGTGACAGTAACAGGAGGATTGTTAATGATTGGAATCAACCACAAGTGTGTGTGGGGTGAAGGGTAGGTAAGATAGAGAAGGGACCAGTATGAAAAAAAGAGCTGGAAACTATCATGTTGGACAAGCACTGAGTGTTAAAAGTAGGTAAAGGGATATACCTGATAGCCTTTATTTTTTTTTTAATTTTTATTATATCACCATGTGGAAAGTTACAAAGTTTTCAGGTTTATGTCTCAGTTATACAATATTCAAACACCATCCCTTCACCAGTGCCCATATTCCACCACCAAAATCCCCAGTATACCCCCCGCCAGAGCCCCCCCAACTGTATAACTGATGAATTTCACTTCATTTTCTCTCTACCTTGCTTACATTCCATATTGCAAAACAAAACTCACTATTGTTGTTGGAGTTTCCCCCCAATGAAGACAGCCCTACTAAGGAAGCATTTGATAATTGGTTTGTCATTAAAAGATTGTATGTTTTCAGTTTTTAGAAAAGGCTTCAGCGGCCGCACGGCTTGGATGTGTTCCAGTCCCGCAACCCGGAGCCGTGTTAGTTGCTTCTCAGTGTCACCAGGGCTCCATCCGGAGAAGGTGTGCCTGCTGTACCTCCTCCGTCTGGATCCCTGGTGTTGTTGGCCCGGATTCGGGTCCGGAGCATTTCTCCGGCCGCGTTGCTCACCAGACTGCCTGGCCTCTTCTCTGTTGAAGCCCTGATAGCCTTTAAGTACGTGTATTGCAAACCACAATGCCCAGAAGAGGGGTGGAGAGGGGACAAAGAGAGAGAGAGAGAGAGAGAGAGAGAGAGAGAGAGACTGACACAGAGAGAGACTGACACAGAGAGAGAGAGACTGACACAGAGAGAGAGACTGACACAGAGAGAGAGACTGACACAGAGAGAGAGAGAGAGAAGAAAAGCATCTACTATAGAAGCAGTTGCGGGGGTGATGGGAGGGGACCTGGGGACACTGGTGCTGGGAAATGTATACTGGTGGAGGGATGGGTGTTGGAACACTATGACTGAAACCCAATAATAAACAGCATTGTAAGGGTCTATCTCAGTGATTCAACTAAAATAAATAAATATACCTACTTAGTTATTCACTTTAAATCATTATGTTTTAAAAAAATATGTAGACAATGATTTTAGATCATTGGTAGCAAAGAAATGAATGCTAGATCTAGGGAGAGGCTTAAGGTGCCAAGTCTGATTCCCCACATGCAGGGAGCTGACACTTAACCTCTGGGCGTTGGCCCACTCTGCACCCAGCGCTGCTGACCCCAGGAACCAACCATCAGGCCCACAGGCTCAGGCCCAATACTGTCAGTAGTATTGGTTGATTCCCAATATCCATTATGGTAACCTGAACACCACCAGGAGTGATCTCTGAGTGCAGAGCCAGGAGTAACCCCTGAGCATTGCTGAGCAATCCCCAAACAAAGCAAAACAAAATAAACAAAAGAACCAAAACCAGAGACTGGCGTGCAGAATGACTTACTCCAGCCCTGAGTTCTCTACATTATGTATATATGTATATCATATACATATATACATAATGTAGAGATTATGTGCCCGGCGGGGCAGTGAGATTATTATTACCTCACAGTTGTGATCCCAACAAGAGGGAAGCAAAGGGGGGAATGACACACACACCATTGTGTGCCGCATAGATTCTCAAAACATAAGGATAAATGCAAATCATGTAATGACATCTCATTCTTTAAGCCACTGATGTACCAGGACTAGCACACCACATTTGATGGGGTGTAAAGTAGAAGGTAACCAGTCTTGGTAAAAATCATAGATATATTAGCACACAAGGACCAACCTGGAACATGTTAGTAATCTCTTATACAAGAGCTTAATGTCTCCAGGGTGAGGCACAACAATCTTCACACACTTTCATCTAAGGAAACTTGTTTGGATCATTTTTAGAGGATTGTTCATAACAAGCAATACAAAATAATTTATTTAGGATTTGCCTTGGGGGCAGGTTTGGGTGGTGGTGAGGAAATTCAAAATAATGGTGGTGGGAAAGCATAATGGTGGTGGGATGGATTGATGTTGGAATATTGAATATAATAAATTATTGTGAACAACTCTAAAAAAAAGTAATAAAATTAAAATTTAAAAATGTTATATTGTTTACAATAGCCAGAGTCTGGAAAAAACCCGAATGCCCCAGAACGGATGACTGGTTGAGGAAACTTTGGTACATCTATACAATGGAATACTATGCAGCTGTTAGAAAAAAGGAGGTCAAGAATTTTGTAGTCAAGTGGATGGGCATGAAAAGTTTTATGCTGAGTGAAATGAGTCAGAAAGAGAGAGACAGACATAGAAAGATTGCACTCATCTATGGTATATAGAATAACAGAGTGGGAGACTAACACCCAAGAACTGTAGAAATAAGTACCAGGAGGTTGACTCCATGGCTTCGAGGCTGGCCTCACGTTCCGGGGAAAGGTCAACTCAGAGAAGCGATCACCAACTACATTGTAGTTGAAGGCCATGTGGGGGAAGGGAGTTGCGGGCTGAATGAGGGCTAGAGACTGAGCACAGCGGCCACTCAACACCTTTATTGCAAACCACAACAGCTGATTAGAGAGAGAAAACAGAAGGGAATGCCTTGCCACAGTGGCAGGGTGGGGTGGGGGGGAGATGGGATTGGGGAGGGTGGGAGGGACACTGGGTTTACGGGTGGTGGAGAATGGGCACTGGTGAAGGGATGGGTTCCCAAACTTTGTATGAGGGAAGTATAAGCACAAAAGTGTATAAATCTGTAACTGTACCCTCACGGTGATTCTCTAATTAAAAATAAATAAATTTAAAAAAAAATAAAAAAAAATAAAAATGTTATATTGAACAAAATCTCTTTTTACTTAAAAATTGTATAATAGAAGGTCAGCAATTGTATAATAGAAGGTTATCAGTCATCTCGAGTGCCTTGCACCCTGCTCCACTGAGCGCCCGGCGGGGCAGATTTAACACAGCTCCTCCACTAGCTGCCTATGTCCCTCACACAGGCCAGTGATTCTCCAGAAAACTTCCATAGAGCAGCGCAGGAAACCCCAAACAGCTAGTTAGGGATGGCGAACGCTCGTAGCAGCACTATTCACAATAGCCCAAATCTGGGAATAAGACCTAGTGTCCAAGAACAGATAACTGGATAAACAAACTCCGATGCATATACACAGTGAAATAGTGCGTGGTCAGGAGAAAAGATGAAATTCTAAAATTTGCTACCACGTGGATGGAGCCAGAGATGACTGTGCTCAGTAAAGAGAGACCAGTGGTATTTCTCATCTGTGAGAGATAAAGAGACATCGTAGGGAGAAACCCATGATCAGAAGCAATGAAAGGAAGAGTAGGAGAACTGGCCTTGGACAGGAAGCTTGCCACTGGGGGCGTGGAGGGGGGGTCGGGGAAGAGAACACTGTGATGATGGTGAAGGGAAATGGTCACTGCGGGGGGGGGGGGGTTGGGGAGTGCAGTGCTGGAAGGTGGGAAAGCTTTATACCCTATCAGTAACAGGCCTGTAAACCACAGAATCTGTAAATGAAAAAACAAAGAATGCTTGTCATAGACACAGACTGATGAGGAGGGAAGTGGACACAGGAGAAGGAATTGGTGTTAGCACGTTGTACACTTGAAGTCCAGTCATGAACAAACTCTGTAGTTCATAGTGACTAAATAAAATATAAGATGTTTTTAAAAGTTCATCATACATATTAAGGAACAATTTTTGAAAATGTACAAGCCAAAGTATTAATAGGGAAATTGTGGTGAGAACTTTACATCTTTTTTCTTATTAGATTTAATTTTTTTCTATTTAATACAAAAATGTTATATTTTATATTTTTAAATTTTATTTTTGTTTTGGGCCATATTTGTGTTGTGCAAGGCTTCCTCCTGCCTCTATACTCAGGGATCACTCTTGGCAGTGCTGGGGAACCTATTGTGGTATACGAAACCTAACCTAGGTTGAAGGCTTGTAGTGGCGTTGGTAGTGCCCTATCTGCTGTACCTTGCTCCAGCCTGCAAAAAATGTTTTTAATTTTTAAATGTTCACTTATCCTTTGACTGTGTTGAAGACCTCCGGAACCCAGCCACAGCCATGCTCAAGGCCACTCTCCACACATTCAGATAAGCCTCATGCATGAAGGGAACAGCAGAGGAACTCAGGTGTGCAGGACCCAGGGCTGAGATCTCCAATGCTCGGATTGGGACTGAGACTTCTCCAGCCAGACCCCCTATCTTCCAGTAGCTTGGCAGCCACACCCACAAACTGCCCCCGGCACCGTGTAATCCCACCAATGGTCAACATCCAGAGACTATAAGACCAAGCTCCTGGAAGCATCTAATAGCCTTGTTCTCCCTCTTGGAGAACCAGACAAGCTACCAAGAGTCTATTGCCCCACGGGAGAGCCTTGCAAACTCCGCATGGCATATTCATATCCCAAATACAGTAAAAGATATATACATACCTCTCGGAGAGCCCAGCAAGCTACTGAGAGTATCCCACTCGCATGGCAGAGCCTGGCAAGCTGCCTGTGGCGTATGCAATATGCCAAAAACAGTAACAATAGGTCTCATTCCCCTGACCCTGCCCAATCGAGTAAATTGATGAACAACGGGAAGACAGTGATACACTTATCCTTTGATTAATTTGCAGGTCTTTGGGAATTCTTAGCTTTGACCTTTTAGATTTTTAAATAATATTATATTATTATATTATTATATATTATATTATATATTATAATATTATATGTCTTATAAGAACAAGTTCTCCTCAGAAGAGCTCACTGTCGCTGTCTTCCCATTGCTCATCGATTTTCTTGAGTGGGCACCAGTAACATCTCCATTATGAGACTTGCTACTGTTTTTGGCATATCGAATACGCCAGGTAGCTTGCCAGGCTCTGCTGTGTGGGCGAGATACTCTTGGTAGCTTGCTGGGCTCTCTGAGAGGGGCGGAGGAATTGAATCCAGGTCGACTGCATGTAAGGCAAATGCCCTACCCGCTGTGCTATGGTTCCAGCCCAGAAGAGCTCGATTTGCTCATGCGGGCACCAGTAACATCTCACAATGGAGTTGTGAGACTTCTTGTCACTATTTTTGGCATATGGAATACTCCACGGGTAGCTTGCCAGGCTCTGCCGTAGCGGGCAAGATACTCTCGGTAGCTTGCCAGGCTCTCCGAGAGGGGCGGAGGAATCGAACCCGGTTCAGCTGCATGCAAGACAAATGCCCTACCCGCACTGTGCCATCGCTCCCGCCCAGAAGAGCTCATACTCTGAATTATTAATATTTTGTTTGTTGACAAATTTGTTGTAATAAGATGACCTCAGGCTTTAAGTCTTAAATTTCAATTTATAAAGAAAACTTTCTATAAGGAATTTCTTCTCCAATAAAAGTTGTCATTAAAAGTTTATGAAAAAGCTGCCCCCACCCACAGCTAGCCCATTCTTACCACCAAGGCCTCCATCCCAGAATCACTGTGACTGTCATCCCGTTGTTCATCAATTTGTTCGAGCGGGCACCAGTAACGTCTCTCATTGAGAGATTTATTGTTACTGTTTTTGGCATATCCAATACGCACAGGCAGTTTGCCAGGCTCTGCCGTGTGGGCTCCATACTCTCAGTAGCTTGCCGGGCTCTCCGAGAGGGGTGGAGGAATCGAACTCGGGTCGGCTGCATGAAAGGCAAATGCCCAACCACTGTGCTATCGCGCCATCCCAGAATATGAATAAAAATATTATTTGATTGTTGTTTGGGCCATGCTTGGCTGTTTTCAAGGCTAACTCCCACCTCTGTGCTTAGAAATCACTCCTGGTGAGGATAAAGGAACAAAACTTTTGTCAAGAACAAAAGTAGGGTCCAGATGCGTTCACTTAGTGCACCTTCAAAGAGAATTTACTACCCCTACCTCTGACGTACTTCCAAAATGTCACAGAATCAGGAATCCTCCCTAACAGCCATTTATTTATTTATTTATTTATTTGCTTTTTTGGGGGGGCCACACCCGGTGATGCACAGGGGTTATTCCTGGCTCTGCACTCAGGAATTACCCCTGGCAGTGCTCAGGGGACCATATGGGATGCTGGGAATCGAACCCGGGTCAGCCACGTGCAAGGCAAACACCCTACCCACTGTGCTATCACTCCAGCCCCCTCTAACAGCCTTTTAAAGCCAACATCACCCTAGTTCCAAAACCAAAAGTATCATTAAAGAATAAACTTCAGGCCAATATATTCCTGATGAATATTAATGGAAAGATTCTCAACAAAATTTTAGCAATTTTGTTGCTAAATTAAAAAAATTTTAGATGGGTGTGGTGTTAGAATTATATACATGAGAAACCATTATTAATAGCATTGTAAACAACAGACTCTAAACAAAATTTTTAGACTAATCAAACTGAATACAACAATATATCAAAAATAATCAAGCACCATGATTAAGTGGGATTCATCCCATGATAAAAATAGGGTTCAATATTTACAGATCAATGTGCTTGCAAATGTGATGCACCATATAAGCAAAAGGAAAGATTAAAATCACATGACCGTATTTATAAATTCAGAGAAAGCTTTTGACAAGATTCAAATCATTTATGATTTAAAGCAACCAAAACAAAATAATAATAGAAGGAACATGGTTCAAGATATTAACAGCTGTCACAACACACCCTCAGCACCATCTTGCCACGTTCAACAGAGAAAAGGCCAGTCATTCTGGTGAGCAACGCGGCTGGAGAAATGCTCCGGACCCAAAACCGGGCCAACAACACCGGGGATCCGGACGGAGGCGGTGCAGCCACAACACCTTCTCCAGATGGAGCCCTGGCGACACTGAGCAGCGACTAACACGGCTCCGGCTTGTGGGACTGGGACACATCCGACCCGCGAGGCCGCTAACGCTAACGCGGCCGTGGACCTTTTCTGAAAACTGAAAACATGCAATCTTTTAATGGAAAACCAATTATCAAATGCTTCCTTAGTAGGGCTGTCTTTCTTTGGGGGAAACCCCAACAACAATAGTGAGTTTTGTGTTGCAATATGGAACGTAATCAAGGTAAAGAGAAAATGAAGTGAAATTCTTCAGTTATACAGTTTGGGGTGGGGGGGCAGGGGCGGTGGGTATACTGGGGATTTTGGTGGTAAAATATGGGCACTGGTGAAGGGATGGTGTTTGAATATTGTATAACTGAGACATAAACCTGAAAACTTTGTAACTTTGCACATGGTGATTAAATAAAAATTTTTTAAAAATAAAATAAAATAAAAAATAAAATATTCCCTAAAAAAAGATATTAACAGCTGTTTATGATAAACCCACAGCCAACACTCCTCTCAGTGGTGAAAAACCTGAAAGTCTTCCCTCTGAGATCAGGCTCAAGTAAAGACTGTCTGCTTTTTCCACAATTATTTAATATAGTTTTGGAAGTGCTCACCATGGCAACCAGGCAAAGTGCAGCAACAACCAAAAAAACTCATTGGCATCCAAATTGAAAATGAAATTACTATCACCATGCACAAATAACATAGTAACATACACAAAAACACACCTCCACCAAAAAAAAAATTTAGAAACAGACCAGTTCAGCAAAGTATCAATTGACAAAATACACAAAAATCTGCTACAGTTCTTTACACTAACAGCAAACTAGTAGAGAAAGAAACCAAAAAGATGACACTATTTTTAAAAAGTGTTCAAAAACTTCAAGTACCTAAGAATCAATTAAACAAAAGAGGTGAAAAAAAATGTGTAGAAAACTGAATCACATTTAAAAGAAATAAAAGGACACCAGTAAATAAACAAAAAAAAATCATGCTTGTGGAAGGAAAGAATTAATTTGTCAAAATGACCATTTTCCCAAAGCATTAGACAGATTCAATGTAACCCCCATCAAAATTCCAATTGCATTCTTCAAGAACTCGAAGCAAACGCTACTAAATCTTGTATGGAATCGTCAAACTCCCCACATAGTCAAAGCAATTCTGAGAAAAAAGAAAGTGGGAGGAGAGGGGAGAGAGTTAACTGGGTGAAACTGCCCTGCAGGCAGCCAACCCCAGTTCAACTCTGATGCTCTCCTTCACACTGGCAGAAGTGATCCCCGGGAGTAATGCGAGAGTATCCTGAGCACTGCAGGTGACCCGCAGAGATGATGGGAGGAATGGCATTCTCTGATCTTCAATCATACTATCAATGCAGTGTGGTACTGCAATAAAGAGACTTTCAAACTGATAGAATAAAATCAAGAGTCCAAAGTTAGAGCCTCAGAAAGATGGATAGTTAACCTCTGGAAAGGACCTGAATTCATGAAGTGAAACAAAGAAAATCTCTTCAACACATGGTGTTATAGGGGAAGATGATTGTAGCTTTCATATTTAAAGAATGCAAATGCACAGCTTCCTTTTTTATTTTAAAGCATAGAACAGTAGCTACTTCGAGGATAGTCTTTTTTAAATTATTTGTATTTTTATCAAATTTATACTTAGTGATATTTAGTAGCTTATTTTCTTTTTTTTAATTTTATTGAATCACTGTGAGATAGTTACAAGCTTTCATGTTTGGGTTATAATCTCACAATGATCAAACACCCATCCCTCCACCAGTGCACATTCCCCACCACCAATATCCCGGGTATGTCCCCCCCTTTCCCACCCTCCCCCTGCCTCCAAAGCAGACAATATTCCCCATACTCTCTCTCTACTTTTGGGTATTATGGCTTGCAACACAGACACTGAGAGGTCATCATGTTTGGTCCATTATCTACTTTCAGCATGCATCTCCCATCCCAACTGGTTCCTCCAGCCATCATTTTCTTAGTGATCCCTTCTCTATTCCATCTGCCTTCTCCCCTCTGCTCATGAAGCAGTTTTCCAGCTATGGGGCAATCCTCCTGGCCCCTGTATCTACTGTCCTTGGGTGTCACAACTCATGTGATGTTATTCTATACTCTTTAGTAGCTTATTTTCAAGAAGATGTGTGTGAAATACTGAATACATCATGAGTCTCTAGTTCTGCAGTTAATGACTTTCACCACTGAGTGGCGCCACTGCGTCACATCATTCTCTCTGCCCGGGGAAGCGTCCTAGGAATACAGAAGATGCAGAGCGAGGTTTGTTGACAGGATGCTCCACTGGGAAGAGAGGCGGTATTTACATTTTAGACATTTTACTTGGAACAAGCTCTCCACTGATGCATACAAGTTATATTATGTTCTTTGATAAATGGACAGTTGGTTTGCTGAGAGGAAGGAAAAACTCAATTTTCTGCCTCAAGTTCCTAGAGCAATTTCTTACTCCATTTAAAAAAATCAAAACCATCTTGCCTCTTCCCCAAGTATGAAAATAAAAGAACTCCGTGAAGAGCAGGACAGGCTTCCAGAGATAGGGATGGAGTTGCTCTCCTTTGGGAAGGTAGAAGCTCTGTTGCTGGTAGCCTGTGTTCTGTTAAGGCTGGAGTCCAAAGAAGGAGAAACCCCCAAGACATGGTGTGTTGGCTTCTGGTAAGGGTGGCACTAGCTGAAAAGCATTCTCTTTCTCTAGTTCCAGAGGCCAGTGTCCAGCACGTGGAGCCTTTACGCCAAAGTGTCCCTCCACCCTCTTTAAATGCGGTTTGTCTACCTCAAGCCTGTGGCTTTCTCCTATAATCTTTGTTCCTTTTGCAATATCTTCTCATTTTAATATTTTCTTGTTCCTTTCTGTGTGTTTGGTCAAGCATATAATTTCTGAATGAGAGTCATTGTTTTTTTTTTTTTTAAACTGCTTCAGCCCTGAATCATTCCATCAGAGGAAAGGAATTCCAAAAATCTAATATAAATGGCTGGGACTTTGAGATACCCCTAACTGTGAATAGAGTTAAATACTTGAGCAAGTAACCACTGCTTTTAAAAACATGAATTACTGCTTAAGTCATTTACTGACCCTCTTGGGGATGCTAATAGATGAGATTGGTTTTCAAAAAAACACATTTGAAGTTAAATGGCAGTGAAATTAGAGAGAACATGTTTTTTGATTCTACAAACTATAAATAGAGTAACTAAAAACAGAACTTGGTCTAGAAGACAGAACTTCAAGTGAGAAAGTAGAGTTTAAACATCAGGTCTCCTTATCAGGAAGAGTCAGTCATGAGTTAGATAGAGAAAATGTCATTTTAAGTATACCCAGCTAATGAGGAGAATCATTAGTTCTGGTCTCAGATCCTGGGTTTAAGAATGATCGAATAGCCTGTGATTCACAGTTTTCTGAGCAGGAGAGGAATGAAGAATCTGATAGCTGATTGGGAAATGGGTCTCAGCTATACAACCAAAAGAAAATAAATTCAGCAAAATCCCAATATCCCGGGGGCTGGAGCGATAGCACAGCGGGTAGGGCATTTGCCTTGCACGCGGCCGACCCAGGTTCTAATCCCAGCATCCCATATGGCCCCCAGGGGTAATTCCTGAGTGAAGAGCCAGGAGTAACCCCTGTGCATTGCCAGGTGTGACCCAAAAACCAAAAAAAAAAAAAAAATCCCAATATCCCAACCATGGTATATATTCTTAGGACAGGTCAAATCTGTTTTCTTGATACCACATTTATCAATAGTAATATGTATTTGCCACACCTAGCATAGCTTAGCAGAAAAAATTGCTCAGGGGACCATAAATGGGGCAAGGAAACAAAGCTTTGTCAGCTGCAAGCAGGCAAATGCCCTGCCTGCTGTACTCTCTCTGACTCCAGCATAAATTTTTTGGAATAAGATTCAGCATAGACTGAGTCCATTGGGAAACCAGTTTATATTAGGGTTATCAAGCTCTTGAATGGAACTAAATCGATAACAGTCTTCATTCCTATCCTGTGCTAATTAAAAACTTAGATGAATATTTTATCTGAAATATTTCTGAATGTCCATTGCAATTTGTGAAAATGTGCAGTCTCCTGCTCTTAGCAACCTCGGTCCACAGTTCTTTTTCTATCTTCCTCCTGTTTTCTTATTTTAATAATGTGGTGCTTCCAGAATCCATAAGGAATCAGAAATGAACTTCCAGTTCCAGCACACATCATTCGCCAAATTTTAAGCTTTTCCTTATTTGCATCGATTACTATTTTAAACAAGGAAAACATTCCAGCTGCAGATGCAGTCCTTAGCACAATCCTCTCTCCTCTTCTGCTTTCCTCATCATCCTTTCCTAGAAGTAAACAGTCCAGCCTGTTTTTCTCCATTCATCATCAATCTTCGTTTGTTCTCATTTAGACCTGCAGCTCAGGTTTCTCTGCTGCGGTTCAGTTCGACTGAGCGAACATTCGCCATCTAGTGGAAAGAATGAGGAATTTCAGTCTTTCCGGGGAAAACAATAAAATTTTGTCAAAAACACATATTAAAGTTACAGATATCCCTTGCTGCTCCACAAAACAGCCTTAATCATATAGACTTTGCAAACTATAGCTAACCAAGTAGCGAACTTCCTTTGAAAATTTTATTAGGAGTGATTCTTGGGAGACATTTATTAGTGAAACGGGATGGTTACGCAAGCTCTGTCATAAAGTATGTAGGGCATGCACCACCCAAAGGCGAGGGCTCAGAGAAGCTGGATCTTGTCAGGCAGAGCTCTCGGACACAGTTTCCTCACTCCAGGAGGCTCTCAGCTCATTCCCCCACACCTTTGATTTTAGGTTTGGGGGTCACACTGGGTGCTCAGAGATCGTTCCTGGTGGGCTCGGGGCCCTATGCAGCTCCAGGGGTGTACTGGGTGTAGAGATGCCCCCTGAACCACCTCTCCAGTCCCTGTTCATTCTTATTTACTCCTCAGAATCATTGCACTTAGATTCTCTCAGCCACTTCCTTTCCTGCAGCTCTTTCCTTGTAGTCAGTTCCCCGTTCCCCACTCAGACTGAGTCACTCTGCTCTACTCTCTGGGTGTATTTTGCTCAAAGCCATAGACTGATGAGCAGGGGAAACACTTTCAATCTGTTCCCCAAATGCTGCCACTGTGGAATTTACCTAATAGCATCCATGTGAGGGGCCTGTCCAGGAGACCTGCCCGGAAGACCCAACTCTAATGCCACTGCAAGGAGACAGAGAAGCACGAGGCACCCCTGAAAATTCTTAGAGCTGGAGACAGCACATGGGGAGGGAGCCAGTGTGGGAATTCTCAAAGAAAGTGTGGAAAGTCCAGGTGGGAATCCCCAACTCAATGGCCAGCACTACACCCAAAGAATTGGGAAAAGGGCCAATAAGGGTCAGACCAAGAGGTGACACATGGTTGGCTCTAGCTGTATGTGGTCGCAGGTAGGTGCCAGCAAAGGCTCTGACAGCTGTCGTTAGGAGCAGAGGACAGGAGATCTGGAGAAACACAGCGGAGGAAGAAGACACCAACGGAGAGCCCCGAGGTGGGGCCGAGGATGCGGACAGCAGACTGGCAGGCCGCTGGACCAGGCCAGCCCCAGGCATGGTGCACAGGCTGCAGGGTGGGCAGGGACAGCTTCCAGGCAGGCCCGATGGGCAGCCCACTCAGGTGGCCTTGGGCTCGGACTCAGAAGTTTGCGGCAACCAAGAGGGAAGTGACGGGAGGTGAGCCCAGGTGGTGATGATCAGACCAGCAGAGATGGGCAGCAGGTGGCGATTCTGTGTGCCCGACAAAGAGGCGAGAATCTGAGTCCATCCAAGCCCGGGTGGATCCTAATCCCATGCCCTGCTGGCTGCACAGGCTGCTCACCACGGCTGCGCTCGCCACATCCCTGCTGACCAAGGCCAGCTGACCTGGACATGTCCATCAGAGGGAAAGGGAAAGGCAACACCGTGAAGTGTCTCTTCACAGCTGGTACACATGGATGAAGGCTGGAAAACCTCAAGGACACTTAATTGATAGTGTTGAGATTTACTTTGTGTTGAGAAGTCATTTTCCAGAGCGATTCATTCCAAAGATCACATTTGTATCTATTTTCCACTAAAGTATAAATTTAATTTATATTAAATGATACTGCCAATCAGTACAATTTGAATGAGTTTTTTTCTTTGTACAAAAAATTTAAATATTATTCATGTCCAGACTAAAAACTAAACAAGCTAAAGTCTTCAGCTAAAACCAAACAATTGGCAGATCACAAGTTAGAATTTATACTTCATGGTGAAACAGAGTAACTTGTTCACTGTATCAGTGTATCACTGCCATCCCATTGTTCATTCCTTTACTCACCAGTAAATTTACACACCAGTAACGTCATCTCCATTCGTCCCAGTCCTGAGATTTTAGCAGCCACTCCTTACTCATCTTTCCCAATGATTGGAGGCTCTTTCAGGGTCAGGGGAATGAGACCTGTTATTGTTACTGTATTTGGCATATCAAATACATCACGGGAGCTTGCCAGGCTCTTCCGTGCAGGCGGGATACTTGGTAGCTTGTCAGGCTCTCCGAGAGGCATATATATGTACCTCTCTGCTCCCGGGTCCCATTGAGCCCAGAGTCCAAGGTCACAAAGTTCTGCATTACCTGGGTTCCATGGGACTTCGCTCATGCATGAGACTTGGCCTGAGCGTGTGGAAAGCGGCCTAGAGCGTGGCCTGGAGAGTAACTTGTTAGTATAAACAATATTGTCAGCAGGTAAAGAAGGCAACCCTATCTCAGTTGTAACTACAGATAGCAAATTTTGTGTCAGTACACAATTTTTCCAAGAGATACTGATGACTTTACTAACACAGAAAAACAGAAATTAAATGGGAAACAACCCTAGTTGATCAATAAACTCATTGTACTCCCTTCTTATGACATTAATATGACGTCTTTAACTAACCTGTGATATAGCCAAACAGTATGATGAGCACACATTTTTCAAATTATTTTTTCAAAGTTTCTGTTACTTCATTCTAGCTGAGTATTACTGCAGCCTGATCTCGGCAGCTGGGCTTCTTGTCGGAATAGCAAGTTAGCTGCTATTCGCAGAAATATCTGGTCCTTCCCACCCCCAAACATACACAAAAGATTTTTGTCATTCTTGGCATTGGGCAGTAGCCTAGCCAGACGGGCCAGCAGAACTCAACGCGCAGAGTGTCCTTCCACCTGTTCGTTCGGTGAGGCGGACTCCCAGGCGTCAGGCGCTGTGGGAGGCTGCTTCCCTGAACGGCAGTTGAATGTGCCAGCAGGACCCTAGGCAGCCGTGCCAGCTACTGAAGCTGGGCATTCAGGAATTATAAATGGAGAAAAGAAACTTGAGCAAACGGCTTCCTGGAACACCGAGAACCTGAATGGGAAACTGAGAACTACCAGATTCTCCCTATTCTTACACCGGTTGAGGTCAGATTTCCAAGATCCTCTTTATTCTCATCTCTCCCAGCCCTCCTTCCCCCCACATATGCACTATCCTTGGCAATGTGTGATGTTAATAAAATTAGCATAAAATTTAACTTCCTAAATTAAGGGCAAGGAGATTCTTTTCACTTCAGAAAAGAGTGTTCTGGCTGTCATGCCCTTGCTAGAGAATTCCCCAAGCCCCACTTGAAAGTTCCAGCTTCACACCATGAATCGAGCCTGATCAAGATGGAGAAGTGCAGCCGTCAGACAAGCCTCTCCTTCTTCTGGACCTCAAAGGGACCATTCCTTGGCTGAGCAGTCTTGGATACTGAGTTGGGTTTTATTCTCTGTGGTTTCAGAAAACCAGGGCTAGTTTGGCCACTGCCTGCTTGGCAGACAAAATCTCCTCACCCAGGTCATCCTGAGAGTACGGAAAGCAGTCAGGACTTACTCAGCCGGGCACTGATCTCCATCACAGAGCGAACAGTGATGGCCAAAGACCTTGAAAGACACTAGCGTTCACATGCTGTTCTCTCTGGCATCCTTGTAATGCCGATTCACTCAGAAGTTAACAACCACTCTTGAGAGGTCAGGGGAGAAATTCAGCAACTGTTTTCAGATGTCAGGAAGCTCCAGAATAATTATATGTTTAAAAGTCAGAAATAGTAGAGGATACCCTGGTCGATCTCAGCACCACATGGCCCCAATCCACCCCCCAAAACATTGCTGTGTGCCCTAGTTCTGCACCCCAGACTGCTGGCCCTGTCCTGGTGAGCACTGTGAGAGGGGTCTCACACCTGCCACCAGCCCCCAAAGCAAAAAAGAATAAATTGGTTGGCTGAGATTCACTTAGAGGAGAGAGATGAGATAGATAGAGTGAGAGAGTGAGAGACAGAGACAGAGAGAGAGAGAGCAGGGGCTTCTCCAGAGGGGAAAAAAGCCCCAAATAGTAATTGTTTACTTAAATTAAAGCCTCAATTATGACTTAAAGTTAGAAGAAAATCTTCATTCCTTGGCTTCCTCTTGGGAAAATGGGTTTATTATAATTTGACAAATGCATTTACTTATAAACAAAATCCTTCCAAATAGAATCTTGGTTGAAGTGCTTAGAAACACAGTGATCTAGAAAGTTTGTTTTCCTAGAATATTTACAAACAGTGACTGCCTTGCCATTCTAGTAGAGTTAACGCTTTGGGAAGATTGTTGGGGAGAAAGCGCAGAGCCTTCTGGGCCACGGCTGCCCGCACAGCCTCCTCTGAGGGCCCCGGTCCCAAACACCGGCTCCATCTGCCAGGGCTACAGATACCAGAGAAATCGGGCGGAATTCTGCATTGCTGCAGGAGGTGACGTGCCAGAGCTGAGAATTTTCCTAAGGTTTGACTGAGCAGAGGCAGAGTCAATGCTCAGATCCGGCCCCGAGATGGGAGAAGAGCTGGTACCAGGCTGCCTTGCCTCCATCAGCCAGAACAAAGCTGTTTGCCATCGGCTCAGAGACACATTTATTCGTTAGATCATCAGTCATTGCTCCTGGGGCTCCTGATGCCAGATTCTCTGCCAAGCACTAGGCATACAAAGACAAGCCAGACTCCTGGTGCCATCACCAGGATGGTCAAAACCTGACGTTAAGTGGCTCTTTGGCTGCTGCCTGGTGAGCCAGGGTTTCTTTTCCAGTGGCAGAGGGAGGGAAGGGGCGCCACTAAGGGCCTTTATAGGCGGCCCAGGGGAGGAGTGTGGGCCCTGGCTGGGGCTGGAGCAGCTCCTGAGCCGCCTGCCTCAGACCCCCCTCACCACGGGATGCCTGAGTGTTTCCTCTCTCAGTCTGTGCAAACATGCAAGGGCTGGTGTGAGATCAAGAGACACTGACTGAGGCAGCACCTTGGAAAACCCCAGTCCCAGGCCTCTGGTGCCGGCTCACTCCAGGCTGTGCCAGGAGACCAGGCCAGACCCAGAGGTCTGGGGGTGGGGACGCAGGGCCCCAGTGGGCTGTGCATGGGTTGTGCCAGGCTTCCGCCCCAGCTTTCTCAGTCCCACTCTGCTTCTTTTAAACCAGGACAGTTTGCAGGCAGATGCTCATTCCAAGTTCTCAAAGAGAAGATGCTCATAAATGAAGACTAGGAGAAAGGCCAGGACAGATACGGGGATACTGTGGGCGGTGGGGTGCAGTGACTGTGCATCAAGGCCATGGATGCTGACAACACGTTTCCTGAACTGATTACATAGTGAGAACTGCATCCACATGCCTTAGGTGGGGTGGGCATGGGGTGCTTGGAAGGAGGATTGGGCCAGACCCAGCAGTGCTCAGGGCTTACTCTTGGCTCTGTGCTCAGGAATGAATCCTGGAGGTGCTCAGGGGATCATATGGGATGCTGGGGGTGGAATCTATGTTGACCACATGTAAGGCAAGCTCCTTACCCATGGGATGATGGCTGTGACTCTGTTTTTGTTTCTAGGTTTTGGTTTATTTTTTATCTTAGTTTAGGTAATATGGGTATCTAGCTTCCTTTTTTGGGGAGGGGAGACACATTCAGCTGTGTTCAAGGCTTAATCCTAAAAAGACTAGGGAGGAGTGACAATATATGGTGCTGGAGATTGAACCAGGGCTGTGTGCGTGCAAGGCAAGTGCCTTCCCCACTGTACTATATCTCTAGCCCCAAACCTAGTAGTTCCTTTTAAAACTAAATACCAACTCTTCTGTATCTTGAGATGAATATACATACCTACACACATGATAAAGTTTCATAGAACAACTACATGTGAAAAGCAATACATGTTACACTGGAGAAATATGAATTAGATCAATGGATCATATCAAAGTCAACTTCTAGTTGTGAAAGGTACTACAGTTTTGCCTGGTATAGAGGAAATTTAATTCACAGTATCTCTGCATTATTTCCATCCAACTGCAGGCCAATCTATAATTACCCCAAAACAGCATTTGAATTAAAAATAAGTAAATCAATCAGACTTCCACAACCCAACGGCTGACCTCCACAACCCAACTGCCGCCACGCTCCAGGCCACTTTCCACATGCTCGGGCCTAGCCTCACGCATGAGTGAAGTCCTAAGGAACCCAGGTAATGCGGAACTTTGTGACCTTGGACTCTGGGCTCAACGGGGCCTGGGAGCAGAGATCCTCTGCCTGCTTCCCCCAGTCTCTGGCAGCCCAGGGATCATGCCCATAAGTCACCTCCTGCTGGCGCCAGATAATCTCCTCATCAGCCACCATGCAGAACTCATGGCTGCTCCTCCTGGAAGGGAGCATAAAATGAATATATTCCTGGACACATCATAGGACACTCTACTCATTTTTTTTTTGCTTTCTAGGTCACACTTGGCGATGCTCAGGGGTTACTCTTGGCTCTGCACTAAGGAATCACTCCTGTCAGTGCTCAGGGGACCATATGGGATGCTGGGAATCAAACCCGGGTTGGCCGCGTGCAAGGCAAACACCCTATCCACTGTGCTATTGCTCCAGCCCCTCTCTACTCATTTTACATAATTACCACACCATATTTGTTGGGGCTCAGACAGAAGGCAACAAATCACAGAGGGAAATATATATATATGTATATATACCTCCTATATATATATATATATATGTCCTATATATATATCCCTCCTAGAGAACCTGGCAAGCTACCAAGAGTATCCCGCCCACACGTCAGAGCCTGGCAAGCTACCCATAGCATATTCGATATGCCACAAACAGTAACAATAACGGGTCTCATTCTCCTGACCCTGAAAAAGCCTCCAACACGGCAGACTTGGGAAGGACGAGAGGAGAGGCTGTTAAAACCTCAGGGCTGAAATGAGCGGAGACATTACTGGCACCAACTTGAGCAAATCAGTGAATAACAGGATGACAGTGACAGTGACAATCAGACTCAAGTTTGAATTTTCATCCTGTCATTTTCCTCTTCCTAAAATCTCTGAGTGCCCAAAAAATTGTCTACTTGTGGTCACCAGTTGAGTTAATTTAGCATCCATGTTAAAAACATAGAAATTTTATTAGGTTATTTTGGTCAGAAGTAATAGAAAATAGAAAAGTAATAGAAAATATTCTACACTGAGACGTTCTGGGTGCGCTGGCTCATTCATTCAGCTGCTCGGTAGCAACCTCAAGGAACATCAAGGATCACCTTCTTTCCAGTCATCTCCCAGCCATTCCACCATTTTCACTTGTTCTTCAAGCTCCCACAAGGCCCCCAAGATCACTTTGTGTACGTTTCATGTAGGTGCAAACATTATTTCTTTTCATAAGTCCCATTTTCAGGACAATAAAATATTTCTAGAAATCTGTCACTTTCTGCCCACTCATTTTTGTTGTCCAGGACTGGGTTGAGGTAAGAGAGAAACTGCAAAAGTTACTGAGAGAGACAATTACTAGGAGAGGAAAGAAACACCTGGCACTTCGAAGTGATGGACTGAGAGTGAAGAAACTCAGGAGAGTACTAATTGGTCATGTGGCATGCTCAGTGATCACACTTTTTTCTTCATTAAGGTTGAAGTATACACTTATTCACACACTCCCCACCCACTTCATAGCTGCATGAAAGGGAGATAATGACACACCTTATGTGTAAGCAAAACTGCAATCCCAATGTGCCGCTGGGAGCCAGCACCACCCCGACTAGCCCAGCCACCCCAGGACCATTCCACGCCTCAGTGTCACCCTCTAAAATCATTGCCCCAAATTCCAGAAGGCAGACCACGCCCCAGAGGACTGCACACAAACCTCAGGTGTATTACACTGAATAACCCCTTGTACTTTCTTTATCCACGGTCTTGTCTGAGGAGTCTTGAAGGGCAACAGCCATCCTGGAGCCCAGTTGGGGGCCCCACAAGTCCCTTTCCTTCTACTTGATGAAGGAAAACTGTGCGGCCCAAGCTATAGTACAGTGGATAAGGCATTTGCCTTGCACCCGGAGTTTGACCTTTGGTACCGCATACAGTCCCCCGAGCCCACCAGGAGTAATCCCTAAGTGCAGAGCCAGGATGAGCCCCTGAGCACCACTGGGAGTGGCCAAAGAGGAAAAAGAATCTGTGAAACCTTCCCCCTAGTAGTGGGCAGCTCCCCTATGGTTTAGGCTCCTGAGTGGAGGACGTGTTTCCAGTGCGCAGGTCACGTGGGCTTGAGCAGAGCCAGAGGTCCCTTTGCAGAGCACTTCCTAGACTGAAGGCCAACCCGGGTTCCTCTTTAATTACTGTGGCTCCCAGAGACTGGGCATCCAGCAACAAAGCCATAAGCACATCCTGTGGGAGTCGCTGGCCAGGGATGGAGTTCCTAAGGTGGGGGACAGTCACAGCTGAGAAGACCAGGCCCTGCCTGACACTGCAGCCCATCAGCAAAGGGAGGGCAGCTGTTTTCTGAGCCCAGACACTTCTTTCATTGACGATAGCCAGTGATCTGGCCCAAGAAACTTCAAGGGCAAGCACTGAAGATGAAAACTGAGTAGGCAGCAAGGGAGACTTGACAATTAGAAGAGCACTTTTATGGCCAGTTCAACACCCTGGGACAGATGGATCTGACTCGCCACATTTTCTGAGTTCTGGCAACTCAGGACCAGGAGGGGAGCAAGGGAAAGAAATTGCCATGGCAGAAGCCAGATAATGCAGAATGAACGTCCTCCTTGGGAGCTCTTGGACAGTCCTCCATTAGAGCCAAGAATGTTGAACACTTGTTCTGCATGGATGCATGGACCAGGACCTGGAAACAAATGCTCTCTCTCTCTCTCTCTCTCTCTCTCTCTCTCTCTCTCACACACACACATACACACACGTTCATGCATATATACACACACATGCATGCACACACATGCATACACAGCATACACAAGCACACATTAGTTTTGTTTTGTTTTTTAATAATGTAGGAGTACTGCTATTTGTTCAGCCATTGATGAAGCTGAATTAGGCATGAACTCCACATTACTTCTTTTTTTAATTGTATCACCGTGAGATAGAGTTACAAAGCTTTCATGTTTGAGATTCAGCCATACAATGGTGAAACACCCATCCCTCCACCAGTGCACATTTCCCACCACCCACATCCCAATCCTCACCCTGCCTCTATGGGAGGCAATTTCCCCAGTACTCTCTCTTTAATTTTGGGCATTATGTTTTGCTCAAAATTTCCCACCACCGTTCAAGTCTACCTGCCAGAGGCAGACACTAGATAATTTATTTTCCATCGCTCATTTTGGATATTATGAGAGCTCACTGGCCGCAATTATAAATGTAAATTTCTAGATTGTAAATGGTTGGGTTCCAGAGACATCTCTGTATGGCACTAATGCATTTTGGGAGTCTCTGGGCCAGGGCAGTTGGTGCGCTAAGATGGCACCTGGAGGCAAATTGTAGGCATGACAGCCAGTCTGCTGGGCAGGCAGGGACCCGGGGAAGGGCAGCCGGGGTGGTCTGCCACCATGTGGCCTGGAGATTTAGTCCTGGAACCCGCATATGGTGGCGGTGGGGCGGGGGCTTGTTTGTGGAAGCTCTTGGTCACCGGGATTCCATCTGGAGTGGGCGGGGAGATCACTTTTGCAGTGCTCAGGGGACCATGTACAGTTCCAGGGATGGAACAGTAATCACGGGCCAAGTGGCCATATGCAAGGCAAGTGCTTCCCCCTATACTGTCTCTCCAGACCAAGGATTGGTTTTATTAGCCCTAAGCATCTGACCTATGAGCATAGCACCAAACACAGTGTTTGCCACCTACTCTTCACTGGATTGTTGGGCCAGATACTACTCTAAGGCTTTGGGGGCAGGACCTGAAAGATTTGAAAACCAGACCAGAGACCAAGAAAGTCTCTCATCCACTGAACTTGACGCCAGGCAGCAGAGCGGCTGGAGCAGAGCGTGTCTGAGACGGTCTCGCCAGTCCAGTCAGGAGGAGGGGTACAGTGTCAGCAGGGGAGAGACTCATCTTAAAGGGAAGCAAAAATAGTTCTATGTAAAGAATTTTACTTAGAAAAATGTGAGGGGAAAAGAGGGAGAGAAAGAGAGAGAGGAGAGAGAGAGAAAGAGAGAGACGGGAAAGAGAGAGAGAGAGAAAAAAATATGTGAGAGAACATGAGCTTCTCCATTGGGGAGAAAAGCCTGTGGTTCCTTCCCCCCTGCAAATTTAACCTCAGGAAGGTGAAAACTCCAAGACTTCCCAAGCTTGCCACAGAGCCGATTTGCAATGAATATTGATATGACTGTGATTTTCCTTCTTCCACATCCTAAAAACCTATAAAGCATGTTGCTGCTAGACCACAGCCAGAGACACTGGGAAGGAGCTGAAGGTGTCTTTCAGTCATTCTCTGTATCTCTCCAGCTCCATGTACGTGGTTTCCTATTGGGACCCAAGCCCTGAGAAATACCGGCCTGCCAGGACAGCAGAATGTCAGTACGAGCAAAACTGTGGGCAAGACAGACCCCCCAGCTCCGAAGCAGACATCCATGCTCATGACTGAATGGGATGGAGTGGCTAAAAATATGGCTGTCTGAACAAGACCAAGTGTTACGCCCCCAAACCTGCAGGCCGTAGTCACTATTCCAGGTCTGGTCAGTGCAAGGTGCGTGAGAGTATCGATGATCTCAGTTACATTTCAAAAGAAGGAGGGGGCAGTTTTCTTCCCCTACCTTCACAAACATCCCTGGTAAGCGACCCTCTCCAAATCTATAGATAGAGCCTGTAATTTTGCCCAGTGGCTTAAGGCACCTGGCCAGCAGGCATGGGGCCACAATGCCAAGGTCCTCTTTATTGCCTTTTCTATATCTTCCTCTTTCTCCATTTAGAATTTCTTTTCTTGCCTCTCTTCTCTACTTTTGTTGCTCTCTTTCTCTCTGGCTTCCTCAGAACGTCCTCTTCCTCCCCTTGGGATATGGATTAGAATAATAAATATAAAGCATTTGTTCTTTCTCATAAGATTCTTTAGCCTTTTATAGACAATGATTCTTCTAATGTAAGTTGATTTTTATAATTACCTTAAGACTCAAGGATTCAAAGATATGAAAATGTAGTAGTACTTTAAAGGAAAAAGGTCATTTTTTTTTTTTTGCTTTTTGGGTCACACCCGGCAATGCACAGGGGTTACTCCTGGCTCATGCACTCAGGAATTACTCCTGGAGGTGCTTGGGGAACCATATGGGATGCTGGGGAATCGAACCCAGGTTGGCCGCATGCAAGGCAAATGCCCTACCCGCTGTGCTATTGCTCCAGCCCCAGACAAAGGTCATTTAAAGATCATTAACTTTAAGCACTCTAGCTTTAACTATTTTTTTTTATTTCAATACCCTTTATTTAGAAGGAATACACTTACTTTCAAAATCACCTGATTAGGTCAGGCAGCACAAAATATTTTTTTGTTATAATAAAAGATAATGGACAAACAAAATTCAAATACACTTAAGGCACACACAACATGATGGCTTGATATTCATATTCATTATGAAAGTATTCCCACGAGTGAGACAATTAACATTTTCATATCTCTTATTCCTCTTTGGTGGGGGTTGGAGACACGTCAACAATTAAATATGCTCTTCTCTTGGGGGAAAAGCACAAATGGTATTGTGGAGGGACCCTATGGTATAAGGAATTGGAAGATGGTCTCCTACATTTAGTCCTGTTTTTTAATAGCTTTGACTATTTTAAAAATAGTCTCACCATATGCCATTCATACTGGAATTCCTAAAATTACTACTACCATCATCTATTTTTTGCAGTCTCCCTTTACCTAAACAAATATTTCCTATCCCAGTTTCTATTTCCCCAGTCACCAGAACTACTTACTCCTTTGGGGTTTGAAGTTTTATTGTAGGTGAGTGTGGGGAGGTGCCTTTTAAAACTAATCTAAACCCAAATTTTTGAGAACTGGTAGAGGGAGGCAGGAAGGCATGGCATGCCATGGCCCTGACTTAAGTTGGCAGGGCTACTTTTGTCCCAGTTCACTTTAAAATGGAAATAACTTCCCACTTAATTTATAATTAGATTCTGAACTAGGTTTTCCAAAACTCAGTGTGTCCGTACACAACTTGTCGGCCACATTTGTGCATACTACATTGATTCTCCAAACACAGGGCCACAGACCTACGTCAGCAGCTGCGCTTCACGTGTACCGGGGCGTTCAATGCTTCCCGCCATCTAAGGCAGGTGCTCCTGCTGCTGCTGCTGGTTCAAGCTGCCGTCACAACACCTCAGGAACTGCCTCAGATGCAGGTGCCTCTTTCCTCCCTGCTCTAGAGCCTGGTGAGAGACCAAGGTGCCCGCTGCTAGGGCCTGGGGGCGACTCCCCCATCAGCTGGCAGCCGCCTGCCATCTCCCTTCTCCCTGTGTGCTTACAAGCTCTATTCTCCAGCAGAGCAAGAAAGCAAATAAGGTCTCTGGCATCTTCTCTTCGTTTGGGTTGACCCTTCGGCCCCACATCAGCTTAGTTACTTCTTGAGAGGGCCTATGTTCAAATTCAGCCACACTGGGGGTGAATGTTACAACATCTGAAGCTTAAACATTCAATCCATAAAGCCAGCTACTATTTTCTTCCCATTTTTCAGATGAGGAGACCAAGGCCCAGCTGGTTGGGTGATTTGCCCATAGTTGCAGAGCTGATGCTCAGCACTGAGAGAACAAAGCCTTGTGTGCTCTCTCTCCACAGTCCCGGGCTATTTCTTAGCACGGAGTAAAGCCTGATTACACCAGTAACATTTCCAGCGTCAGCGTCCCGTCCACTGTAGAACTCTGAGTCTGCCATCTAACTGTCAGAGTTCTACTGTGCCACCACTGTCTCCCCCCTGAATGGTACAAGACAAGGGCTCTACTCTAAGCCCATCCATGTCAGATTTTTTTCTTTTGTTTCCTCACTGCGATTATCTCAGTAGAAATAAGACCTAGAGTCTCATATTTAAAGGAATAACCTGAATTTACTATAATCATGCATCAAAAATGCTTACACATCTAGTAAAAATTTAGGTAAGGGACCAAATAATACAGCAGTTTACGGTGCTTGCCTTGCACACAGCCAACTCAAAAACAAAGGGGAATAAGTTCTAATATATAAATATACAATTGAGTATTGTAAACTATGGCCAGTGAGCTGTGCTATATGCTCCCAAGTCATTCACCTCACTAAGAGCCTCTGATCTCTACCCACCATGCCCTCCACCATGGCAACCACCAATCTGTCCTGTTTTTCATTTTTCTGTGTGTGTGTGTGTGTGTGTGTGTGTGTGTGCCACAGCTGGTGGGGCTCAGAGCTGCTCAGTACTGCCTCTGCACTCAGGAATCACTTCTTGGTGTGTGCAAGGGATCTGGTAGTGCCAGGAATCAAACCTGGGTTGGCAGGTGCAGGACTAGTACCTATCTGCTGCCCTGTCTCTCCAGCCTGGGAGGATCCTTTCAAACTGATTTACCATTTAGTTACAGCACTAGAAAATTCTAGGGGTATCACTGAATGCCAGTTCCATTGTCATCTGTACCCATTCCTCCCACCCACATTCCTTCCCCATATCATTCTCTGTGTGTGTGCGTGCATGTGTATACGTGTGTATGCATGCATGTGTGTGTGTGTTTGTGTGTATGTGTTGCTAGGAATGGAACCCAGGGTCTCCCTCATACTAGACATGTACTTCACCACTAAGTTACATCCTGTATCTCTTATTCTGTTTCTGTGAGTTCAGCCTTTTTTTAGGGGGCAACATAGAAATGAAACTCACAGTATTTCCTTTACTCTGTCTGACTTATTTAACACTTATTTAACTCAAAATCATTTTTTAATAATAAAGTTGAAAGTGGGTGTTTAACTTTTTCCTTTTGCTCCTCTGTGCCATAGACAGGAAGGGGTGTGGCGAGTGTGAAATAAAAGAATGATAAGTATCCTGAGAGTTCAGTGCCCCGCCAGGCTCAGTATTTTTAGTTTCTGTAGAAAACAGTGGAAGTTCTTTCCACTTCGAGGTGAAATGGCCTCACAGTGGCAAGAGCATTGCTAGACCACAGACTTTGCTTTGAAACCATAGCCACACCCTATACTGACCTGAGAACAGAGAAATACCTCTTCCCCGTTCTCACAATAAATAGGCCCCATGTTTTTTTTTTCTTTTTGGGTCACACCCGGGGATGCTCAGGGATTACTCCTGGTTCTGAACTCAGGAATCACTCCTGGCAGTGCTCAGGGGACCATATGGAATGCTGGGAATGGGACCCGAGTTAGCTGCATGCAAGGCAAACGCCCTACCCGCTGTGCTATCACTCCAGCCCCACAAGCCCCATCTTTGCAGTAATATGTGTGAGTCATCTGACAAAATGGTGTGTGTGTCTCATGATTTTAGAAGACATTGTGATCTGGAATGTATTTGTTTTCATCATCTATTGAAAAACTGTCATTTTTAGTTATTGGGTGGATTGAACCCATGAAGCACTGCCTACATTTATCTTGGGTAGCTGAGTCTAAATTTTTAGGCTGTTGGCTTGACCCTGAGCAGTACAACCATCACCAATCATCACTGTAAGATAGGGAAGCAACTTGCCCCCTCAACTGGCACATTTAGGAATTTTTATTTTGTGACTCAGGAGACGAACCCAGGCATGGCTGCTGGTGTGCAGAGTGCATGGATTCTCTGCCCACCTTGCTGTTGACACGTGGTTTTCAGTCCCATTAAGTGAATAGGAGAGGGTAAGAAAGTGGTGACGAGCTTTAAGATCATCAGACAGTGTAGCTTCCGGGTCAATATGGCCCAGAGCTGAGAGGAACACGTCACTGTCCCAGCAAGCTGGAGAAACCTGCTCGCAGGGACAGCCAAGGACTCACAGGCAGGTTCCAGTAGTACCAATGCTTTTCTTCCTGGTGCTGCAGGACTCAGAGCAATAGAGAAGGAATGAGATGGATCTGCATGTCACTGCAGCTGGTGGGTCAGCACAGATGACACACTCTGCTGAGAACATCCAAAAATAGCTGGAGGACACTGAGGTCAAGAGAACATTCTCTTGTTTCTTTTGTAATTTGGACATCAAAAGACAAGGTGGCCTGATTTTACACTGTCTGGGAAACTTGGATAGAGAGTAACTGAACTCACGCAATTAATGGGCTCCTTCAAATGTAGCCTAATTTCATATAATCATGCGTGGCTTGCAATAAGTGAAGATTGGCAGTTGACAGCAAAAAAGGAGATGAAAACTATTGCCAAAGTATGTACAAATCAGGAATACTACAGCATAAGAAAATAGTTGTATGAGGTTAAGCAGAAAGAAAATACTATAGAACTTGGGAAGAAAGACTTCATGGACTGTATCTTAACCATATGTTCCAGCATTGCCCAAGAACTCAGCAGTGGAAACACAGATGAAAGAAGACCAAGGACTTGTCTTGGGTATTTAGGGGCCACTCTCCTGGACTGAGGAAATGTCCATTGTTCCCGTGGTTGGCAGACATAGTTACCTTTGGTATGACGGCTAATCCCAGGGCACCATTTGCTTTTGAGTCACTTCCAAACCAGTGCTGTCACAGGGTACATGACACTGATTTCCCGCCAAGGAAGCTGGCATATCTTGTATGGATGGCTGCTTGTCAGAGCCCCGAGACAGGGCAGACACAGGGCCCTGCATTGTGTGGAGGATGGTTCCAGTATCAGAAGACCATTCCCACAGAATCTCTGCCTCCTCCTCGCTGGCTCACACTCCACCATGGGTTTCCTGATGAGAAACCTTTCGGCAAACTGTAATTTGAGCGGCTTCCCTCAGAACAGAAGCAAGGAAGCAATCAGAGGCAGTCCAGCCAGACCACTCCTGAGGACTGCCCGGTCCCTCTTGCAGCTCAGCGTCATCTGCTCAACCTTCAGCCTTCAGCGGCACAGTCACTTTCTCAGGACAGAGCCTCCTCTCTCCATCACTATCTCTGCCTCTTCCTCATCAATACAGGGAACTTAAACCTGAAATTCCCAGTTACGTAATTGTGTGCTTGCTGGCTACAGGTAACGCCAACAGGCACGAGTCCATAGTGCACACTGGTGCTGGCCACAGAAGAAACCAAATACCTGTTGAATATGTAAATATTGGTTTCATTTGCAGAGCTTCCTAGGATGGCTTAAAAATTCTTGGGTAAAGCAGTTAATGTGTTACCTCACTCATCCTTCTATTATAAATTTTTAAATAATTTAGTTTGTAATATTGTAGGAGCAGGGACTGCAATAGCTGTTGGAGAGATAGGTCAGTGAGCAGATGACATGATCCACAAGCAGGAATCTGGAGTGACCCCTGGCACCACATGATCCACTGAGCACAGAGCTGGGGCCAGCCCTGAACACTCCCAGGTGTAGCCCCAAATAGACAACAATACTATATGTACATATATGTGAATATATATAAATAATAGGACTAATATACATGTTCAAAGTTAAAAAAGTGTAATAACACACAAACCTAGGGAATCTATAGTCTGACAAGCATAAATATGCTCAATAAAATTAATTTGGATATCTCAAATCCTGAGGCTGATAAGTAAAATTTGGAGTCAGAGTTATAAGGACTCATTTCCATCCCCAGCATCACATGGCATTCAGAGCACTGTTGAGGTGGTCCCTGAGAATCAAGGGACTAGCCCCAGATCAACTAGCCCCAGACGTCCAGGTTCTAGCATCGACCCAGCTGAGTGTTGGCTGAATACTGCCAGGTGAACCTGGAGACCCCAGAATACCATTTGGAAGCTCCCCTCAAAAAGCTCCAACTCTCATTCAGCCCCAATTCCTTTTCCCAGTCACAAAACCATCATTAAAAGTGTCCTTGGACTCAGCAGTGAAGAATCCTGGCCGGCGGGTGGCACAACACCGGAGAATACACCAGGCCCCAAACCAAGCCGATATCACCAGGTTGCCCCAGATAGAGCAGGTGCAGTCTCCCTGCCTTCTCCAGGTAGAATCCTGGTGACCATGAGCATCTACAAACATGGCTCCAGTATGTGGGTACCAGGACTATTTCTCCAAACCTTTCCTGATATACAAAGTGAGCAATGGAAATAGATGATCTAGCATCTGCCCCTAGAAGGCAGGCTTGAATGGTGATGGGAATATCCAAGCAAAATATAATGCCCAAAACTGTAGAGATTATCTGAACAATTGTCTGCCGTAGAGGCAGGGTAAGGACTGAAATGGAAAAAGAGGGGACAATGGGGATATTAGTGGTGGAAAGTTTGCACTGGTGGAGGGATGGATGATCGATCATTGTATTGCTGAATATCAACCATGCAGCTTTGGGCAGAAATGCATCCGGACTACAAATTAGGTTTCCGGTGCCGGACCACCCCAGGTGGGAATGGGTTTCATGCCTTGACCTGTTTCCCTTGGCGACTAGGTCCCTGCTGCCATCTTCCAGAGGCTTAGGGACAGCCAGGGAGGGGCCCACAGTGATGAGAAACATGAGGCCTTATGGAATAGGGGTGGAGCTGGTCCCTCCTCCCCCCCCAGTTGCCCAAGACCCCAAGTTGCCACCCAAGAATGCGCCCTCTGGCTGCTGATCCAGCTGCTTATCGGCCATAATCCCAGAGACTCAGAAACAAAGCTTGGAACACAGTGGCTTTTGGCAGAAATCCCTCTAGATTTAATTATTAAAACTTCAGTATTCCAAAATCGTGTGGCCTCGATAGTGGCCGTGCATCATCATATGCGATTCATAATCAGCAATAGAAAACAAATCGTCTAATGTTGCCTTTTCAGCAGATCTGAGTGTTGGGGTAAAATCCCAAATAATAATGGTGGGTTTGGTGTCAAAATGTTGAATGCAGGCCGCTGCTGAGATGTGACCCCGGGGGCTGCACGCGTGTGCGGCCCCTCCGCAGCTGCATGAGCGTGAATCCAGACCCAGCTGAACCAATTTCAACATGGGCAGCTACTTGCAGAATGTCTCCAGCCTGGGGCCGGAGCGATACACAGCGGGTAAGGCGTTTGTTTGCCTTGCACGCAGCTGACCCGGGTTCGATCCCCGGCATCCCATATGGTCCTCCAAGCACCGCCAGGAGTAATTCCTGAGTGCAAAGCCAGGAGTAACCCCTGAGCATCGCCGGGTGTGACCCAAAAAGCAAAAAAAAAAAAAAAAAAAAAAAAAAAAAGAATGTCTCCAGCCTGAGAACTAAGCCACGACCCCATGCCCGCCCAGGAGGGGAAAGGTATTTCTCTCTCTTGCCTGTCCCTTCCCGGGGATGAAGGGCGTGAGGATGGCCATATTATGACGATCACAGATGGAGTTTACAAGCTTGCAATGATCCAATATCCGGAAGAAATCTCCCTGGACTTAGTTGTTAAAGTACAGAAATCCAAAACCGCGAGGCGGCTACCACAGCCGCTTGACCTCATTTCTCTTCACAACAGGTCTGACTCTAGTGGGGTGCTCCTAACAATAATGGTGAGGTTTGTGTTGAAATATTGAATGTAACCAAAGTAAATAGAAAGTAAAGTGAAATTTATTAGTTACAAGGTGGGGGGGGTGCGGGGTTGGGTGGGATGGGAGGTGTGCTGTGGTTTTTTTTTGGTGGTGGGATATGGGCACTGGTGAAGGGATGGTTGTTTCAGCATTGTATGACTAAGACTTAAGCCTGAAAGCATTGTAATTTTCCACATGGTGATTCAATAAAATTTAAATTCTTATTAAAAAAATGTTGAATGTAATCAAAGTAGAGAGACAGTAATTGGAAATCGTAGGGGGAGTGTGTGGGATGGGGGGTTACTGGGGCTTTTGGTGGTGGAAAATGTGCACTGGTGAAGGGACAAGTGTTTCATCATTGTATGACTGAGACTTAAACCAAAAACTCTACAACTGCTCTCATGGTGTTTCTTTTTTTTTTTTTCTTTTTGGGTCACACCCGGCGATGCACAGGGGTCACTCCTGGCTCATGCACTCAGGAATCACCCCTGGCGGCGCTCAGGGGACCATATGCGATGCTGGGATTCGAACCCGGGTCGGCCACGTGCAAGGCAAACGCCCTACCCGCTGTGCTATCGCTCCAGCCCCTCTCATGGTGTTTCAATAAAAATTTAAAAATTAAAAAATAAATAAAAAGGGGGAAAAAAGTGTCCTTGTAGGTTCTGGAGAGATGGTACAGGGATTGAGGCAATAGCATCACATCCTACAAACTCTGGTTCTATGCCTGACATCACATATGGTCCCCAAGCATGGCCTAGGGTCACTTCTGAGCCCAGAACCAGGAATAGCCCCTGAGGCCACCAGGTGTAGCCTAATACTTCTCCCCACCCCTCCAAAGAAAAACCTCCAAGAAACAAAATAGTGTCCTATATAAACTCCAGGTCTTCTTCTGTGTATTTTCATACACATATTCTTATTTTTAGAAAGTATTGTCTTATTCATATACTTGTACAGACACTCACAAACCTGAAGGACACATACACAAGGTTTTAGCCCAATCAGAAGGCAGAAGTTACTCCAGCTACCACAGAGGGGATTCATACAGGCAGGTGGTGGAGAAGAGTGGAGGGAGGAGGAAATAACAGGAAGCCACTCTATCCTGGGGGCGAAGGGGGGATTAAGGGAGGAGACCCAGCTACTGGAGCTCGGAGATACCTGGAAGAATCTAGAACCATAGGAGGACTTCCAGGCGAGGAAGGAAGTAGGGCAAGAGGAGCCAGTATTGCCAGGTGCCATGCGGAGGAGAGGAGGGAAGTGATCGCTGGCTCCTGTTCTCCTCCATTATCTGGTTTTCAAAACAAACCTCGAGCCCTGTCTGCAAAGGATGCAAAGCCCAGGACAGAATGATAGAGAACAGATCCAAGAGCAACCAGACAAAAGACCAGCATATGTAGTTAAAAATAACACAGCTTCATCATATATGTGGCACTCTAAATTTATCCCATAATTCCCATCATGATGAAATGTGCCTTAAATGGCCACTGAGCGCAGGCGCGATCCACAAATACCAGGGGATCAGAGGACAGCACAGAGGTAGGCAGCAGCAGGCAGGGGGAAGGCACAGGAGAAAGGCTTGCCCAGTGGAAGGAAGGAACTGCACAGGGCAGGTCCCAGGTACTTCTGGTGGGTGTGCTTTGGCTCCCAGGTAACTGGCCTGGCCTCTTCTGAAGAGAGGACAAAGGGGACAGAGCTACAAATATCCGGAGAATTTAAGAGTCTGGAGGGAGTTTCCTAAAACATCACTGTATCACTGTCATCCCGTTGCTCATCAAGTTGCTCAAGCGGGCACCAGTAATGTCTCCATTGTGAGACTTGTTACTGTGTTTGGCATATTGAATACGCCACGGGTAGCTTGCCAGGCTCTCCGAGAGGGACAGAGGAATTGAACCCGGGTCAGCTGCATGCAAGGCAAACGCCCTACCCAGGAGCTTAGGTCTCTCATTTTTACTCTTGTCTTTTGCAGCATAAGGAACTGAAAGGCAGAGAGGTAAAGTGCTGGACACCAGCAGCCCAGAGACTCTCGGGCCTGTTTTTGGGTTTTTTTTGTCCTTTTTTGGTTCAGAAGGAATGAATTGTGGGGGAGGTGTCGGGAACAGTTTACATCAGTGCCTCCTCTTCCTGTTGGGAGTTATTGAAGAACCAGCCAGCAGAGAAATGAGTAAATTTCTTTTTATATTTATTTTTGGTGGGGCTGTGGTGCACACCCAGTGGTGCTCAGGGCCTACTTCTAGCTCTGTGCTCAGGGATCACTCCTAGCAGTGCTCCATGTGTGCCTGGGATAGACCGAGGCTGGCCAATTGAAGCAAATGCCCTACCTGATGTGCTTTAGCTCCAGCCCTGAAATGAGTCCATTTCAAAACAATTGCTACAACATGACCTGATTTGTAGACTGCGTCGGGCATCTGCCTTATTCTGTAAAGGAATTTTCCAAAGAACATCTTTTCCTTGCAAGTTCCTCTAGCCTCCAGGGCCTGATTTTTGTTGCTAAAATATCCTATGTTCATCATGTTTGACTGTGTTAGATAGAAAGATGACAAAACTATATAAGTTTATTCATTACTTATAAACTATCCATATGCTTCCAAGACTTTTAAATCTCAGAGGGGATCAGATGTAAATAATAAAAGTGAGTATGATGCAATGTTATAAATGTATTAAATTCTGTAGGACAAATAAAGCAGTGAGTAATTTCTGGGGAAAAAACAGAGATAGAAAGAGAAAAACTTAACAAGAAGAAAAAGTATGGAACAAAAGCGTAGAATGATTAGTATCTGCTCAATCTCTAACTCTAAATTTAAAATAACAGTACTAAACTATCCTTATTCAACACTCTACTAACAAAGACCCGAGAGATAGTACAGAAGATGGTGCACTTGCCTTGCATGCAGCTAACTCTGGTTCACTCTCTGGCACCAAATGTCCCTGAACACAGGGTGAGGAGTAAGCCCTGAGCAGTGCTGAGTATGCCCCACTCTCCTCCCATCCACAGGTTCCACTACTATTGCTCTAGACTTTATAATGAAACAGTTCTTGCACCACTTATGTCTTATTATGTAATAGAAACTACACACACACACACACACACACACATACACACACACACACACACACACACCCTGCTTATGAGCTTATGAAAGTAAGTGGCAGACACATGAGTCAGAGTGCTGACTTCATCACCAAGGACCTGAAGACTGTCTGAGACTGAAGAGTTGATGATGTTCCTACAGATGATTTCATATCCAAAAATGTCAAATGCCTGCGCAGGCATCTTCAACTTCCTACAATAGTACCTTTTGATGTTTTCTAAAACATCAGATGGCCAAGTATTCCCCCAGGTAATGCTTTCTCACGATTTTGGTGCCTCCGCTTGTGATGTCCCCGGTTTGGCTGGCCTGTGAGTGATCTTGATCTGAGGAAGCCAACCCTTCCCACTCCAAGAAACTGCTAGTAATGTTTACCTCAGCATGTTCATATTACCTTTCTTAACCAAATGAACTAAAAGCTGTGACTATACTTCCCCCATTGTTGTTTATTCTGTCAATGAACAGGAAGGGACCTGAAGGCCTAGTGGTTTGGCTGATCCTAAAGAAAGGTTGACAAGAAGAAACGTTTACACTGAGCTCAGAAGCGCCTACCCAGAGGAAGACAGCTTTATAGTGGAATGTGTATGAACACGGGCTTTGGAACAGACACAGCAGCATTCAACAATGACTCTTGCACTTCATGTGGTCTTGATAATTAGAAGCCCATCAGTCATCATTGATGGATCATAGCATCCACCTCATAAGGCCATTCTTTCAGCAAATAGTCAACACATTCCTACTGGATTTTCTCTCATTCTTTCTTTTTTTTTTTTTTTTTTTTGCTTTTTGGGTCACACCTGGCGATGCACAGGGGTTACTCCTGGCTCTGCACTCAGGAATTACCCC
This sequence comes from Sorex araneus, assembly GCF_027595985.1. Taxonomy (NCBI): domain Eukaryota; kingdom Metazoa; phylum Chordata; class Mammalia; order Eulipotyphla; family Soricidae; genus Sorex; species Sorex araneus. The sequence continues at coordinate 351,033,133 of NC_073302.1, forward strand.
TGGCCGTCTGGCCGTGCTCAGGGGACCATATGGGATGCTGGGATTTGAACCCGCGTCAGCCACGTGCAAGGCAAATGCCCTACCCGCTGTGCTATCTCTCCAGCCCTCATTCTTTCTTTTTAAAAACTATTCTTTTAGGAATTTAATTCACACAAAGCATATCCTCAGAATATAATGGAATTATTGAAAATCAATAATACATTTTCTAAATGCTGACAAATGAAACAGCACACTTCTATTCCAAGAGAGAGGAAGAATATTTCAAAAAATGAGTTGGAAACTGTTCTGAACTATTTTGCATCTACTGTTATCTTAGGTCTTTCCTCCTTCCCTTCTCTTTTGTGGCTGTTGTCGTTTTGAGCGTGGGAGGGCAGAGCACACTCAGATGCAGTGTATAGGGCCACACAGCTTGATGCGGCATTGGGGATTCAAGGACAGGAGCAGCAGGTCTCCTGGAGTCTGGAGGCCCAAGAGAGGGAATTCAGGGTAGGGGCTCTGCCCCTGAGTCATATCCCTGGATACTATTTTGAAATAATTTGAACAAAGTTTTGAGAGAGAAATTCATAGCATTATGCTTACATTCTTTTCAGGGAGGAACATTCTTTTATCAACAATCTGTATTTCCATCTCAATAATCTAGAAAAAAGAGAGCAAACAATCCCTGTTTGAAGCAGAAATAAGGAGCAGAAAACCAACAAAACTGAAAACAGGACAACAATGTAGAAAATCATGGACCAAAGTATTTTTGAAAGTGCAATGAAAGTGATAAATCTCTAACAATAAAAGGAATTCGAAGGATCAGATATGAAGATCTCACTCTAAATTGCTTTCTACAGACATCAAAAAACTAAGAAAATATGATGAGCAGATTTAATTGGATAAAATCAGTCTATTCCTAAAAAACTACAAAATAGCAAAACAAACCCAATAAAACATATTTTGAAGTGTCCTAACATGGCAATTAACAAAAATAAGATATTTTTAAAGAAAAATATAAAATACAATTTATGAAATTTGAAATTCTCTAAATGTAAAAAAGTATAAAATAAGGAAAGAATGATTCAGTTTAAAAATAGGGAGAAGTCCCATTATTATTCATGAGTGTGTGTGTGTCTGTGTGTGTGTGGTTTTGTGATCTACTCAGGGATCACTCTTGGCAGATATAGGGTGGGGATCAAATCTAGGTTAGCCACATGAAAGGTAAGTGCCCTACATACTGTATTTTAGCTGCCTACGACCCTTGCACTTTTTAAAATAAAAATCTCTCAAGCATTTCTTAGAAGGCCAGTATAATTTAAATTTAAATCATTTTACCTGAAAATTTACCTGTATAATTCTTTACCTGTAAATTTAAATTATTTACCTTAAAAGCTGTTTACCCCTCCCTCAGCACTGAGTGGGGGCCATGCTGGGGAGAGCACTCTTGCTGGAGTCTTCTCCACATGGCCCTTTGCATGCATCATGTCTGAGTGTGCTTGCTGGGAAATGTGTTGCTGGCTTGGGAGGCGGGGAGGGGGTTCCTTGTTGTGACCCTCTGCTTCTCTCTTGCTGCTTTTGTAGTTCTCTTTATCTTTGAAGTCGGGGATTTCAAGTGTAATGTGCTTTGGTTTGCATCTCTTTGGAACTCTTGGAGATTTCTTGATCCAGGTATCTAACTTGGGGAAATTCTTAGTGACTATTTCCTTGGGAAAGAATTCTGTCCCTTTCTTTCTTCCTTTCTTCTGGACGCCTATGAGGTGAATATTGTTTCTCTTCACACCATCCAATAGAGCTCCTAAGTTATTTTTCTTTGTTAATACTTTCCTGTTTTCACTAGTCCTTGGGAGGGCAGTTTTTCTTATTTTACCATTAAGCTTACTAGTTTGATTTTCAGCCTCCTCCATTCTGCTGAGTCCCTTTACTGTATTTTTAGAAGACACTCAGCTTTCAATTTTTGTCTTTCCTTCCCTCTGCTGTGATGGCCTGAAGGTGCACACGCATTTGGTCACAGTTTGCACACTCGACTACAGGGCTTGCCACAGGCTGTGCTTCACTGATGCTTTCACATAACAATCCACAGACATTATCCACATGGCCTTGGAGCTGGCTCATCTGCTCACTGTGGTGGATTGGGGGTCAGACCCTTTCATTATGTGAATGCCAGATTGCGTTACAGCTGGAATCTCTTGAAGCCTGGGGCCCTCAGACAGCAGAGCTGCCAAAGCCAGGCTTGGCGCCATGGTGACATCAGGGATCACACTCCCAGCATTCCACTTGCAAGGCAAACACATCCACCTGGTCCCCAGCTCTGTGATTTCTAGTGACACTTTTCTCAAACTTTCTCTTATACTTTCTCTGACTGTTGAAGTTCTCTGCCACTGATGTATTCATTTTAGTAAGCATGAAATGAGACTTTGGGTTTTTTGTTTTTTTATATATTTTAAAAGATTTTTAATTGAATATCCATGAGATAGATCGCTATCAGGCTGTTCATGGTTAGGTTTCAGTCATAAAATAACCCAACAACACCCATCCCTCCACGAGTGTATATCTCCCACCACCAGTTTCCCTGGTTTCCCTCCCACCATCCCCAACACCCCTCCCCTCCAGCCTGCCTCTATGGCAGGCACTTTTATTCTTTCTCTTTCCTTTTGTGCATTATGGTTGCAATATAGGTACTAAGAGGTCATCATGTTTGTTTAGGGCATTCAATATTTGAATTGGGAAGTTAAGGCTGGAGTAGCTTTTTAACTGGGTGGCAGCTTTGAGGTGTGGGTGTGACTGCTGAGACTTCTGGATGTATAGGAAGGCAGGGGGAGGTAGCCCATTTAACCCCAAGACAGCCTGGAGATTTCAATCATAAAACCCACCACCAAAATTTTCAGCAGGTTACATCTCAGACCCAAGACAGTGAGTCTGGCTGTGGGCATGACTGCAATTTTAGACTGTGGAGACAAGGGGCTGCTGGGGGCTCTACTGGGCAGACACCAGGCTGACCTGCCATGCTCCGAGTTACCCTGGTCTGTGCAGTCCTACAGCTTTTGATCTCCACTGACATCTATTTATGGGTCTCTGAAGCAAGGCTGATAGAAGAGTTCAATGGTGGTGCTGGAGTTGGTTTGCTGGTGCTTCCAGGAGGACAGGGAAGTGAGGAGAGGCAGCCCTTCCTGACCCGAGAGAGTCTGGAGATTTCAGTCACAAAACCCGCATATTCAAATTTTCAACAGGTTAATATTTCAGTAAGGTCCGTCCTGTGACGGTGGAGTCCAGCTGGGAGCATGGCTGCAATTTTCTCTCTTGTTTTTTTCTTTTTGGGTAGCTACCCATGGCATATTCAATATGCCAAAAACCATAACGATAGGTCTCATTCCCCTGACCCTGAAAGAGCCCCCAATAAGACAAGTAAGGAGAGGCTGCTAAAATCTCAGGGCTGAGTGTAATAGCGATATTACTGGTGCCCGCTCGAGTAAATCGACGAACAACAGGATGACAGTGATACAGTGACAGTGATACAATGATTTCTTTTTGGGTCATACCTGGTGATGCTCAGGGGTTACTCCTGGCTTTGCATTCAGGAATTATTCCTGGCGGTGCTCGGGGGATCATATGGGATTTTGGGAATAGGACCTGGGTTGACCGCGTGCAAGGCAAATATCCTATTCACTGTACTATCACTCCAGCCTTCCACACCCTGGGGCTGCAATTTTAGATTGTGGGAGCAAGTAGCTTCCAGGGGCTCTGCTTGGGTGGACACCAGGCTGGCCCAGCCCCCTCCAATTTACCCTGGTCTCTTCAGCCTTGAGAGGGTCCAAGATTAACTCTGGCTTTTGATCTCTTTCAAGATTTATTTATGGGTCTCTGAAGCAAAACTGATATGAGCTTGTATAGCTGAGCCGAAGGTGGTTTGTGGGTGTGGCTCCCACATACCTAACTTTTGGCCATTTGATTTCTCAGAAAACTTGGCCCCAAGTTGTTGGGGTTCATCTAGAGGCACAGCAGCAATTTGGGGGTATCAGGAAGCTTGTAGACACCATCAGGCTTTGATGTGCTTCCCCACAGGTAAAGGTTGAACTGCTGGCAGCACTGCAGTCTTGAGATGAGACTTTTTGGAAAGCGTCCTCATTGCTTTGAAATCTTCCCTGGGTAGTTTGCATTGCTTTGTTACATCAGTTCTTTCCTGATGTCCTGACCCATCAGTGTTGGTGTGTGCCTTCATGGCCCAATATATCCAGTCCTCCACAACACCTGACCCAGGACTGGGGTCTGGTTTCTGTAGTCATCAGCCTTGCTTCAGCTTTGGCACCAAGTTTGAGCAGGCCTGGATCACAACAAAAACTTTAATCCAAGAGTATTTGGCACTTGCCAGATGCTCAAACATTTGAAAAGGGATGAACAAAACAAAAACCTCTTTTCTTACATGTAGTTTACATCCTTGGAGATTATAAACAACAAAAATAAATAAACAATTACATATTATGCTAGAGGGTAAAAGGGTGAGGGATCACTGGGAAACCTTCTGGCTCAGAGGGAGAGACCAGGAAAAGTTGAGTGAGGAGGAGGCTTGGTGATGCAGATCACGGGGGCGGGGGGGGGGGGGTGGGCGGGCGCCGGACACCCAGAGGGAAAGTTTCTAGGCTAAAGCACTGCCTCAGCAGCCCTTGTTTGAGAAACAGAAAAGGGTGGTGACAGAATGGAGGGAAATGAGGCCACAGATCTGAGGGCAGAGGAGTGGCCTGCTGACTCACAGGTGGATAGCATTACTTCGGCATCTGGGTGGAGATCAGCCGTGGGAAGGTGAGGGCGGAAGCAGAGGAACTGGTTAGCAAAGCACCACAGTGACCCAGGTGAGAGATGAAGCACACTGCATCCTTGCTCTACTGCCCGATAGGAGCCACTCCCAGATGCTGAGGCCCATTGGACCCTTCCTGCGACCTGAGGCATAAAGCTTAACTGTGGGAGGAAAATCTCGGCCTTGTTCTCCTTTCTGCATCTCTCAACTGTTCATGATGCTCTTGCTTCATCACCCTGCTGGAACGCTTCCTCTCCTTTCTTCTCTCCGCCTCTTGCTCAGTCTGCTGTCTGCCTTTTGTTACTCCTGTGCTGGTTTGCTTTTCCAGTCTGGGGTGTTTGTCCTACGCTTGGGGAGACAATCATCTTTCCTTCTGTGGTGGGTATGAGCCCAGGGCCCTGTGTATGGGAAGCTGGCTCTGTGCCGAGCCACCTCCCTGCTAACAACGCATATCGTGTCCTCTGAGCTCCAGAGAACACATCCGAAAGAACCAGAGAGCAGAGCAGGGGTGACAGGCAGGAGGTAGCTGGGATGCTACTGGCAAAGCTTATATACTCCAGTCAGGCTTTATGCAGGAAAAAATCCCTCTCGATGTTGCACAGTTACAGAGAGACACAAGCGTTGAACAAACCAAGAAAACTGTAAGCTAAAGATCATATTCAGGGTCAAAGGGGTTCAGGTACATCAGTGGTGTTAAGGAATGATAGCGCTAAATATCTAAATCACAGAGTCAGTACACTGAAATCATGAGACCCAAACTTTATTTATTTATTTATTTATTTATTTTTGCTTTTTGGGTCACACCCGGCGATGCACAGGGGTTGCTCCTGGCTCTGCACTCAGGAATTACCCCTGGCGGTGCTCAGGGGACCATATGGGATGCTGGGAATCGAACCCAGGGGGTCGGCCGCGTGCAAGGCAAACGCCCTACCTGCTGTGCTATTGCTCCAGCCCCCGAGACCCAAACTTTAATAAACAAACTTAGAAATGTGTCTGTCAAGAGGGCAGGCTGGAGAGGTGAGGGAGGGAAACTGGGGACATTGGTAAAGGAAGTTTACACCTGTGGTGGGATCAATGCTGGAACATTGTATGTTTAAAAGTTAACTATGAATAAATTTGCGAATTTCTGTGCTTTAATAAAATAAAATATGTTTTAAAAGATCATTTTCAAGATATAAGCGAGCAAAGAAACTACAGGAAGCTACACCATCATCTCCTTCAGTCCCAAAGTCAGTGATTCTTTGAATGAATCTTTTGATTTCTTGCTGTCCAAAGGCCAGATAGTCTGTCTCCATGGGTGATATGGGTATTCTATTAAGTTTTCTGACCCTGAGACTACTATCCATGACTTACCCATATATACATACACACATACATACATATGTCCCTGAAAATCACAGGGATATATCCCACTGAAGCCAAACTTGGTGTGTGCCCTACACAATATACCCTCAACCAGAGTCCTAAGAAGCCAATGGCCATTCTAATTGCTCAGATGGCACATGGGAAGTCATAAAGGAAGAGACAAAGTTATAATTAGCTATGACATAAATTTTTTACCTTAGGATTCAGAAAGATAGTCCAGGGATTAAGGATCATGCCTTGCATGCAGCCAAACTTAGTTCAGCCCTTGGTACAATGTGGTCCCCTGAACATAGCCAGGTGTAGCTCTGAAGGTCCCCAAGCATCACTTTTCAAGGCCCTCTTCAAAAAACCATATGCTAACTAATTTTACAAGAACATAAACCCTGTACACATAATGTTATCCCCTACCCTTCTCATCCCCTAGAAGATTAAGTACACATGAGTGAAATACATCAGTTTGTTAAATATATGCCTCCACCTAAAGCAGAAGTGATTTTCTTTCACTGTTATGAGCTGACTTTGTAACAGGAAGGGGCTTCTGGGCAGCGTGGATGGGTGAGAAGACAGTTGTTGGGTGGGTGGGTAGATGGATGGATGGATAGGTGGATGGATGACAGACAGGTGAATGGGTGGGTGGTTGGGTCGGTAGAAGGATGGGTGGCATGGCTGGATAGATGGACATATAGAAGGATAGATAGATGGGTGGGTGGATGGACATAAGGATAGATGGATGGTTAGGTAGGTGGGTGGATAGGTGGATGGATGAATGGATGGATGGATGGATGGATGGATGGATGGATGGATGGATGGATGGATGGATGGGTGGGTGGGTGCATGGGTGGATAGATGGATGGTTGGGTGGGGGAGTATACAGATGAATGTATAAGTGGATAGATGAATGATGGGTGGAATTTCTAGTTGTGTAGCAGTAATGCTTTTTATCTGGTCTATAATTAACTAATCAAAGTAGTAGATGATTTGAATGAGTGAAAAATATCCCACCTACTTTATGTATGTATGTTTTAATTTTGGAATCACCCCACACACACACACACAAACACTTTTAAGCCCCATATACCCCACTTTTGTCAGTGTAACAAAATAAATTGAGAGAGTTTCTGATATGGGGGCATGGGGGTCTGTGTGCTAACTCAGGATGGTGAAGGAAGGAAACATGACCTGCCTCCAGGCGGCCTCAGAGGAGGAGATAGGTAACATCAGCCACCTTGGCATTTTAGAAGCGGGGACGGAAATCTCAGGGTACCAATGAGAACACAGGACAAGAAATCCTAGTCTTGAGATGACAGACAAAACAAGACTTTATTCTTTAATTCATTTGGGGTGCATGTTCTTGGCCCACACTGTACAAGGTCCAGGGCACAGGTGAGAAAAGCTGCAGTGTACCTGTCCACCTCACTCCTGGAGGCAACAAACACAGAATCAGATTGGTTTGACAATCTGGACAGTTCTGAAGCGGGCAGAAAGAGGCTGCACAGTGGGGCAGCTCTTGGCAAGGGCAGGGGAAGTAGCTTCCATGGGGCTAGAGAATGGGACTGGGCTGCTGTACCAGAAACCAGTGGGGCCCCAGAAAGTTCTATGGACTAGAGGCACGCCGACTGGCATTTCAACAGATAGCTCTGTCTACAAGGAGAAAACTGGCTTCAAGGGCTGCTTTGGCAGTAGCTGCATCCTAATTACTTCCTCTTTTCTCACTTTCCTTTCCAGTAGCCCCGGAGATTTAAGTCAATGCATGCCAGAGCCCCAGTTAAAAGCACCCCAACAATGAGGGGCTGTGTGAGTTGGGAGGATTGTTCACTGCCTTAGTCAGCCAGGGAGATTAGATCTTCCCTTGTGCCACCTCCAGTCAGCTGGGACACCAGGCAAGTCACCCATCCTCTCCAAGCAACCCTCATCAAGCTAAGGTAAAGGAGCAACACAAAGGGCTTGTGTGGACCACCAGGCATCTGGCAGAACTAAGTATTATCAACTATTATGAGAAGGAATTGCAATGTTGTCAGTTTTAGTAGAAAGAATGTACCCAATCAAAGTTTCAGTAGCAAAAGTGCTGAGGATAGAGAACAATTTCTCTTGTCTAAGATTTTTTTTTTGTTTTTTTTTTGCTTTTGGGGTCACACTCAGAGATGCTTAGGGGTTACTCCTGGCTCTGCACTCAGGAATTACCACTGGCAGTGCTCAGGGGACCAGATGGGATGCTGGCAATTGAACCCGGGTTGGTTGCATGCAAGGCAAACGCCCTACCTGCTGTGCCATCACTCCAGCCCCATTTTTAAGAAAATATTTATATCTACGTTGGAGCAGGAGCAATAGTACAGCTGGTAGGGATCTTGTCTTACTTGCCCCCAACTCAGATTGGATCCTGGACATCCCACATGGTCCCCATGCACTGCCAGCAGCAATTCCTGAGTGCAGAACCAGGAGCAGCTCCAAGTATGGCTGATATATACATATATGCAATAGTATGTGTATATAAATAACTATGAAATAGCTCTATAATGACTTCTCTCTAGTATTAGTATCGAAAATAAGTCCATATTACTCATGCTATTAACATACAACCAGGGTCAGAGTGCTGGCCCAGCGGTCTGGGTGCAGGCTCTGCGTGCCGGAGGCCCGGGTTCCATTCCTAGCGATGCATGGCTTCCTGAGCACTGTTACGTGTGGCTCCAAATCTCTCAAATACATTATTATAAACACACAAAATAAAGTTTTAAAATTTTCTCAGTGAATCATATTGTTCATGGATTCCTTCTGATTGGCCTTTTCCTATATAGAGTTGCTCCTTGCAGAAACTGGAATCATTTGTGCAACTGTCCACCCCTCAGACTGAACAACGTCCCCTTCCCAAGGGTCATTTCATTTCTCTTTCTCCAGCCAACCCTACCTAGTAGTAGGTGTTCAGTGAATGATTAGAAAAATAAACAAAGGAATAAATTTAACCTATGAGCTG